>NW_022060049.1:3436816-3782422 GCF_007399415.2 Gopherus evgoodei
TCGTGCGCAGGAGCCGCGGCTCAGTCTGTCTGACCTACTTTCACTTGGTCTCCCCTTCTCTCTGGATTATTTATAGAAACAGGCTTGGCTTACCACCCACTGTCTCCCGCCATCGATCTCAGCCCCGGGTGGGGTGAAGGGGGATCCTTGCATGGACACAGGACAGATAAGACAATTTCCTGCACAATCCTGGCCAGACCTTACAGAACTAAGTTTAAGTAGCTTAGGAGTTCATTGCATTACAAAGGCAGGCGGTTATGTTTTATTGTGGGACTGTATGTGATGTTTACAACGGAAACCCAGGGAAGGGTTATGGGCTTTGAGGGACCATCTGAAACTACGGGGCCTTTTTTAATATAAAGTACGTTTCCTAGAAAATCTCTAGGGGGACGGGTGTGTAAATGTAACGCCTCTGGTTACGCAAAACCACAGCTGCTGGAAGCTGCTCCCTGAGAAGAAACCCTCTGACTGTGAGTTACCTGGCTGGAAGTGGGATGATCTTTGGAAAGCTTATTAGCAGGCGCGTTGGTTCTTTGCTGGGTTTTAAGAGAGTTTCCCTGCAATGCTTTTACCTTAAGACTCCATGTGCTTGCTAACAGCTGTGTGGTAAATTATACCTGCGGGAGGCTGGGCTGTTTGTAGCCTCTGAGGAAGGAGAGCAAAGCAGGCCAGCTGAGGGGGTCTGACTTGCTGGGGAACTCACAGTGTAGGCAGGGAGCTGTGCAGCCTGGAAATCCCCCAGGCAGGGAGGAGAGAGACGCAGGTCTCCGCCCAAGAGAGGTGATGACTGGGAGCCAGAAGCCTAAGTGGCTTCCCTGGCTGGCCCATGAGGGGCAAATACAGGTGCAGTTGTCCTGACCTGTGACACCCCTCCCCCACTGTTCTTCCCTGGCAGCATCCACCCAGCTCAATGCCTTGGGAGGGGAGATCAGCCATTCTGCCTTCTTCTGGCGGTCAAGGAAAACTTGTGGGCTCTGCTAATCAATTACATAAAGTGGGGGCAGCCCCAGACAGCGATGGAGGAATCTTCTCTGCACCACCAGCCTCTAATTCACTTGGTCCAACACCAATAATTTGTTCCCTTTCTGGACCCGTCTCATCTTAGAGTCTCGTTCTTTCTCTTCAAGGCCCTGGGCCCAGGACCCCTAGAGCCGAAAGCTCTGGGATGGGGATTGTGGCTGACAGCCCCACTCCTCCAGTCCCATGGCACTTTCTACCACCCAGGTGAAGCTCGTCTGTGAGAGAGATGACAGAGATTCTTTGGGGGCCCGTCCAAGACGGTGGAACTGCCTGCCACAGGATCTAAGGATCATCTTGAACTTCCCCACCTCCTGCTCCCAGTGCTACGTGCCCTCCTCTGACCAGCCTTCTCCACTATAAACACACCCCAACACAGCACAGGCATATAAAAAACAGACCCTACCAAAACCAACACCTCCTCTACAGACACAGCTCTCCCCCCACCACGGTGAGAGACTGAACCGCAGGGGACAGATGGGAGTCACCTTGCTTATGGCACGGACTGAAAAGTGCCCAAACACTGTGAAAGTGAGGGCAGGTAGGAACGTACACAGTGTCTCTGCACTGGTTAGTTTCACTCCTTCGCCAGCAGGGGTAAGACGCCATCCTGCAGGTTCTTTGCACTGTGGCAGGACGAAGGCTTAACTGAGGCTCCAATCCCGCAGTTGAGGTATGGACAGACCCTGGCACTAAGCCCTATTGATTTCTAGGGGATCCCCCCGTATAATCAATTGCAAGCTCTGGGAGTTCCATTGTAAGCTCTTTGGGGCAGACACTGGCTCATTTCAGGTCTGTACAGAACCCAGGCACAAGGAGTCCTCGGCTGCAACCAATATCTCTGGGAGTTACTGTAATTAAAAGGCCATTCAATGAGCAGCCAATTCAAATTTGGCCTCCAAAAATATAAGTTTGGTTAAGCCCCCCAATGCCTTCTAAAAACAAATCTTGAAATAGTCCCATTATTTTTAAAGTAAATCCCACTTGAAACAGACAAAGGGTCCCCCACCTCTCTTGCAGCTCAGAGAGCCCTAGAGTGAAACCGACTATAAGCGGGAGTGACACTATACCTCTGAGATTTCCTTTGCTCAGCAGACAGACCTACCTATCTCAGGGTTTTATACAGATGCCCAGCTCCCTAGTACCCGAGCACCTTCTATGCAAAAGCAATAGCAGGAACAGGGTAACATTTTCCACAGGGCTGATAGGCTTTAGGCGCCTGCATGCCATTGATAGTAACTCGTAAATAGTGAATGGAAAACTGGATTTTTAGAATCCTCTCATTCTAATAACCCTGGGGTTTTGCAGCCGTTCCCTTCCAGCTCAGTGGCCTTTCAGTTGAGAGAGCCCCTTTAAAGACCCATGAACGCATTTCTATTCATGTCAGTTTTGTCAGATAGCATGAATCTGGCATATGAAACTAATTGACCGGGTCTAATTACACAATAGACTAACATACTGACCTGCGCCAGGATAAACACCAGAGGATAGCTGGCTAATGGAGATGTTTTCATATCTCTAATCTTTTGTACCACCTTTCAAAGAACTGAGCAAAACCTTAACCTCCTTAATCCTTCCAGGAGGCAGGTACTATTCCCTTTTTTATGGGCAGGGAAATTGAGACAGGGAGCCATGACCTTGCCCACTGTTTGCACAGGAAGTGGAAGAATTGAGAAGAGCACCAAGAGTCCTGACTCTCAGCCTCCGCTCCCTCTAACCATTAGACCCCACTCCTCTCTTAGAGCTGCGAATAGAACCCAGGAGTTCTGGTTCTCAGGCCCCTGCTCTAACCACTACATCCCACTCTCCATCCCAGAGCCAGGAATCCCAACTCCCAACCCTTACTCTGACCACTACACTGCACTCTTGCTTATCACAATGTCCAGTTCTCTTGTATCCAGTGCAGCAGCACAAGGTATTATTCAAATACCTGGGACACGGATCAATCCTGGTGCATGAGAAGGTCGGACCACTTAGGACCATAGATCTGGTTAACAAAGCCATTCTCTGCGGAAGGGAAATCAGCGCCTGATTCAAAGCCCAGCAGGGCCCAGCACCAGTGCTCTAGGGACCTGTATTAGCAGAGATCAGAATGATCTGGAAGAGAGCTGAGTCTCCTAATCAGAGGGCAGACTGCTCTTAAAGAGACATGGCAAGTTTTAGACCAAACTTTTGTGATTACAGAAACCTAATGCAAGCCTGCTTCTGGGTAGCAGTTTCCAACCTCACGCTTCATCTTAGAGCCTCTGCCTTTCAAACCAAGTTCAAGTTCTCGGTCCCCATCTTCAAGACACTCCATGGCCTGCACCAAGAGGGATCTAAACGAGCGTATGACTTTGGCAGAAAGATAATGGCTGACAACTCTACTTTCTTGGTACAATGGCACCTACCACCATAGTGAAGTTCATCTGTGCAGGAGACAGTTTCCTCAGGGTCTGGTTGTAGACTGTGGAACTACCTGACACATGAACCAGGGACCATCCCAAATCCAGACGCCTTTCTTTGACCTACCAGAACCTCTAAAACAACAAGACACTCCACTTTTCCCTCCAGGAAGAAGATGAGAGAACAAGCCACGCGACAGATGTGCAGTCACATCGCTTAATGCACGACTGGAAGGCCTTCAGATACTGGGGTGATAAGAGCAGAATAAGAACCTAGAGAGAACAGAATAGTCTTGTTTCTGAAATCCCGTTGCAGGATCAGGGCCAGGTCTGTATAAAAAACAACTGTGTTGCACGAAGGCCGGGGTTACAAAACATAACACCATTTCCCCCCTATTTGGGGGAGGGAGGCTAGTTTGACAAAACTTTAAACCCCCTGCTCCTAAAACCAGCATTGGGACCACAGCCTTGCAAATAAACACAGGAGAAATCAGAAACAAAGTGAAATTGACCAATCTAATTTCACCACACCCCAGAGGCACAAAGGGCATTAATGGTGAAAAGCAGATTAGAGGTTGACAGGGACTGGTCACCTTGGAACACAGCCAGAATTTAAAGACAGGCTCGTTCCTCCTGCCATTTGGAGTGTAACTGACAGGCAGGCGGTCAGGGCTCCTGAAGGAAAAGCTTCCCCAGCAGCCAATACTAAATGCTTTAAAAATGGTCACTAAAAGGATCATTTCATCCACCACCAAAATGCACCCACCTCTGGGGTGAAACAGGGCAGCTGTTTAAGGACATTGTACGACAGCAAAGAGAGATCCTGAAGCTACAGGCGAAAACTCCGGGAGGGAGAATGGCACCGGGGTTAACACCCACACAGATCCCGTCCTTGCGTGCCCCACACCCCAGCCACGATTGTCCGATAGGAACAAACGTGCTTACAGCTCCTCCAGGAACCTGTTCCACTCCCCTCCTTCCTCCCTCTTAGCCCAGCACCAGCACCTGCCATCAGTGATTCAGATTTTAAGTCCTTTGAGGCCCGTTCCCCCAGGCCACTAGATGCAGGTTAGCAACCTGCCTCAGCCCCACTAGCTTTCTGCATTGGACGCCATTGCTGGCCATGGGCGGGTTTCCACTGGGATGACGCCTGACCAGGATAGGGGGAGGGGTGGGGCAAGCTGCAGGCACCATGTGAAAGAACTGTCTCTAGTGCAGCCCCGGGCCTTATTCTGATTCCAGCTACGTCCCGCCCATCTCATGCCCCCAGCTGCTCCAGATCCCCATCTCCTGCAGTGTAAACTCCATCTTCCCTGGGTGGAACCGAGAATCCACCTCCTCCCCCTCCCCCGCCCCATCCCTCCAGTGCTGGTGGCTGAAGGGTTAAACCCAGCTCTTCCCTGCCACTGGGGACCCCCTGTCTCTCTCTGGGGAGCACCAAGCAGGTTTCCAAAACAAACTTTTATTTCCTTTAATGAGCCCAGTGGGGAAAGAGGCCCAGGGGGCACGTGTTGGGGCTGGAGCGTAAGCAATCCAGGGCCAGCTCCTGATGCAAAGGAACTAATACAACCCAGTCTAGTGCCCATGGCTCACGTTACACCCAGCACCCTGCTAACGACTGCAGAGGCCAGTGCACGACCGTCCTGCCTCTGGCACGGGCTGGGGAAGAGAGCCGAGAACTGAGACCTTCACTGCAGTGACCGGGGTGGACAGGCCAGGTGGCTGTGGGAGCCAGGGATACGGAGCCCTGAACCCTGACATCCTCCTGCTCGATGGCCGACAGGTGCAGTGAGCTGCCAGGTTTTCACCTCCCATGGGGATTGGTTACAGTGATGTCAAGCCTATGATTTGATGGTGTTGACAGGTCCCCACCAGGCCCCGCCCCATTGAGCTAGGCACTGTACAGACAAGCCACGCTCCCTGCCCCAAAGAGACCACAGGTTGCTAGTAGAAACTGGCACAGATAGGCAGTGCAGCCTAGCGGCTAGGGTTCTAACCTTGGGCCTCACTCCAGGCCTCAGTTTCCCCTCCCCACGCAGGTCTATTCAGACTCTGCTCTTCAGGGTAAGGACTGTCTCTGACTAGGAGTATGTACAGCGCCCTGCACAATGGGGTCTTGAACTCAGTCAGGGCCTAAGAGCTACTGTAATGTAACCAGATGCAGGTAGAGGTGAGGGTTCGGGTCTCAGAGGGTAAAACTCACAGATGGGTTAAGCAGATCTCA
This sequence comes from Gopherus evgoodei, assembly GCF_007399415.2. Lineage (NCBI taxonomy): Eukaryota > Metazoa > Chordata > Testudines > Testudinidae > Gopherus > Gopherus evgoodei. The sequence goes on from NW_022060049.1 coordinate 3,442,442, forward strand.
AAGGAGCCGACCACTGACCAGAACTGGCTTGTGCCTTGCTGAGCCACAACCCAGGAGGGCAGGGAAAATCTGGGTGACAGCAGAATTCACCTCCTGCCTCTAAGAGACATGGGTTAAATTGCGGCTCAGGTCACAGAGCCAGTGTGAAGCCCAGCACAAGCCACGGGTCTGTCCTGGGGAGAGGCCCTGGGCCTAGACTAGCAAGGAGACAGTGGGTTGGGAGGAAGGGGGCACGGCAGAGCTGAATGGGGGGGGGGGGGGTCAGGATAACCATGTGCCCGCCAGGAGCCATCAGCTCCCCTTTGCAGAAAGGAAGGAAAGGACGGACGCTGGCACTTTAACCATCAGGGATACTAAGGGAGCGGAGATGACCACATGCTCTGCCTGGGATCCCCTCCCAAAAGCCCCCCCTTACCATCCATGCTGTGGTTAGGAGGTCACGGCAGGCGGAGAGGGAGATCTGGCCTGGTGCCTCGGGGGGGGGACCTTGTCCTAGGCAGCAGGAGGAAACACGACCTCTGCTTCGACCCTGGCTTCTCCAGCGAGCCGAGGAGAGACCCGAGCCAGCACAGGGCCCAGTGCAGCTCCAGGTCATGTCTGTGGCACCACCTCTCCCTTGGCTGCATCGGAGGGGCCGGGTTTATGCCAGGCTGGAGGGCCCCATTTCGCTGCCCAGATCCTCCAGTGACAGCTGCCTTCAAGCTCCCTTGGCGCAGGGGTCTGTGCCGGACTTCTGGGTTCCTGTTTGCCGCCAGACGTGGATCTGCCAGCGCCGCCAATCCCACCTGTCTGGAGATGGAGGCAGCAACGAGGCGACAGCAAATCTCCAAAGTGTCCCTTCACCGCCCTGGTAAGTGGGGCAGCTCTGGAAAGCAGCGCCTGCCACCAACCCTTCCACGGGTTCTGAGCTCTCGACGTGAGGACGCGCACCCAGGGACAGGGTTGGAGAGGACAGGGACAGAGCCAATCATGTGGTGCAGTGCAAATAAAGCGAGACAACATTCACGCAGCAATGCTCCAGGGGTCTATTTATACACAAAAACTGCAGCTCCTCCCCTCCCCCCCAGCTGCTCTAACTGGGTTCTTAACCCATCACCCACAACCCCTTGGGGCATCTGGACACGGCCCTGATCCACTACTGGAGGAGGAAGATAGGATCCCACAACTCCTCTCCCCACCCACTTCAGCCACCTCATTGTAACTCCTTATCTCCCCCATGACCTATGGAAGCCCTTCTCTAGCCTCCCATCCTGAGGATCTCAAAGCACGTTAAAACACCCACGGCAAGCGACCAATTCCAGTTTACAGGTGGGAAAACAGGCAGAGAGAAGGAAAGGAATCTTGCTGAAGGTCCATGGCAGGACAGTGGCAAAAGGGGAACAGAACCCAGGAATCCTGGTTCGCCGCACCTCCTTTGCTAAGCAATACTCCACCTCTCCCTGCCTTGTGCAGGGAATAGAACCCAGGAGTCCTGTCTCCAAGCCACCTGCCCCTTTCCTCCTCTAACTCACTAGATCATGCCCCTCCATAGGGCACCCCACAAAGCAGAGATGCTAAACAGGGATCTTCCATTCAGGCTACTGGACACAGACACACCCTGGGGGGTTCTCTTTGGCTTGCCACTGCCAAGCCGGCAATACCTGGTGTCACACCAGGCTCCCCTAAGTTCTGGCATGGAGTGGCATGGAAGGCACCTGATATAACCCTGCTACTGTTCACACACAAACGCCTCTGACCGCAGTTAGGAGGTGCTAGCCGGCCTAGCTGGCGTTAGGCTCCACTTTTACTCAGGCTGGAACCCACCCACTTTGCAGAGTTAAACCCTTGTGCGCCGACAGTCCCCCAATGCCTTCCCACAATTCCCCTGCAGGGCAGACAAGTTCTCCCGCGATTGCCAGGGAAAGAATCTGAACGTCTCAGCACAAAGAGCCCTGCGATTTCCCCCCAGAACAAGCACAGAGTCAGTGAGGACACAGTTACTCAAACGGGTGGCTGCTCAGACCCAGACTAGGCTACCAGGGAACTGATCAGCATGGCTAACTCTGGAGCAAAGACCCAACCCTAGGCTCCCAGGAGCTGGCTTAGCCCTGAGAAACTTGCCATTGACCAGCGCAAGACCAAAGCTAGCCAGGTCCAGGGGGAGTCCAAGGGGCTGTGACAGCCACTGTTTCAGCCAACATCAAGGATCGAACCGGGGACCTGCGGAGCTAAAGGCCAGAGTTTTTATAGCTTTTCATTACAGCCAGGCTCTGTAGCTGGGGTGGAAATGGACTCGCAGTGTCTATGGGTCAGGGACACACAACGCACACTAGGTTACACTCCCCCCTCCTCCCCCAAGGGAGCATGGGCCAGGGTGGTTAAAAGCTCCAGCGGATGCCAAGAAAGCCAAATGCCTCCTGCTGCCTGGCCATCCCCAGGCATGTAACTGTACCCTCATGCCAAAAGAGAAAGTCAAAGACATGACTTGAAATCCCTTCCTGCCTCCTCTCCTTCATACGCTGGCTCATCCCTAAGCACATTCATTATATACACACGGGACTCATGGCAGCCACCTCAGAGGCAGGAAATGGCAGCTGGTCAACCGTGCACAGCAATGCTGCATGAGGACTGCTCACCCAGCACCAAAATGCAGCTGCTTCTGGGGTGGGGACAGCAGCTGGTTAACAGGCACATTGCGATGCAGAAGAGTGAAGGATCCAAGACACTGGGAGGTGGACTTCAGAGGAGGTGGCGTACCCTTAACCACGCTGGGATTTGGTCAGGGTTATTGTGGCACCTGCTCCAATGTCCAGTTTGGTAACGGGGCATCTTGATGTTGCTTTGGATAAGCCAGGAGCGCTCAGGAGGCCTGACGGACTGTGTGAGTTCAACCAAGTAGGGTGACCAGATGTCTTGATTTTATAGAGACAGTCCTTATTTTTGGGTCTTATTACTCCCCACCCCCATCCCAATTTTCCACATTTGCTGTCTGGTCACCCTACAGACACGTCATTTTCCAGTTCTGTAAACTGGGGCTGAGGATTGTGCTGAGGGGCGGAGTTCATTCACAAAAGTGCTTACAAGTTCCTTGGCTAGAGGCTGGCGACATCACGAAGGATAAGCTGGCCACCTGGACTAGTCAATCCGAGGACTGGCAATCTCAGCGCTGGGCATCCCGCCCCCTCCCCCACTCCTGCATTTCTGACGAGAAGCCCGACTTTCTCAACGCTGGGATATTGCCAGGATCTTTCCCTCCTTGGCAAACGCCACCCGGATCCCCCCATCCAGAGAGCGCCAGGCTACTGCCGGATCCTCTACGGAGCTCCTGGAGTTTCCGATCCCAATTGCAGCACGCTGCCCCACCCCCACTGCCCACCATCAGAACAGATGAAGGACAGAACTTTGCCCCAGGCCTGGAAAGCTCACGGAGCCCCGATCGATTTCCCAGAATCCCAGTGGCCAGATTTAATGCCACAATCAATAAACACAGCTCCATGTGTGTGAGGGGAGGGGCCAAAGCTAAAAGCAGGCGAGAGGCTCGCCCTCTTTGAGCAATCTCTCGCCCAGCTGTACCTCAGCTGCAGATTACACTGGGAAATGTGTCAGGCTGGCTGAGTTTCCAAGGAAAGGAAGCTGCTTTCTGCAGCTCTGAGACAAGGGAAGCAGCAGCAACCGCTCTGGCAGGGCAAGGGGGGACTGGAATAGCATAAGGGGAAATTCGTCCACCACCAGCCAGAGATCTGTTGGCCAGAAGGACCTTCACCTGCAAGGGAAAGGCTGGACGCTCCCTCCCCGTGGATGCTTGATACCAGAACAATCCTGTACTACCCCTCAGCACAGACACCCCTGCTCCGACCACTGGACTATGCTCTCCCTGAGCTGGAACAGAACCCAGGAGTCCTGATTCCTTCAGCCCCACGCTAACCATTAGACAACACAGCTCTCAGAGCCAGGGACAGAGCACAGGAGCCCTGCCTCCCAGCCTCTCACCACTACGACCAATACAGGAGCAGGTGGGTGAAATTCTCTAGCTGTAGAATCCGGGCCAGCACTCCCCTTGCAGAGTTGGGAACGGAACCCAGGAGTCCTGGCTCTCAGGCTACGGCTCGAGGGAACTCTCTTAATGTCCCTAGCCAGCTGTTGCGAGGACCCAATGTCACCTACATTGTGGGCCCACCACACCCTACTTTTGTGGCACCTCTGTACCCCGCAGCCCAGCCACCAGCTCACGTGCAAGTCCTCAGCTACTTGCCGATGCGCTGGCTGGCGCACAGGGGACAAAACCAGGGACTCGATAGATAAAAGCAGGGGCTGCTCCAGTTTGAGTCCAAAAGTCCAGGCTCCCTGGCGAGGCCGGTAAGATTCAGATCCTCAGCACATTAGACACAGAAGGGGAACCCCTCACACATGCTCAGCAGTCAGTTACACAGGCCCTGCAGAAGAGAGGGCAGCCAGGCAGGCAGATACAAGGGCCTTCCCCCTCTCCCCCTGCCCCAAGACTGGCTCTGGTGATCCTGGCTAGCGCCCCCTCCCGGTAACACACCCCAAAGCAGTCATCATTTATATTCACACAGCATCGGGCCTCCCAGCCCATCACAAAGCTAGCGACAGACAAGCTGTATGCAGGGATGCTGAGCTGCAGCCACCTCTGGGGTGGAACATGCCAGCTGGTGAATCCCGCAATGGCAGGAGCAGGGGTTAAGGAGGCAGAATGGAGTCAGGAGAGCTGGGGTTGGGGCCGACCCTGGGCTTAGACTGTGAATAGTCGGAGTCACAGCACCATTGGCATTGCATCAGCCCCCAGCACTGGAGTCCACATTGAGAGGGGAGAGCACCATCCTGCAGCACAGCGCCCCCTAGCACCAAGTTGGGGCATTGGGCTCAGCACTGACGGAGGGGAGAGAGCAGCCCCCTGACTGCGAAAAGAGAGCACCGCCCACCGAGCCCCCATCCTGCAGCACATCACCCCCTAGTGCAGCACTGCTTGCAAGGCGCAGTGCCCCCTCCAGAACTCAGCACCCTTGAGCTGCACACTGGAGTATTAGCGTCAGTCCCCACCTCTGCAGCACACCACGCTTCCTAGGAGAGCTCCCAGGCATGATGGTTGGGAAATGGACCCCACTTCCTCCTCAACACCCCCAACCCCCCCAGAGCATCCAGCTTCTCGGTGGCTTGAATATTCACCACCAAGGCAACAGAGCAGCGTGCTCGGCCACCTGCGAGCGAGGAAAGAGGCAGTCGCAGGCAGCCAGGGGTTAATGCCAAGAAGCAGAGTCTCAATTACCCAAGGTCAGAGAGAAGCCAGCTCTGTTTCAGATGGTTAAATCTCCCCCCTCAGCTAGTGTCCCGCGAGCTTCCCCCCCACCACAGCGCCACCTATCTACAGCGGGTAAACAGAGCACAGACCAGGAGCGTCAGTTCATGGGGGAAGCGAGGGGGCTGCACATCTTTGCTTCCCAGATCCTAGGTGGGAATCAGGCTCCAGGTTGGCAGAGCAATTTATTCTAACTCCACGGCACTTTGAGATGCCAACTGGTTTCAATCAAGGGCTGCTGGCCCGATTCCTAGTGGGAATTGCCCCGATTTCTAGTGCCAGTCTAGTAGCTGCCTCAGATGAGGAGGAAGCAAGGTTTGGCACCAGGGGCCCCTCGCCCCAGCCTCCAGGAGGGTCCCTCCAGGGCAGACAGCGCATGGGTGGCAGACGTGCTGGGGCTCTCAGCTGGGAGCGCCAGGGCTGCTGATCGAGTGTAAAATTAACCAAGGGCAACAATACTGAAGCCTGGATGTCTGAGACAAAGAGGCAGGTGGGAAAAAGCAGAGGGAGATCTGGTTGCTACCGGGCAGTGATCTAAGAGGAGTCTCCTCACCTCCAGCCAGTCAACAGTTACTCCAGATCGCAGCTGGATGGGCCGCTGTGGTGTAACTAACACACAGAGGGTCCAGCCCCTTTAAGAGGCAGCAGCTAGCAAAGAAGGCAACACCCCCATAGGGCCCCTCCTACTCCCTTCTGACAGTTTCCAGACCCAGCATGGGTTTGCTAATTGCTGATGCTCCACCCAGGAGCTTCTGCAGCGGTGCCCTCAACATGAAGCAGCGCAACACCCGCCCCCCCCGGATGCCCTGCCTGGTATCAGTGCCTTGATCTGCTGGGTCAGAGAAGTGGGCAGAAGCAATGTCAATCAGTAGATCAGCCCCTGGCCTGGGAATCAGGAGACCTGGGTTCTAGTCCTGGCTCTGCCACTAACTTCCCATGAGACCCTGGAGATGTTGCTTTGTGCCTCAGTTTCCCCATTCGTACACTGGGGATCATAGCCCTGCCTCACAGGCAGGTTGTAAGGATAAATGCATGGACAGTGAGGTGCTCAGATGCTGCAGTGATGGGCCCTCAGAAGTACCTTAGATAAGGAGAATAAACCTAGGAGTTCTGGCTCCCAGCCCCCCTGCTCTAACCACTAGACTCCACTCCCCTCCCAGAGCCAGGGAGAGAACCTAGGAGTCCTGACTCTGGGTTCTACCAACCTCTGGCATGTGGTCCTCACTCACTAGGCTATCAAGAAGTCAAAGCTCCCCCCCAACGCCATGCCTACTGGATCTGGAGACAGCGCTTGGAAGGCCGAGACAGCAGAGGGTTAAAGGTGCCGGAGAAGCCGCTGGCACCAGGTGCTTTACAATCTGCTATTTTAATCCTGGCTGCACTGCCAAGGCACTATTGTTACAGCCTTGTTTGAACATCCAGCGTGGGGCCTGGGATTGGCGGGTGTGTCAGAGACAGCTCATCCCCGCATCCTCCCTCCTCTCCCCGCCGAGCTAGCCCAGAGCCACCAGGAGAGGGAGCAGAGCCACTCAGGGTCGCGTGGGGACTTCCAGATCCCCCAGGGGAACCCCACCCACCCAAAACTACAGCCAGAGCCACAGAGTTGGGATGTGACCTCGACCCAAGCGACTGTGCAGTCAGTTCAAGAGTACGAGCTGATGAGCACCCAGGTAACACTTGACAGGCTGCAAATGGGGGAGAGGGGAGGGAGTTTTCATCTCTGATGAGTCCTGGCTGGGGAGGGAAGGAAGAAGTGAAAGTGGATGAGAAGGAAAGAGTGAGCCAGGACGTCAGAAAGGAAGTGTAAGTGATACATGAGAGGGCACAAATCTGTCCCAGCAGCACAGGGAAGTAGCCATGACTATCGCACGGAGGGGAGACAGTGGGTCCTTGTGCCACTCAGGGCAAAGGCATCCGAGCGCCCAGCCTCCCGCTCACACCAAAGATCTGCAGTGATCAAGGATCAAGCATTTGGCCAGCAGCCTCCCAGGCGCGGTGGGAGGAACGGGAGGTGCCACACGCCAGGGACTGGCCTTTGGAATGGAGGGAGAGTGGGACTAGAGAGGGGAAGAGAGACAGAGAGGGAGTAACGTTGAAGAGAAGAATCCATAGACCGCACTCCCTTCCCAGAGCTGGGGACAGAACCCAGGAGCCCTGACACCCAGCCCTTGCTCTAACCATTAAACCAGTAAGAAGACTGGGAGGCAGGACTCCTGGGTTCCATAGCCAGCTCCACCCCCAATCTTGCGAGACTTTAGACACATACACCCGGCTCTGTGCGCGTCACTTTCCCCCCATCACAAAACAAAGAATCTCTCCCTTCAGAGGGGTTGTGTGTGTTGGGGCGGGGCGGGGGGGGGGGGGGAATTAGCTACCATCTGCAGAACAGCAAGAGCCAATGGAGTAGCCTATGCCACACAAACTGGTTGGGACGCCCGGCACAGACACCCAGCGAGGAGAGAAGTCACATGCGGTGTGGCGGGTTCAGCCCTCCTGACATAAGAGCTGCCATCTCCAGACCTCACGTCCCACCCCGGCACCACTACCAGCTCCTCAGCATGGCAGGAGGCTCGCGCGGCCAGCACAACACGGCAGATGGATCAGGAGTGGCGGGAAGACGAGTCCCTTTACGTCAGCTGCTGCCAGCGGTGACTGGAAACCGAGAGCTCCTAAGGCCTCATCCGCTGGGTGAGCTCCCCCCTCACCTCGACCCTGCCCCGCAGGGAACCTTTCCAGGGAGGAGCTGGGCAGACCAGACTCAAGCCGTGGTCTCCCCACCAAAGCCACCACAAACTTCAATGGGACCTGCATCACAGGAGACCCCTCCCACCGCATCCCCACTAGGACTCAGATGCTGCATCTCTTTTCCCCAGCACCAAAACATGGCAGCCCGACCTCCCGGGATCTGGGGCTGCACATGCTCCTACCCCCAGGGCTCCCATCCCAACTCACTCTGCTCATTCCAGACGGCAGTGTGCTCCGACACATGGGCCATCCCGCTGCCAGCTGGGGCCCCCACCTCGCTGCGCGGCCCCCAGTAGAAGAGCCGCCCAGCCAGACTCTCCAGCTTCTGAAGTGGTGACATCTTAGCGCCTTTGTTCCTGCTGGGGTTGGGGCAGGTCATTTCTGCTCCATGGCTCATGTTTCCCTTCATTTATTTATCTCCCTCTCTCCTCGGCCCTCACAACCAGCGTCGATGCGAAGCTCGGCCTCGATCCAGGAACCCTCCGGCCTTGGCCATTTCCCAGCGGCAGAGACAGCAGGATCAAGGACTAGAGGAATGGCCCCAAGCCTCAGCAAAACTCCTCCACTCCCGACAGAGACCGGGGGCTTGAGCTGATAGCTCCTGACTTCTGACCAGGAGAGAGAATTTCCATCCAACAGCTCCCACGCCCCGCAGCAGCCCCAGAGCGTGGCTGTCAACTCAGAGACCGGCACGCAACTCTTCAGGGCTGGCCAGTCACATCCATGCACACTCCTCCCTGCCTCTCGCTCGAGGTGGGGAAGACCAATGGACTTGGAAACGGTTTCTTCTCTCCCCCTTTGTCCGGAGAGTTGGCTTCCCTGGTGGAGGGAATGAAGTCAGAGTAGGGGAGTCTGGTCACTTATGCAGCCAGCCAAGTCAGTTTCACTTCCTGGAGGGTGAGGGGAGCACAGATTCTCCTTCAGAACTTATGGGACGGGTTTGCCAGAACAATGGCCAGTGGCAAGGCGCAACACCCACACAGCAGGGCTTGAAACAGTGCCCTGGGTCCCCACTCCTCTCAAATCCTTGGGCCGAAAGCAGAGGAAGAGGCTCCCTCTTGCTTCACTGCTGATCCTGCATGAACTGGTGGGCAGACCCCTGGGAAAAAAACCATCCTACAAGTACAGTGCCCCCCAGGCCAAGCCACTGGGGCTGCAAAGGAAATCGGGGGGGATGGGCTTGTGGCTCACCAGAGCCCTGAGTCAGAGGGGTGCAGGTCCTTAAATTCACTGCAGAGACGAACAGCAGGGGGCTGTGGCGCATCGAAGGTGACTCTCCAAGCAGCGTTCAAGAGACCCACACTCAGAAACCCTCGGTGGCACCCTGTAGCAGCACCCCAGGGAGGAGATCCTGAAGCACCACAGGGTCTGACTCTTGTGTCGTGCAGTCCCAGGCAGTACCGACCGCCAGCAGGGGAGGGACCCAGACCTAGTCACCTGGAGGTTTCTTTACTTTGCCTTTCCCAAACAAGCGCTGCTGCACTCCTTGACCTTGGGAGCGGGAAGCCACTTTCAGCGGAAGCCAAAGAGCCGGATAGAGCTTTGCAGGAGAAGCAAGAGGGTGGGATGGGGAAGGAGGAGGTCCTTCCTTGCGAGTCTCAATTTCCAAACAACTGGGGTTTGCAGAGACTGGGACTCTGCAGGCAGGAGGGAATCCAGAAAGGAAGCTGCTTACTGTGGGTGCAACGGACAAGGGAGCTACTGTGTCAGCCCCCCATTGGCGCGGAGAAGGTAATGGACCAGCCGGCCGAACAAGTGCACCCAGAGGAAGAGCTGGATCCAGAACTGGAAGTCGAAATCCGAGTTTTCCTCAATCCCATGAAGGTCGCTGGATCTGAGCTCCATGCCGCCGCCCCCGGTGACGCAGACCTCGGCTCCTGGTTGCCGGGACCCTGATTCAGGCTCCCCTATCTACGCCACCCGAGGTTCCCCCATGGCTGCACGGCTTCCAACCAGACCGCCGGGACCCTTTCGGGGCAGGGGGGGAGAGCGGGACCTCTGGAGGAGAAATGTCTGGCTGGTAGCAGGGTCGGAAGCAGCCAGCTTCGCTCCTGTCCCTTCCCAGGCTCAGGGCTCAGCCTGCCCTGGTGAGGAGCGCGCTAGGTATTGTTTCAGCAAGCGCCCCATGGGAGCAGCCTCAAAGGGGGAGGGAGAGCCAGGGCTGGGCACGCTGCCAGGTTCATACGAAGCCCTTAAAGGCATCGGCTCCCTGCTCCACATCTGCTCTCAGCTGCCCCATCAGCCGCCGCAGCTAGCCACTGGGCGACCGGTGCTCCCCAGGAATCTCGGCACACGGGCCCATGTGGCAGGACAGTGGGGGAATCCTAACTCCGCCCTGGATCCCATGGAACCTGGCCCGGCAGCTCAGAGTATCCTGGCCAACTCCCTCATCTCAGAAGTGGCGTGGGGTGGGGGTGATCTACAGTATCTCTAGGGCAGCAGTTCAAACCCAGTCCAATGTGAAATTAATTTGGCAGGTCTCTGTCCAATTCCCAGAGAGACCTCCCCATCACAGAATCATCCTAGACAGGCAAGACTCCTGGGTTCATTCTCACCATTAGACCATGCTGCCTCCCCAGGCAAGGACTGGAACCCAGGAGTCCTGGCTCTCAGCCCCCGTTCTAAACACGCACACCCACCCCAGCCCCCACTCACTGCATATGAGGCAAGGCCATACTAGCTGCTCCTATCCCTTTTGGAGAGGGAGGCTGGTGAGGGGCAGATTATCTTCTGGGCTCCCATTCAAGCCCCTTTCAGGCCTTACAATCATGGGACTGGGGGTGGGGTGGGGTCTCCTTACACAGTTTCCAAATGGGAGGGAGATGGTTTTGTGATGGGGAGGCCCCTCCCTCTGGGAACTGCACTGACACCTGTCAAACACCTTTCACGTTGCAGTGGGTTTGAGCAGGGCTACTAGGAGTCAGGACTCCCGGGTTGGAGGACTGAGAGTCTGATTTTACCAGCTCATCTGGTCTTTGTCAATACAGCCAGTCGGGGGCAGCTGAGGCCAGTGCTGCTCCTGCAGACAACAGGATCGGCTTCTTTGTGCTGCGCCTGGGTGAACGGAAGACTTGACGTTGACCAGCCAACAAGATCAGATCAGTTGAACAGCTGGGTAAGAAGGTCTCGTCAGCTGCTGCATGCTCAGCACCCCGGGGGTGGGTCTTAAGACAGCCCCTCCCATCTGGGACCTGTGCTGGAGCCCCCCCACTATAAGGCCTAAAAGGGGGTTGAGTGGAGCCACTCTCCATGGAAGGCCTGGAGCAGGCCATCAGTGCCCTTCCTCCAGAGCTGGAGCCTAACCCTCTTTCCATGGAACCCAGGGTGATCAAGCTGCTCAGGTCAGAACAATTCCATTGTCAGCCCTGTCTGAAGGCACCAGCAGAGGGAATTAACTGGCTGATCGGGGTGGGGGTAACAGATATGTAGCTGAGTCCACACTCCCGAGGGGCTGCCCCCCTGCCATGTGCCAATCTGACAGGCTGGCGAGAGCGGCGCCCAAAGGGTTAACCTTCTGCAGGTGCAGCTTTGGCAGGACCGGGGGAATTTTCTGCCATCTCAGGTGGCGGGTCCCGCAGGCTCAGCACGAAAGGTTTAAACTATTCCAGTGTGCTCATTAAAAATCATCTCCCTGCAGCCAGCAACAAGCAGCAGCAGGAGGGACAAACGGACACAGCACATGGTATTTTGCCCTCTCGGCAATCGGAGCACCATGGCCCGGCCTCAGATGGTGACCTCAGGGCAGTCAGCCTCCTAGTGCAGCCCCCGTGAGAGCCCCACTTGGTACACCCAGTCTAACCAGGGTCTTGTCGGCTGTGGCAGCCTGAAGCTCATTAGTCCTTCATTTCAGCAGCAGAATCCCTGCTCCACCCCAGAAGTGGACGCATCAGGGAAGTGTTGAATGTTCATTGCCTGAACAGCCCTTGCACCCAAGGAGGCACCACTGGGAGTACTGGCCATTTAACCCAGACAGGTTCATTTTGGCCTAGCAGGCAAAGCCACCCTGCTTCAGAAACCACCGCAGGGACTCATGATCTTTGAACAACTGAAGCCCACCCAAGCAGTTGCAGGTGTTGAACATACACATCTTGCCCCCTTAAACCTGCTTCTGCTCCACCAGCAGCCAGCTGGGTCTGTGAACACCAGGGAGAAGGGAAGATGTAACACACAAAGGGGGGTAGGAGGTAAGAGACAGCAGGAAATATAGATGTAGGCTCTGCACAGAACCCTTCACTCCGTAAGTTACCTCAAGCTTTCTGTCGCAATTTACCAGGGTCTAGGGCCGATTCTTCAGCACAGGCAATTTTCAAAACAAATGTGGATGCTTTTTTAAGAGATCTGCTCCAAGGCAAATGGACAGGTCCTATGGCCTGTGCCACTCTGGAGGTCAGACTAGCACAGCGGTTTTCAACCTTTTTTAGGGGTCTCCAAATAAACAATTTCAAATGGCGGTGCAGACCCCTTGGAAATCTTAGACACTGTTTGCAGACCCCCAGGAGTCTGCCGACTACAGGTTGAAACCCACCAGAGATGAACACAGTGGTCTCTGCTGGCTTTGGACTCTCTCACAGGCGGCCTTGTGGGAAAGGCAGGGGACTGGGATTCAGGAGATTTGGGGGCCGTTTCCAGTTTGGACACTAACTTCATGCAAACTTGGGTGAATCATTTCCACTCCGCTCCCTGTAAAATGGGGCTATGAATCCCTCCAGTGTCTGTCTGCTCTCTTTAGGGCAGAGACTCTTTCCAGGTGTCAGAGGACCTGGGATCGGGTCATCACGTGCTACTGTAATACAAATATACAAACCCATCCAATTCTCAACCAGGTAAAGACTAAGCAGAAGGAATGCAGGAAACCAGCTAGGATGTTATAATAATAATTGGATATACACCAATGTCCTAGAACTGGAAGGGACCTTGAAAGGTCATTGAGTCCAGCCCCCTGCCTTCACTAGCAGGACCAAGTACTGATTTTTGCTGCAGATCCCTAAGTGGCTGCCTCAAGGATTGAACTCACAACCCTGGGTTTAGCAGGCCACTGCTCAAACCACTGGGCTCTCCCTGCCTCCCCCCCATCACATCACATCACATCACATCACAAACGGGCCGATGCAGGAGAGAATTGCACTCATTTTCAGCCCCAAAACTATGCATATTTACAAAGAGTTCCTCAAAAACCAAATGCAGAGAGCAATTTTGCAGGATTTCAAAAGCAAATTCAGTAAACAAAAACAAAGTTTGCTTGAGGATTTAGAGAGTCGTCACTGGTTTAAGGAAACATTACAACAAAAACGAGGTTTCCTTCTTGTGGTACCAGAACCTGGGTTTATTAAACTTAAAGCTTGTTTTTAATATAAATCCCTCCACACTTATTGCCTTTGCAGGTATTTCAGCATGGACAAATTGGGGGGAAAAAACCCAGCAAAGCTGGTCAATTTCACTCCCATTGGAGTCAGTTTAACTTCTGGTATGTAAGTAACTCCACATTGCTGTACTGAACTGTGGTCAGTAGAGGGAGATACCTCAACCCACTAAAGACTTCCTTAATTTGAATTTGAAATAACGGCTGCAGCACTGGTCACCCCAAATCAAAGAGGATATTGCAGAATTAGAACGTTCAGAGAAGGGCAACGAGAATGATCTAGGGCCTGGACAAATTCTCCTATGAGGAGAGATTGAAAGGATTGTTTACCTTTAGAAAGGAGACCAATAAGAGGGGCCATAATAAATATCTATAAAATAATAATTGATATGAAGAAGGGAGACCAGGAGCTTCTGTTCTTCCTGTCTCATCCCACAAGAGCCCAGGGACACTCAAATAGAATTAAAAGGCAGGGAATTCAAAACCAATAAGAGGAAACACTTTTCAATTAGCCTGTGGAACTCACCACCACATGAAGTTGAGACCAAAACCAGCCTGGACATTCACATGGATAAAGATTATCCAGGGCTATAATTTAAATTACAACAATAATTCTGGAATGGCTATTAAACCTTGTGTTTCAGGGTTTAAGCTGAATTACTAGACATCAGGATGAGACCTATGGTGGTGGAAAGTTTCCCCCCACTGCTACTGTGGGTTCTTTACCCTTCCTCTGCAGCCTCTAGTGCTGATGCTACATGGACCTCAGGGCTGACCCAGTCTGGCAATTGCTACATTCAGGTTATTTTTCCACGCTGGCTGTCGCTGCTCCAAGACATTAGAGGATCATGAAGGAGGAGCTGCTTGATGGGATGGCACAATGGGAACAGAGGGCCCCATGGGGATCTCCTCAACCCCACACTATCAGAAGTTTGAGGTAACACTGAGCTCTTAATTAGCACTTTTCATCTGCAGATCTCAAAGTGCTTCATAAAGGAGGCTCAGTATCACAAGCCCCATTTTACAGATGGGGAAACTGAGGCACAGGGGGAAGGGACATGCCAAAGGTCATAGCTGGGAATAGAATCCAACTCCCCGTGCTCTAGGCAGCACTGCCTGCCAAAGCAGCCTGCAATGTCACAATGCTGCACTGTTTGGTTTGCAGGGGAAGCTTTAAAAACCAAACTGTTCGCTTTGGAATATCTTAATTTCCAGGGACTTTGGGGTATGTAACAGCCTTGTTTTTACAACCCCTAAATTCAAGGTTTAAATAAGGGGTTGGCACCCCATGGCACGCGAGCCGATTTTGAGCGGCATGCTGCTGCCTGCCGCAATCCCAGCCCCCAGCTCCACTCAGCACCCCCGCCCACTGCTCTCCCCTATGGGGGGGCAGGAGGCAGAAGCTTGACCCTGCAACAGCCAAGCTTCCCCCCTCCCCTACTTCTTCCCCAGCGTGCCGCTTTCCTGCGCCTCCTCCTCTCCTTCCCTGCCCCGAACCAGCTGATGGCCCTTGCGAGGGGAAGGGGAAAGAGTGGCAGCATCGCTGCACCTTAGAGGAGGCAGAGAAGAGGTAGGGACGGGGCTGGAACACAGCATATCCCTTCCAGCCCCCTGCCATGAGCCACTCAAGGCAGAGGCCTGGGAGCACCCCAGCCCTTTGCCCTGACCCCTGAACCACCACCCCCACACACCCAGCCTTCTGCCCTGCACCGCCAGACACTGCCATCCCTCTGCCCTGACCCCCCCTCCCCAGGTCTGGGGTCCTGGCTCCTGGCCCCTTGCCAGCCGACGTCCCGGCCGCAGGCCCCGCTTAGCCCGCTGCCAGCCTAGGTGAACAGAACCCCAGGCTGGCAGCGAGCTGAGCAGGCCGGCGGCATAAGATCAGCATTTTAATTTAATTTTAAATGAAGCTTCTTAAACATTTTGAAAAACTCATTTACATACAACAGTAGTTTAGTTATATATTATAGACTTATAGAAAGAGACCTTCTAAAAACGTTAAAATGTATGACTGTCACACGAAACCTTAAATTAGAGTGAATGAATGAAGACTCAGCACAGCACTTCTGAAAGTTTGCCGACCCCTGGTCTAAATCGACTCCAGCCCTGTCTACATGGGGAAATGCCCCCTCCTCCACCCCTCCCAAAAAATTCTAACCAGTTTTAAACCAGCTGGAGCCAGAGCATTCACCAGGCTCCGACAGCTTCAACCATCAGTTAAGATGGGCCTGGGCAGCCTGGGCTGTGCCATGACTCCAGCCACTTTTCAGAACCAGTGAGAAGTTTTTGGGGGAAATTTTCACTAGTCTTCAAATAAATCTCTCTAAAATCTTCCCTTGCAGAGAGACAATTCATAGGTGCACCGAGTTTAAGGCCATCATTCTAGACTGACCTCCTGCAGAACCCAGGCCAGGGCATTCCACCCAGTCACACCCGCATCCAGCCCAACAAAGTGTAGTGGAATAAGAGCAGATCTTTCAGAAAGAAACATCTAGCCTGGATTTAAAGACTCCAAGCGATGGAGGATTCACTGCATCCCCTGGTAAGCTGTTTCCACAGTCAATTCCACTCCTTGTTAAAAATTTGCTTTTTATTATTCCCAATTTGAATTTCTCAAGCATCAACTTCCAACTGATGAACTGTCTTGCCTTCATCTATAAGATGGAAGAGCCCCTGCTTTCAGAAACCTTCTCCTAAGGTATTTATAGATAGTGCTCAAGCCACCTTCTCTTGTTAGACTGAACAGATTGAGCCTCTTACCTCTCTCACTCAGACCTGGTAGATCTTTTCTGAGCCCACTCTACTCCCCACCCCTCATCTGATTTAAAGTACAGACACCAGAATGGGACACAGCTCGATGGTGAAAGGCTAGAAACAGATTGTGCAACTGGCCAGGTGAATTTCCCTGTCCCACGCTCAGCCAGATGCAAGAGAACATTAACCAAACAGCATCAACTGTGAACATCAGTAACATTTTTAGACACTAGGACACATGTATATGAGTTTTATGTTGACAGCGTCCTTTGAATTTCCTCAGCCAGCTTGTCGCAAGAGATGGAGGAGCCAGAATCCTCTTACACTGGGGCTGGAAAAATGATCTTAAGTAATAGCATAACGTGCTTGTGAAAAGGGCAGCACATCTAGCATGTGGCCCTCATAGAGGATGACAGCTTACTAGTGCTGCCAGCTACTAGAAATCACCCTGACAGGTGACACGGTAGAGGACCTCACTTGAACACTGAGAATCCTGGGTTCAAACCCTGTCAGGACAGGGTTTGCTGTAACATCACCCCTGCTGAGAACTAAACGACCGTTCCAGATATCAGCATTCTTGCACAGGGGACAGATTTTCCCACATGTTTGGCTGGTGTAACTCCCCAAGTGTCAGAGCAACGAGGGCACCCCCAGCAGAATTATACATGTGCCACAAAAGAATGTGAACCCACAGTTTTGATAGTTACTGAGACCAGACCATGAAGCAAACCCCTCAGGGCAGCAACATAACTAAGAGCTCCACTCATCTCCTCTAGACAATTCAGTCCCTTGTCCCTTTTCCCCTTCTGTCCCCCACTCATATCAGTCAGCTCCTTGGTCCTGCTCCTGACTCCACATACCTCATACACTTGCCCCCGAGGAGGAAGCAGCTGCGGGTGGTTGAGTCCCAGTGACAATGGGACCTGGATTGTGACTCAAGAGACCAAAGTTAAATTCCCAGCTCTGCCTACAACTCCTTGTGAGACCTTCCCCTGCCCTGCTTGGTGCTTCAGTGTCCAGATCTGTGAAATAGGGATAATACTCTTTTGCCTCACTGTGAGGATTGAGTCTGTTAACAACCGTGAGGGGCTCAGATCCTACGTCAATGGGAGCCATACAAACTCCGAGATCAGGCCACACACACCTCCCCACCCCCCCAATACAGATCACAGGCACTTAACAATCCCATTAGAAGGGACTGCCCTCAAGATCACAGTTCAAATCATGGGAGGAAAGAAGAGACCATTCCTGCCCCACTCCAGCCATGTACCCGACACATTCCAAGCCGCAAAATTCATTTGAAGACTCACCACCCTCCATCAAGAAATTCAGAGTCAAGGCCCCACCCCTTTCTGGAAGGCTCCTCCCACAGCCCTATGCCAGGACATCACAGGGATGAAAGCATGTTCCCATGGCAACCACCAGTTCCAATTTTTTTAATTCATACCCCTTAATTTTCCTTCTTTTAATTATTTGGTGGATTTAGTGCTGGGATTGGGGCCTGACTCCCAGCACCACAGAATGAGGCTTCTGAGTCCCCCCCAAAACAGGGGGAGGAGGAGGACATCCCATCACCCCCGCACACAGATGGAGGCTTGATCCTGAGGGCCCATTCAATCCTTGGTCTCTCTGCCAGCCAGGGGCCCAGTCAGTGCCAGCGGGGTGCTGACACTGGACATCCATGCCACTCAGACCGACCCGAGACCCAAACCCTTTCCAGGGGCCAGTGAACGGGGCATCACAGGGACCTCAGGCCAGCCCTGCCCTGCCACCACAGGGTACGAGTGACGGAAGTGACCCATATCCTATGGGGCAGAACAGGGCCCAGGGCAGGGGAATAACCAGCACCCCCTGGAGGGGAAAGACCCTGTGTCCTCATATGGGTCCCATTCCCCATCCCGCCATGACCTTCACCTCCACCCCAGCTCACCTCCGGCCTCCATCTTGCTGGCTCAGCCTGTGGCCTCCTCTGCGCTCGGCCTACGGCTCCTTGGCAGGGCCAATCCACCCGGGCCCTGGGCCTGCCACTGCAGGGGGCAAGAGAGGCACTCGCTCTCAGCCAGGGTCCCCGGCACTCTGCCAAGCGTGGGGCAGATTGACCCCACCAGGGAGCCGTAGCTGGTGATGAGAGTGGGGGCCACCCAGGATCTGAGCCCTCTGGGACTCCATAGATGGGTGTGGGCAGGCCAGGGGAGCCAATGAGGGGTGGGGTAAGGGCTTGGCCCCATGGGGGCTAGAGGGCCCAGGGCAGGGGATGTGCCCCAGCACAGGACTGGGAGGGCGACAGATCTGAAGCAGAGGAAAATCAGAGCGATATGAGGGGGCAAGGAGACACCCCTTGAAAGCCACACAAACCTCACAGGCTGCAGTTCAGAGCAGGGGCAGCATGTGACATAAAAAAATCCTTTCCCCTCCCCTCCAGACAGTGTGTTTGTGTTTGTCCTACCGACGGACGGGCCATTGCTGTCAGAGAGACGGCAGCAGCAATTTCACGTAATGCGGGTTTGCCAGAGTATGATCGCTGCTCTGTGCCTCAGGAAGATCGGTGCCAGGCTGGCATTCTTCCCCTGCCTTTCAAACAAACTCCCTCCAAGAACCGAGTGTTTCACCCAAGCCGGCCGATTTCTCTCTCTAGCATCCACCTACCCCTCATGTTTTATTTAACCAGATCTTTTGCGTCATAGAGGGAGGCTGGTGCAATGGTTAGAGCGCTAGCCTGGGACTTTGCAGATCCTGGCTTAATTCCCTGCTCTGCCCCAGACTAACCTTGGGCAAGTCACTTAGTCTGTGCCTCAGTTTCCCCATGCTACAGAGGGGGGTGATAGTACTTCCTTGCCTCACCAGGAGGGCTTGGAGGATAAATATATTACCAGTTGTGAGGCACTCAGATACTATAATAACTGGAGCCAGATAAGGACCTTAGACAGAAAGATAATGCACTTCCTTATGGTCTATACATTTTTTATCCCCTCATTTCTTGTTCGACAGCATTAAAGAAAAAGCAGCTCAGCAGCTCTTAGTCATTTTAAAATCATTAATTTTATCTCCCTATCCATCAACGAGGCTTAATGCACCTCTACTACTTACCTATTTTACTCCAGAGGTCTGCAAAAGCCCTGTTTTCCCTTAACCCTTTTTGTGATTTTCTGCTCCGGCTGCCTCTCTGGAGATCTCCTCAACCTTCTCTTGTCACTCAAGACTCAGTTGAACCCTGGCGTGATTCCATTCTGCCTCCCTGAAATACCCACCACAATTCAACTGGGATTCCTTCATCTTCACTTCCTGTCCTAAATTCCTAGGCCCACTCCCTTCCATCCCCTGTTATACTGTAACTGCTACAGGGGACGCAGGTCAGCAGTACACAGTGAGGAAGCAAGAGGGTGCAGGGGGAAGGTGCAGTGCAGGCAAAGGGGAGGGGTCACCGGTTTGATCCCTCCTGGGACTCACTCAGGCCTGTCCCAAGAGGTCAGAGTCCCTGGTGGCTCAGTTTGCCCAAGGCCAGCAACCACCTCAAGGCTCACACAGACTCTGATTCATCCCAGCAGAGCCAGAATAGGGTGGGCAGCCGTTTACATACTAATCCCACACCACACCAAGGGGGCAGATTGTCCAATTGCCACCCCAGGCAGAGTAACTCCCAGCTCAGCCGCACCCTCAGGCAGCCAAAAGGAAGGAGACTAGCACCCACTGCCCTTGCACTGTTGCTCAATACAAGCATCTTTGATCTATGCCCAATATGTCCCCATTTGCCCAGCTGAAGCAACGGCTCCAAGATGAGGAGAGCTTAGATACATGCTCAGGGCTGGTCTTCACTGCACAGTTAACTCAGGTGCAGCCGTTAACTCAAGTCACCTCCAGTCCACCCCCAAGTCAGCTGGCCCAAGAGAGGCTATGGGCTACAGCGTTAGTTAACCCAACTCATCAGCTGCTGAGACAACTGCTCTGTTGCGTAGATACAGGCCAACCTCCCTGCAGTGCCACTAGTCCTCCAACAGCTTCCCACGATTCCCACCTCTCCTCCAGGTGGCCAGAGAGGATGGATGAGCTCTTCCACAAGTCACTGGGAAAATCCATCCAGAGGATCCATTTACTGCAGCTCTAAGAGGTGCTCCCAGGAATCCAGGCGATGCACACGAGCGGGGATGCAGAAGCTCATGTGTTCGACTGCAGTGGGGCAGCTCATACTCGAGCTCGGCCAAAAGAACGCTGTCGCAGAGACAGTCCCTCGACAGGTCTGAGCCAGAGCACCCTCCCCATCCCACCAGCACACAGCAGACCAGCTCCCTTCGAGGGCCCCAAGGCCTCCCCACACGTCTCCCACGTGTGCCCAGAACACACTTCACTAGGAAAGAAGCTTCCCTCACACCCCCTGCTCAATCCTTAACGAAAGGCTTGGATGATCCTAAAAGTTAGAGTCACTTCGTGCCAGATATGCCCCCACATCTGAGCTCCTAAGGCC
Organism: Gopherus evgoodei; assembly: GCF_007399415.2. Lineage (NCBI taxonomy): Eukaryota > Metazoa > Chordata > Testudines > Testudinidae > Gopherus > Gopherus evgoodei. The sequence goes on from NW_022060049.1 coordinate 3,463,052, forward strand.
TCCAGCTGACGTTTACAGTGTTGCTTATGGCCTATAAAGCCCTCCATGGCCTAGAACCAGCCTTCCTGTGTGGTCTTCCCCCACTCCATACTGCCCCAGCTTCCGGCTGTAATGTACCCAAGCTATCAGGGAGGGAGTGGCTGGCAGGGAGTTCTCTTCTACATCACCAAGACTGTGGCACGTGCTCCCCACGCCCGCTCCAGTGACCATCTGGAAAAGTGAGACACCCTCCCCCTCCCCCCAGATTAGAGGGTCTGAGGAGTGGGGTGGCCACCTCTGAAGTACAAGAAATGGGACACCCGGTATAACCCTGACCCCATAAAACTGGCCAGCTGGCCCTGCACACTGGGCCAATTTCCCAGGAAAGCTACTTCAAAAAAGGAACAATCTTGGGGAAACCTGGACCAGTGGCAATCCCAGCAGGGAGAGGGCTGAGAGTTTGCTGCCTAGATGAAAGGGCAGAAGAGAGCCTCGGGTGACAGCTGCCAGCTCAGTTCTGGCTGGACCGACCATGTAACGCTGCCGGGTTTGAAGCTGTAGTGTTGATGGTGTAGTACAGCTTAGAACAGAGGTGGACAAACTACGACCAGTGGGCTCCTCCTGCCTGGACTCTGAGCTCCTGGTCTGGGTGACTAGCCCCTGGTCTCTCTCCCGCTGTTCTCCCTCTCCCACAGCCTCAGCTTACTGCGCCGACGGTGCAATGCTCTGGGCAGCAGCACAGCTGCAGAGCCGCGGCCTGACCCGGTGCTCTGTGCTGCATGGTGGCGCGGCTGGCTCCAGCCGGACGGTGTGGCTGCCTGTCCTGGTGCTCTGGGCGGAGCAGCTGTAGCATCGCTCGCCACCATGCTCCAGGTAGCACGGTAAGGGGGCAGAGAGCAGTGGGGGTTGGATAGAGGGCAAGGGAGTTTGTGGTGGTGGGTGGGGGCAGAGATCAGAGGGCAGGGAAAGGGGGGTTGAATGGGGGCAGGGGTTCCGGGGAGTCAGTCGGGGGGTGGGGTTGGATGGGGTGGTGGGAGCAGTCAGGGGTGTAAGATCTGGAGGCAGTCAGGGGCCAGGGAGGGGTGGATGGGGCAGGGGTCCTGGGGTGGGCTGCCAGGGGGTGAGAAGCAGGGGGGGGTTGGATAGGGAGTGGGGGCCAGGCCACATGTGTCTGTTTGGGGAGGCACAGCCCTCCATACAATTTCAGAAACCCGATGTGTCTATAGGCCAAAAGGTTTGCCCACCCCGGCCGAGAACCTTGGACAGGTGTCTTTTTAAAATCAAAATATGTAAGGGCGGCGCCAGCCCTGTCCAAGGCACATTTAATCATTAACTTGCAAGAGGAAATGCCCATGTCCCCGGGGAATATCTCGGTGGGAGCCAGCTGATGGCAGGGACATGCACACGCTGGGAGATCAGCTCCCTGGGCATCGCTCTATGGGTGATTAGGAGGGTGAAAGTTCCACTGTGCCAACCCCAGAGGTGGCTGCCTCAGACAAACCCAACACTGAGGCTCCAGCAGATTTCCCCATTTGCGAGTTTCTGATCCCAAAGCGCCCCCTACAGGCTAAGGCCTGCAACCAGCACAGCAAGGCACTCAGCAGGGTAAGCTGCTCCGGGCAGAAAGACATGGCCACATGGTAGATGCCTCCCAGGTTCACACTATGATGTGGCTGCCGAGAGCTTGTTTGCCATGGGAAGGACCCTGCCAGCCCTGTGGAGATGCCAAGGAGAAGAGCCTGGCGTGATGCAGGGGGCTCCACAGGGGGGCACGGCAGCATTAGGGAAGGCAGTAACCATTTCTCAGCTGTGGTGAGCAGTGCTGAACGCAAGGGGGGAAATTCAGGACTCCTGGGTTCTATCACCAACTCTGGATCTAGTGGGACAGAGCAGGTGGGACAAGAGTCCCAACTCCTGAGTTCTCTTCCAAATCTAGGCAAGTCACTTCACCTTCGTCTCAGTTTCTCCATGTGTAAGCAGAGCTGATCCTGCCTGCCTCATCTTTGGGAAGATGCTGGGTCCTTTCCATCCAAAGTTCCCAACCTAAGCACTAAACCACATTGATTAATATCTTCTTCCCTTAAAGCCATCATCATCCCCAGCCTGACCTCACACACCCAACAAAACAGGGCTCACTGGTCAGAAACCAGCCTGGGAACTGACCTGCAAGCCCAGTGCAAAGAGGCCCACAGGTGGCAGTGCCACAGCCCATCTGCCCCAGCACAGGGCACCCCATAATCACCTCCTCACCACTGCGCATCCGCTCCACCAGGAGCTGGTTAGAGCCAGGCTTCTGCTGCAGACCTGGCTGCCAGGCAAAACTGAGCAGTGGTGGCAGGAAACAAACATTTTCAGCAGATGCTGCTCAGTTCTCTCGGGATGCTGGCTGCCCCTGGTGGGGGAGATGGACAAATCACCTCCCTCCCCCACCTGGTATCTCCATGGACACAGGACCCCCTCATCCCAGCCTGGCAGGGGCCAGACTCAGAGAAAGTCACTAGGGGGTTACTGCACCTGCCTCTGAGCCAGCTGGGAGATAGGCGACTGGCATGTGCACAGTGGTGTACTGGGCAATCCAGCATGGCACTGCCCGCAGCCCTGACTCTGCAAACCCTTATGCCACATGCGGAGCTTTACTCATGAGAGGACAGTTACGCCCCTGTGTCCTTGCAGGATCGGAGCCCAAGTTCCTCACAGAAAACGGATATAAAAAACAACATAAAAAGCTCAGATGGTGCTTTCACCAAATCAATGGCGCAGAGACGCAGCTAGCGTGAATCAGCATGGCTGTATTGACTTGAAAACTGCATTACACTAGCCGAGGATCTGGCCCCACTGACTCCAATGGACCGAGGGTGATTTGCACCAGTCGAGGAGCCGGCCCTGTATCACCAATGCTTAACTTTGTTTTCTTAAGTACCACCAGGCCCTGGCCCCAGCCATCGCCCAGGGTGCTGAGGGGAATATCCAGCTCATGCCCAGGTCACCATTCGCCGCACAGTAATCCCAGCATGCTCTGCCTTAGGGGGGAAACTCCAACCTGTCCAGGCCTCGTCCCAGCCCTTCAGCTTCTCAGCTTCACCTTCTCTCTTTTGGCTGTCACAAGGAGGAAGCCAGGAACACCTGAGCTCACAGGGCAGGTTAGCAAGGCAGCCCAGGGATCGGCTCAACCATGAGAGAGGGTAATCAACCTTCATTACATGGAGAGTCTTTAAACCACAGGGACTGGGTCAGACCCAAGGTCCATCTAGCCCAGGATCTTCTGCCAGCTGCCAGCAGGAGCTGCTTTGGAGAAGGTGCAAGACGGCTGTCGAGATGAGATCACCTGCCATAGGGGAGATGCCTCCTTGCCTCGGTCGGAGGGCGGCTCATGCTCTGAGGAGGGAAGGAAGGTCAATAGTCTTTCCAGCCACCTTGGTTAGTTTTCTTACTCCTCACTATTATCACTCTGTCCACCTAAATGTCTTATTGGGTTCGGAATCCTGGTCTCTCTCAAAGGGTATGTCTACACTACCCCCTGGATCGGTGGGTAGTGATCGATGTATCGGGGATCGATCCCCGAACGTGTTCCTCATCGACTCTGGAACTCCACCAAGGCGAGAGGCGGAAGTGGAGTTGACGGGAGAGCAGCGGCAGTCAATCCCACGCCACGAGGACGCCAAGTAAGTCAATCTAAGATACGTCGACTTCAGCTATGCTATTCTCGTATCTCGTAAGTTGCGTATTTTAGATCGACCCCCACCAGTGCAGACCAGGCCAGAAACACAACATGGTATGACAGTCAGGCGGCAGTGAGTTCCACAAGTTAATAGCACAACAGAACATCCCCTTTGCTCAGTTTTCAATGCACTGCCATTCTGGCAAACGTTTGGGCCTCACTAGGCAGGCTGAGCAGAGGAAGGGTGGCCCAGTGGTTAGAGCACTTACCCTGGCTGACCTGGGTTTGATTCTCAGCTCCCGCCAGGCTCCCTAAGGGTGTCTCTACACTGCAATAAAAGACATGTGGCTCAGCCGCAGCTAGTCTAGGGCAGCTGGCTCAGGGGCTAAAATCTGCACTGTAGACGACATTTCTCAACGGCTCCATGTTAGTTCAAAACCATGTCATTTCACCATCCCAGGGAATTTATACTGAAAAGGTAACAAGAAAAATTAAAAGGTCAAAATAAAGGCTAAGCATTCCAGCTGACCTGCTACCAGGTCGGTTTTCGGATGACCAGCGCGTAAAGAGTTTGACTTCTCACCCTCATTTAGGGACGGCACTTTTTTTAATATCTCCAAAATCCTCCTAGGACGGCTCTAATAAAGCAGGGAGAACAGCACTGCCCCTTCCACACAGATGCTGTGAAGGTAACTGTACTCACATGTGAGGTGCACAGATACTACAGTAATTAGAACCATATCAACACCCTATGCAGAAGCACCCCATATACTTTCTCTATCCCATTCACAGAACGTCACCCGTCGGATTAATCAAAGGCATTTTGATGGTGCTCCTTCAACCAGAGGCCAAGACACTGCTGAATCAAGGGGATGTCTCTCTCTCTCTCTCTCTCTCACACACACACATACACACACAAATTTTCTGCTCTGAACGGAAAAGTGATCACGGTAGCTCCACAATGCACAGAACCACTGCTAGGCTACTGCAGTCAAGGCAGGAAAAGCCAGCAGAGCTCCTAATGCCAGTTAAAGGCTTGGGAGGATGGGTCTCAATCAAGCTCCCCTGATCTGACCCTCCACCACGCCATCAGGGGTTATTTTGTAGCTAAGGTGGAGAAACAGGCGTCAGGACCCTGAGGTTTCTCTCCAGTTCTGAGAGGGAGGTCTGGTGGTCAGAGCAGGAAGGGTTGGGAGCCAGGACGCCTGGGTTCTTTCCCCAGCTCTGAGAAGGAGGTGAGGTCTAAAGGGGAGAGGCTGGAGTCAGGACCTCTGGATTGTTTCCGTGCCTCAATTCCCCATCAGGAAAAAGTGACTGACACTTCCTTTTTCTCAACCTTTTGCTAGTCTTGGTCTATTCAGGCTGCAAGCTCCTGGCACAGGGACGGCCTCTCACTGCACCTGTGCAGTACCTGGGACTGATCTTAGGATGGTGCTACCACACTTCAAACATCACCGCTGGGCACAGAGTGGGGTCTAGTGGGTTAGAGCAGGGGGTGAGGCAAAGGGTCAGAACTCCTGGGTTCTGTTCCCAACCACAGGAGGGCAGTGGGGTCCAAGGGTTAGAGAATGGCACAACTAGGAACCAACTGGAACTGGCCTCTGCTACCAACTTGCTCTTTGACCTCAGGCAAATCACTGCACCTGGGAGCCTCAGTCTTCCTCAACCCCCTTCCCCGTTTGTGAACGGCCACTGACCACACCACTCCTACGCACGCTGGGGCCTAACACTGAGAGACGCTTCCGGGTACGGGGACAGCTCCAGGTCTGATCACAACAGACGCCCTCTTCCCCTCACAGGGGCTTGGCAAGATGCAACTGTTCCATGGCGCCTCCAGCCTTCTGACCACCCCCACCCCTGGAAAATGGAGAAGCCCAGTGAGCCTCGGGGAAGGTGGGTCCTGAAATCATCAGCCCCAAACCAAGGTTCACTACAAAGGGAGACCCACCTTCCTGGCACAGCAGAGTGCATGTGGCTCGTGTGGCACTGATGACAGCAAGGCATGGCAGGTGGGCGGCAGATTCCATCCCAGCTGCAGGACTGCTCTCTGTTGACCATTAACTGGGGCTCCACTCCAGCGCCCAACGTATGTGTTTGTACAGGATTCTCTGGTGTTATAGATACTGCCTAGTGGGTAGAGCACCGTACTGAGCCTCAGGACATCTGGGGTCCTGGCTCTGCCACTGGCCGGCTGGGTCAATGTGGGCAAGTTGCCTCCCCTGCCTGTACCTCAGTTTCCCCCTTTGTAAAGCATATTGAGATCTGTGGATGGACAGAGCTGTTGAAGAGCCAGTGATTACCACGTGTGTGTGCAAAGCTCTTAACACAAGGCAGCTCTGATCAGGGCTGCTAGGTGCTACTGCCATACAAATATAGTCACCAAGGGCAGGGGGGAGAGAGTGATCTAGGGGGTATTTGCCTCCTCAGAGACATTACCTATTGGGCTCAACTGAAGGTTGGATACAGGGCTAGATGGACCCAATGGTCTGATCCGACATGGCAGGAAGAGGAGAGGGGAAAAGATTGGTATGACCCAGTGAGACAGGGATGCCAGTTAGATGGATTTGGTACAGCAGAGGGGGGTGGATCCCAGGTTAAATGGGCCCTTTGGTTGGATCCGGCATGGCAGGAAGTGTGCGTACATGGGGGGGTGGAGGGAAGAATGGGACTGGTTCGATCTGGGATGGTGCAGGGGGACATCGGGCTGGATGAGCCATTGATTTGGCGTGGCAGGGAAGCCAGTGTTAGATGGGCCCATTGCTCAGATCCAGGGAGGTCACACTAGCCAACAGTCTCCTGGAAGAGCACACAACCAGACAGATCAATGACATGGCAAACGCTGTGTGCGTGAAAGGAGATTCCCCTGTGGCACAAATTTAGTAGGGAGGCTCTCAGACAGAGCCAACTGCCTAGTAAACGTCCCCGTGAGGCTCGATTTTAATCGATTATTTTTGTCCTTAGGAAAATCACGGCACTGATGTTCATTTTTATAGAACCTTTTACTCTTTCCTGAGCTCCCTCCTGGCAGCAGCTCGGGTTGCCTTGGCTCTGGCTACGCGGCCTCACAGGCTGGCGCTGGGATTCAGCTGCCAGAAAAGCGATGACTCTACCTGCCTCAGCACCAGCTCTCTGCCCTTCTGCTAGACAAGCTACCCCCGGGATCTGTCCGATCGGCTGCTCTCCTTATCCAGCCAACGGTTCAGAAGAGTCTCTCTGAGCAACGCAACTTTGAGTTTCACCTTGCATCTTCTATGGGGGCGCGTCTGCCTGTCTGTCTGTCTGTCCTGAGCTCTGGACCCTTCCTTTGTTTTTAAAAGAGCCAGCTCTCTATTGTCAGCGCCCAAGCGCAGCCTGTCACACCTGCCTAAGAGCGATCACAACAAAAGCACATTAGTTTCAATGCACATTTGGTAATTGAGGCTCTTGGTGAAGTAACCAGCAACTGGACACCACAAGAAAACATGACCTAATTCCTTTGTGCCCCTCTGGAGCCATCCACTCCCAGCCTTTTCCCTGCCAGGACCCTGCTCCCACTTCACATGGGAAGGGCAGGGAGATCATGACCCAGAGGCTTGGAGGGCATCCCCCCTTTAGACAAAATATTCTGAGACTCAGACCAGTTAGGTGTATTTTGAGGGCGGAAGCATATTCTCCAGCAGACAACAGAAGCACAGACCCAGCCAGCAGTCTATGGCTAATTCTCCCTCCCATTCCAAGCCCCATGCTGCTTCCCAGAGTGGAACAGACACAGATCTGGCAAGCGGAGCGGTGAGAGCACCCATAGAGGTGTTAGACACCCCTGGATGGTCCCATTTTATACCGCAAGCCTGCTCCTCTCCCTTTATAGCACCAGCCCCCGATCAGCAAACATTCATTTACTAGCAAATTCGGGGGAGCCGAGACCCACAACCCCTACAGCTGGTGCTCCCTGAACCAGCTAGACAGGTTGCAGGCAGCGCTACCAGAGGGACTTGCATCCAGGCAATGCAAAGGGAGAAGGGATCAGCTAACTGTTCTCAGCTTATGGCTAGAGAGGGGATGAGGGGAAACAGCAATTAAGAGTGAACGCGTAGGAGTGGGAAGACGGGGGCACCCCAACAAAACCACCTCTGCAAATGCGTCCAACACCTGGTTGGAGAGATCAGGGTGCAATACCCCTGGACGATGGTCCTCAACCTTTTTTTAATTTGCAGACTCTTAAATATTTTTGAATGGTGGTGCAAGTCCCTTTGGAAATTGTAGACAGTCTGAGAAGCCCCAGAGATCCGCAGACCACAGGTTGAGAACCACTGCCCTAGGGTCCCCACAGCCCCAACCTGCCCCACCCCCGGGGCATAGGGCCAGAAAGACACACCTCAGGTGTGATTGGAGAGGGGTGTCCTAGACAGATCCCTCCAGACACACGATGAGGTGCGGTGGGTGAGGGCGCAGGCAGCAGAAGTGCAGCAGTGTGGGCCCATGGAGGGACAGGGCGGGTGCCCAGAGATGAAATGAGACTCTAGGACTATGGGCTCACGGGGCAAGGGCAATACAGCCAGGCCAGCACGGAGCTGTTGGATGTCCCAGGCAGAGTGAAGTTGGGGGGCACCGCCCTGCAGCAGCCTGATCTCTCCGAACTCACCCGGCCCTTTCTCCAGAACTGCTAAGCCCTGCTCCCCCCGACCCCCACAACCCCTGGCCGGTACCTCCTAACGCAGGGCGGGTCCCATATTCCTTCCCCTCCTCGATCGCTGATCCCCCACACTCATCATTCCCGCCCCCATCCCCCAGGCCCCGATCCCCCCGCCAGGCCTCCCATGCGCTGCTCCCCCCCCGGGGCCCCGATCCCCCCGCCAGGCCCCTCATGCGCTGCTCCCCTCCCCCAGGGCCCCGATCCCCCCGCCAGGCCCCTCATGCCCTGCTCCCCCCCCCGAGGCCCCGATCCCCCCGCCAGGCCCCTCATGCGCTGCTCCCCCCCCGGGGCCCCGATCCCCCCGCCAGGCCCCTCATGCCCTGCTCCCCCCCCGAGGCCCCGATCCACCCGCCAGGCCACCCATGCCCTGCTCCCCCCCCCGGGGCCCCGATCCCCCCGCCAGGCCTCCCATGCCCTGCTCCCCCCCCGGGGCCCCGATACCCCCGCCAGGCCTCCCATGCCCTGCTCCCCCCCCGGGGCCCCGATCCGCCCGCCAGGCCTCCCATGCCCTGCTCCCCCCCCCCGGGGCCCCGATCCCCCCGCCAGGCCTCCCATGCCCTGCTCCCCCCCCCCGGGGCCCCGATCCGCCCGCCAGGCCTCCCATGCCCTGCTCCCCCCCCCCGGGGCCCCGATCCCCCCGCCAGGCCTCCCATGCCCTGCTCCCCCCCGGGCCCGATGCCCCCCTGCCAGCCCCGCGCTCTCCCCACCCCCCAGCACTCACCGCTCTCCAGCTCGCCGCCCTTCTTGGCCGTGGCCGCGTTGCCCATCGCGGCGCTGGGGCCCGGGCGGGGCCGGCTGCGGCTCCCGCTGCCCCCGCTGCTCCCTCCGGCGCCCGCTGCCCGCAGGAGGCTCGGCTGGGCCCGGCCAGGCCCCGATACCCCCCGCCGCCAGGCGGAGCCGCCGAGACCGGTATCACCTCCCCTCCCCCCGCGGCGGCGGCTCCTCGGGCTCCGGACGCCGCCCCAGCCCCGCGCACCATTGGCCGCCGCCGCCGCCAGCCGCCCGCGCGATCCCGGCGCCCATTGGCCAAGCAGGGCACCCCGCCGCACCATTGGCCGATTGCTGTGACGCGCGACGCTCCCTGCTGCTCCCTCGACGTAACCCCGGCCCTGACTGGGCCCGTTCCCCTCAGCCGGCCGCTTTCATTGGCCGACGGCCACGTTTAGCTCCGCCCCTCACCGCTGATTGGCCTCAGAGGGCTGAGGTCGCAGCGTTCTATATTTAGAACGTCGGGCGAGCCAGCGTTCGAAAGAATGTTCAACGTGAGGGGCGGGGCTTGGGAGCTAAACTGAAGGAAGGCAATGAGAGAGGGACAGAGCTATAGACCCATGGGGTGGGGGTGGCATGGGGTCGGGGAAGGGGTCTAGGAACTACCTTGAGGTGGCATAGGGACAAAAGAGGAGGCCTAGGAACCACCCTGGGGTGGCATGGGGATGGGCAGCGGGTCAGGACTCATCCTGGGGTGGTATGGGGATAGGGAAGTGGGGCCAGGGAGTGTAGGCGTGACAGAGCTATGTCAGACTGACAGGGAGCCAGCAGAGGAGGGGTCCACGGGGTGACCCATTTGTGGGTGTTGCCCAGGGGCACCCTGGTGGCCCCACTCCTTCACTCAGCCTTTCTTGGCGGGGGTTGAGCAGCTGACACCTTAGGCCTGGGAAGAGGAACTGCTCTTAGCTTTACCTGGCCCCTGGGATGTGCCTCCGTGACCCTGCTGTTTTAATAAGCATCATTCCTCAAAGGACACACAACTGGGGGCCAGTCAGCATCTGGGCTTCTGCTGTGGTGTAGCCCCAGGATGGGGCGGGAGGCAAGGTTCTCCTCCGTGGACCTGTTTCCCCAGCCTGTGTATTCAGGCTGTGAGCCCCTCACAGCAGCACCCAGCGCACTGGGGCCCCAGTCTTGTCAGGGGCCCATAGGTGCTATTCTAGTACAAATAAATAGTTTGGTGGGGCCTCAGTCCCAGACTTGGAGCCTCTACACTGTCTAAGTTTAAGTCCCACTAGGTGGGAGCTGCAACAGATACTAATGCTCTGAGGATTGGATGCGGGGCAGGGCGAGACCCAACACCAGGGGTGGCTCCAGGCCCCAGCACGCCAAGCGCGTGCTTGGGGCGGCAAGCCACGGGGACACTCTGCTGGCACCGCGAGGGCGGCAGGCAGGCTGCCTTCGGTGGCTTGCCTGCCGAGGGTCCGCTGGTCCCGCAGCTTCAGAGGACCTCCCGCAAAGATCCGCCGAAGCCACAGGACCAGCAGATCCTCCGCAGGCAAGCCGCCAAAGGCAGCCTACCTGCCGTGCTTGGGTTGGGCAAAATGCCTAGAGCCGCCCCTGCCCAACACATAGGAAAGAGGGGCTCTCCATCCACACACCACAATGCACCATCAGGGTGATGATCTTGGGGGGGTGGGGCAGGAGGAGGGAGAGATTTCCCTAGCCCTGTTCCCCCCGCCTGACTCTCAAATATGTCTACCGAGCAATTTGTCTGTCTTTCACATGATGGGGATGGCATCCACTGGTAGTTATTTCCCAGGGCAGGATCACCCCCTTTGCTCAAACCCCCATTTCAGATCACACTAGGCATATGCCCCCCACTCCATGAACCAAATATAAACTTAGTTAACTTCATCAAGGAGCCTTTGCCCAGGAGCTGCTGCCACCTGTCTGTTTTGAGAAAGCATCTGTTTAAACAGAAATAGGATTTTCCACTCTTGGACTCCCTGCCTCATCTTTGCAGTACACCCTCCCTGGCATGGGGATTTAACACACCCAAAGGAAAGAACACTTATGAGATTCCCTTGATAAGACATTGGCAATATAGCAAATTGCTGGTCAAGCCACATAGGTGTCACTGAGGACAGAAATTTGCCCTGCTGATCCTGATCCAGCAAGCTGATGGCATGGGCAGAGCCTTACAGTAGCAACTGCTACAACTGAGATTGGGGCCCCACTGTGCCAGGTGCTGTACTTCCACATACACCCCAGAAAGCTCTATACAGGCTGCTGCTGGGAGCCACAACAGAATCCAGCTCCCCGTTTCCATCAAGAAAGGCTGGTCCCATAGTTAAAACACTGGGCAGGGACTGTATGTTTCTCACTGCCAGTGCAGCACCCCAGAGTTGCTACTGCCATATTAAATTAATTGCTTAAGCTGTACTATTTTAGTGTCACCAACTCTTGTAATTTTACCATGACAAGTGCAGTTGGTGTTTAAAGCCCCTGCTCATGGACTCATGGGATTATGCAAAAAGATCAGCGTTTAGTTTCTAGCCTCCATTGCTGCACAGAGAAGGTTGAAAAACATGACCTCTAAAGCCTCAAAAAAAAAAACAAACAATAAACATCACACTTTATTTTAAAGAAGCTCATGGCTGTTGTTTTTTTAAATGCTTGCAGTTAGCAATACTTTTCCCTTGACACTGCCTAGTGCTCCAGGCTTTCTAAAAGCAACTCCTCCGTTTAATAGAAGCTGCATCTTCCCAATCAGGAGGCTGGTCACTATCCCACTCAGGAGAAAGGAAAGAGACAGGCACAAAATAATAAATTAAAAAGCAAAGTCAGACCACCAAAACATTGTGCTTGATGGTAGACAGGACTTGCAGCCGGCAGCCGCAGTGAAGTTACGTCCACGTGGCTCTCTCCCTCACTCCTTCCCCTGCTCGCAGCCTGGGAAAACCGTGCCCTGATCTAAAGTAAAATTGATTGCAAACAAAATGACCTAGAAGGCAAATCGACTTTTAGATCAAGGTAACAAACCAGAGCAGCTGCTGTAAGGCTGCATAGGTCCATTGATTCAGTAAAGCTGCAGCAGTTGAAGATGTAAAAGTTACTGGTAGCCCCCCTTAATAGCTTACAAGCAGCCAGTAGGGGGAAGCAAAACAAAGATCTGGTCCAAAGGTTCCAGTGGAGCCATGTCTGATTTACAGCAGCCTGGGATTTGGCCCAGACTTTAATAGGAAATGAAGGTTGAAATTAGGTAGTTTAACCTCAAAAGGGGATTTTGCAAAAGCTCTGAATTGATTCAGTTTTGAAACTTTAAATCAATACAAGATGGGTTTTTAGGAAGTCTGCTGGACTGAAAGCAAACTCACTGGTTTCAGCTTATCCCTGCAGCCAAACAGAGCCTGGGCTGGGGGAAGGAAGCGAAACTGACAAGAAAGGGTGACCTTGTGGGGTCGGTTGAGGGACAAAAGAGTGTAGCAAACAGCACCACCTCTGAGAAGAAAGTTTGATCTAAGAGACACAGGTGCGATTAGCTGAGGGCAAGCCAGGGGGGTTTTAAAGACAGATGGGCTGCAGAACTTGAGGTACGTATTGGTTATGCTTCAGGGGCCTAAATATCCCTCTTCAACAGAGCTCTTCCCATCATTACCTGTAGTGGGGTAATGCCTAGGAGGCTAGACACAAAAGATCATCCGTACCACAAGCAGCTTAGTCTAGTATTACCATCACACAAAATGACATTGATCCCCCTCTGCAAAAAAAAAAAAAAAAAGCACAACAAATCACCTCCAAAGAACCTCCTAGCCCTGAGTTTTGCCCCACACTGGAGAACTAGCGCTCCCATGAAGCCCACTAGGGACTTTACATGGAAGATGCTCAGACCTTATGGGACTGGGTGGCTGTTTATGTGGTGAAAGATAGAGACGGTAATTTCCTGCAATATCCTTGAGAGTGTGTTTATTATTGGGGGCTGGGGTTGTATATAACCTCTCTGGGAGCAGATAGGACAGAGATGAGACTGGGGAGTTCAAAGGACTATTAAAAATATGCCAGACAAATATGGGCTGTTGGGACAATACATTTAAAGTGGATTTCCTGGAGAATCCCTAGAAGGGAACATTAATGCAAATTTCCCCAACTCCAGTTACTCAAAAACCCAGTTTTGTGTGGAAAAGGGCAGCATCTGCTGATTACCTGTCACAGAAGACCAAGAGCAAAGGCCAAAGCTGTGTAAAAAAATCAGCTCATCAGCCCAGCCTGGGTTCCTGATCTAAGATGGATGACGTTGTAACCACTGGAAAAAAACTGTTGTGGGGCTTTGAAGGACTAAAACCTGCCAGAGCCCCATGGTGGAGTTGGGGAGACCTCTGGTGAGCTTTTTAGCATGTGTTTAGATGCTTTTATTGTTTTAATGTTTTCTCTGTAATGCTTTTCTCTTAAGATTAAACATACTTGCTTAGAAGGAGGTGAGTGGCAACTTGCACCTGTGTGGGCAAGGCACTCATCTCAGGCCTCAGAAAGCAAAGTAGAGGCACTGGCCTTCTTGGTCTGTCTGTGTTGCTGAGGACCTCACAGCATAACGCAGGGAGCTGTGAAGCCTTGAAACCTCGGGTCAGAAGGGAGATTGATGTGGGTGTCCTCCAAAGAGAGGTGATAGCTGGGAGCCAGAAACCTAAAGTAGGGGCCCTTGGTGAGCCATGAAGAGGGAATACAGGCGCAGTTGCCCTGAAACTGTGACTTTGATGTATGGAGGACTTGTTGGAATTACAAGCTGTCATTTTAATGGGGTGGGGTTCCTGGTCCTGCCTGCAGGGTTTAAGGCTCCAAAGGGAAGCGTGCAAGCAGTCAGTCTAGAATTAACCAGCCTCGAACGAGGTGGGGTGAGTTATGCCTTGCTGCCTTGGGGAGCAGCCTGCTTCATCTGTCTTTGCTTGTAGAGTTCTGAATTCTAAGTCACATTATGTTAAAACCTGGTTGCAAGACAATTTAGGTTTTTATCTAATCTGTGGGTAAGATAGAAACATAAAATGTAAAACTCCAAAGGTAGATTCAGACATCTAACTATCACCTAAATAAAATACCACCATCTAACTCTCATATAGTACCTTTCAGCCATAGAGCTCAAAGCACTTTGCAAAGGAAGTTTTCCCCATTTTACAGATGGGAAAATTGAGACAGAGAAGGGCAGTGACTTGCCCAAGGTCACCCAGACGGCCAGCAGCAGTGCTGAGAATAGTAGCCAGGTCTCCTGTGTGGTCAGAGCACCACCCCACTGCTGGCTAAGAAGCAAGTCAGTTTCCATTATTCCTAAAATAAGATAGTCTGACACTGCAAGGTGATCTGTCATCAGGCTCACAGCACCCGCACAGCAGTGTCTTGATTTTTGCAGGGCTGGAGCTGCTCAGTGTTTTTAGACTGATTCACTAACAGCGAGCTGCCTACCAGAAAGAGTGGGGTGCTCTTTCTTTACAATGGAGGAGGAAGTCTGAAAAGTTGAGGTACCCAGACCCTGTTAAATGAAGGAGATTTCCTGCTTGATTTTCTTCTTGGGAATATCATTAGTGATCCGGCAGGAACAGCTCGAGGCCTCAACTGAGATCAGCACCTTATTGTGGTAGGTGCTGCACATGCACCTAGTGAGAGAGAATCCCTGACCCCAAAAGCTTCCCATCTGAATAGAAAGGGTAGAGGGCCAGTAGGGAACCAGGAACACAGAAATGACGTGACCAAGATCACACAGCAGATCAGTATCAGAGCTGGGAACAGTCCCCAGTTCTCCCCCCTCTAGTGGCTGCTTGCTACTGCTGAGATAAGTTCTCCAGCATGAGCGTGGTGATTTCACAGCCTTTAATGGAACTGTGTGTCGAATTCTAACAGAGACGTCTTTTTCTCCCAAGTGTCCAAACGGCCATAGAATCAAAGAGGCACTACAAAGCAAGTGGGGGAAAAGTCACTTCCTCTTCTAACTTGTCTGGTTGCCCTAGCATGACTTCTGCGATCTGACATTCTTGGCAGTTCTCTAGTTGCCCATACAGCCTTTCAGGAAAAATACGTTAGACAAAACCCGCATTCTTCATGTAAAGAGAAAAAGATCCTGCTGGCTGTCTGATGATCAGGAAGCAAAAACAAAGTAGAAATAGAAGAGGCAGTAATCCCATTCACCCCTGCTGTGGGGCTCACCTTTCCTGCAGCAAAGGGTGAGATTAAAACACCATGTTCTGTAGTACTGAAAGGTGACAAGTTCAGAACTGATCCAAAGAAATACTCCATTCCTCCCCACAGGATCTGGGGAACTTACTGCCGCTGGATACTGAGCACAAGAGCTTAGCAGGATTATTATTACTTTAAAAATCAGATATTTATGTGGCTAATGAGACCATCCAGAACGAGAACAAAAGATTTAAGCAGCAAACAAGAGATTAAATCCTCCCAGGGTCATGAGCTAGCCTCTAAGTCTTGCAACTTCAGAGGATGCTTTGGTTATGCCATCAGTGCAGGGTACGTCCACCTTCCTCTTAAGCAGCTTAATGCTGGCCTGTCAGACAGGAAAACAGGCTGTATAGACCAGGGGTCTGATCCCATGAATGGAGTCAGGGAAGGAAGAGATGGAAACAGGGATCTTGCCAAGAAGGGGAAATGCACTTTCCCTGCCTTGCTGAGAGTTCCTGACTGCTGCTTGCCTGCCAAGGCACAGACAAAGGAAATTGCAGTGTTGGGGACTAGGCTCAGATTGGTAAATAAGCATCTGATTAAGGGCTCAGGCCACTCCTCCTGTGCTGGAGGGCTGGTTCGGCATGATTCCCATTAGACAAGATCAAAACAAACTGCAAACACAACAAAAGGCAGCAATTTTCCTCCTCTGTCAGGCCTTGGTAGCTCCTGGCGGCTGCTCACTGAAGGCCTGATGCAAAGCACAGTGGAGGGTGTTTGCTCCCCATGCTGCCATCAGCTCGGGCCCTTTCTTCATTCGTGAATGTTCTAGGGGCCTGGCTCAAGTGAATGACTGGTGCAGGGAGGGAGGCAGGCAGGCAGAGATTGGTGAGTAGGGCAGGGTGCCCTGCCAGCCTACATCCCTCACAATCATGTGAAGCAAACCAAGCAGAGATTGGTGGCAAAGGATTTGCAGGCAGAGGCATCCCGGCCACCTAGATCAGTGGTCCTCCCGCCAGACGAAGGACCTTGGCTGCAGTCGAGCATCTGCCAAAATGCTGCCGAATTTTGCAGCGCCGTCTCTGGATGACGCTGCTTGTCAGCAGCAAGTGGCATCATCCAGAGGCGTCATTCCGGCGGATGCTCGACCACCGGACAGGATGCAGGCACATTTAGATGCCCCTGCAGGCACCATGTTGGGGACCCCTGACCTAGATCATCCCCCAACCTCAAGGTGGGAGAACGATAGCCCAAGCTGCAGTCACCCGAGCCATCAGCGTTCAAGTCTCCACCGGCCTTGGCAGAGTCCTCTGGCAAAGCAAGGAGCTGCTGTTTCACATTCCCGCCCCCACTGCCAGGGCACAAGAGGACAGGGGTATAATATGGTGCCTCCAGCAGAGAGCGCCTGTTAATACTTGCTTTCTCCTTTGCAATTGATCTTTTACTGTAAACTACACTGTGCATGCTCAAAACTAGCTAGGCAGGGGGGTAGCCCAGTCCAGTGTCTTAACTGCTAGTCTATCCTTCCTCAGTCCCCACACACACTTACCTAGGACACCATCTGGGCAGAAGAATGCATACATAGGATCAAGGCCTTCTTTTGGTCCACAGCAATTGTTTGTCATTAGCCAGAGCGATTCGTTAGTTCCTATAGTAGAGCAGATAATTAAGCCCATCTCAGCTCCGGCTGTGATATCGGATGCTTCAGAGGAAGCCAACTAACCTTTTTAATACACTCAGCTAGTGGTCTGTTGTTGTGTAAATGGTGGTATCAGTCCTCTCCCTTGCTGGAAAACAAGCTTGTTAATTGCAACAGGAAATCCCTGGGGGTAGGGGTGATTGGAAAGATGTGCAAGAAAAAAAAAATAGAATGGGAAAAAATGGATGCTTGTCCCTAAATCCTCCCTTGGGCACCCAAAAACAGTTTCTTGCACAGCTTTAGGGCTAAAGCAAAGCGTCAGAGAAAGTTTCAAAAATCCTCAAGCACAGGAGTTTAGTCATGTTTACTGGACTCAGCCACAGCTTTAATACAAAGGTGACCTTGAAAGGATCCATATAAAATCAAGCGCATTTCTTTTTTTGATGGAGAAGTCAGGCTTGAAAAGTTGGAAGTTTTACTGCTTGTATTTTTTAAGCCTTAGAAATAATCAGAAACACTCAGCTGGGGCTTCCCCGTTTTGATTGAAGAACAGAGGAAAGTTTGTGACAGAGTCTCTTGAGAAGGCTTTAAAGAGGAATGCTTCCTCACTGGACGTGTCATTGATGTTCAGTAGGTGTTTACAAAACACCAAAAAGGTCTGACACAGTTTAAGGTTTTGTCTAGGCTGGGATCATATATCCAGGATAGGCTGTTGTCTGACCATGCACTAGAAAGCCGCAGCTGTTTACTGCTCAATTGTGCCAGGTGCTGTACAAACACCGAACAAGATTTTAAGATGTTCAGACACAGACCATCTAGATTTGAAAGTGATCGGGTTAAACTGATGCTAACTCCTACTGTAGACAGGCTTATATCAGTTTAAGCCTCACTCAGACAGATTTAGCCTGCGCCGGAATGTTGGCAAATTAAGCTGTGTGTTTCCATTAGGGGTATGCCCTTGTTTAACAAGAGTTCAAATCTCGTTAAGCTGGTGCACCTTTCTAGCATGCACCTGGCAGTCACGTACACCAGTGTGAGCTGGGGACGGTCACTCCCATTTTAATTTAATGAGATAAGGTAGGTAGGTGAAGTAATATCTTGTAGTGGGCCAACTTCTGTTAAAGAGACAAGCTTTCAAGCCACAGAGCTCTAGATGTCATGTGGCTCAAAGGCTTGTCTCTCTCACCAACAGTAGTTGATCTAATAAAAGATACCACACCCACCTTGTCTCTCTGGTGTCCCTAGCCTCTGTTTGTCAGAGGATGGAGATGGATGGCAGGAGAGAGATCACTTGATCATTGCCTGTTAGGTTCACTTCCTCTGGGGCACCTGGCATTGGCCACTGTCAGTAGACAGGATACTGGGCTAGATGGGCCTTTGGTCTGACACGGTACAGCCGTTTTTATGTTCTAATATCCCAGGACCGACATGGCTATGCCACCACTGCGTGTTAATTTAGTAGCATTTTTACACTCCCCATGCACTAGCAACTGCACAAAGCACAGCTTTAAGGGAGAATCCACCCTCCCCACCCCCCCATGATTTGCACAACGGCTTTAAACCCCTGGACTTGAGGTTTGCCCCGGTGGCAGCAACACCAGTGTGGACACAACTCGCCAGCTCACCGTTCTCTCTTGTGATGAGCCTTTCACCAGTTCTCCCACCTAGGCAGGACCTGAAACGTAACCTGGGAGACACAGGCAGAACACGCTTGGGAGCTGATGGCTAAAGCATCTAAGAGGGTACATGCCCAGTTCTCCCACCTAGGCAGGACCTGAAACGTAACCTGGGAGACACAGGCAGAACACGCTTGGGAGCTGAAGGATAAAGCATCTAAGAGGGTACATGCCCAGGCCTCTTCAAGCTGCATTATTATGGAGCCTCCAAGTCTCAACTGAGAGGCTGCACAGAGTGTGCATGACAAACCCTGCCCCACAGAGCTCACAGTCTAAATAAACAAAGAGTGGGAGGGGAAACTGAGGCACAGAGGGGTAAGAGACTTGCCAAAGTTTACAGAGTCAGTGGCAGGACTAGAAATAGACCCCGGGACTTGTGTCCCATCCACCACACCCATTTCTCAAACTTTGCAGGTTGGCAACCCCTTACCTGAAGTCAAAAATGTTCACTACTCCCTCTCTCTCTCATGTTGACTATAAAGAATAAAAAAAGCTCTGGTGATGATAATGCTAAGCCTGCATGTGCGTGGAGAGGCTGGCAGGATACTCACCTTGAAGAGGACAGGTACACAGGTTGTCAGGGGGTGAGATTTTCTTTGCTTTAGATGGCAATAAGATTTTTCAGTCTCGGGACCCCCACCCTCAGGGTCACGACTCACTGGCTGGCAAACCATATCGGACCATGCTACCTCTGAAGAATGCTGCTGGCACAGCCCCAAGACAGAAGCACCGTGTATGAAGGAAGCGGGTGAGGCTGTGCTGCCAGGCCCCGCGCTGACGCCATGCAGTTTGCTCCAATGCACGAGACAGCAAATCGTTCCAAGAGCTTTATTCCTACATTCACTTAAGACACTTTCAATAGTTAAAATAAAAAACAAAAACAAAAAAACCACGTATGCAAAGAAGACTCCTACTACGTCAGAGAAGGAAATGGACAAGGTCAGAACAGGGCACTTCGGAACAGAACTGAACTAGCGATTCCCCCAAATAATCTCTTTTCCCCCATGGAGGCTGGTGGAGGGCTCAAGATCCCAGCTGGGTTTGTAACTGGCCATTTACTCTACAGAGTGATTAGGATCTCCATCCCACAGCCGGCTAAGCAGGGGCATGCTCCATTCCGGATCAGGCTGCAGACATTGCTCTAAAAGCGATGGATCAGTCTAGTAGAACAGAAGCAGGTTTCCTAGTGCAACACACCAGACCAGTAGGCGTTGTCAGAGACTCTTCTTGAGGGTGAAGGAAGGAAGTGGATCCATCAGGAGGCTCTGATTCTAATGCACCCGAGTGCACATCAGACGGCTCTTTGCCACGCGGGGTGCACACCTCCACCCCTGAGGTAGAGCTATGTGATCACAAGGGCTCTGTACGTTGGTTTCCCTCCACCCCAGGAAGGGCTGTATACAGGAGAGGCCAGGAGAGAAGCTGGAGCAAGTCATGCCCCAGAGGAGCTGGTAGAATCATGATGTGCCATGGCTAGGATGAGACGCTGTCTGATGCCCCGGGGGGAGGGGGGGTGGAATTCAATCCTCCAGCTGGAGGGAGCTGCTCTAGAGTTATTCGGATGTTCCCAGGAGGAGGAACCCCCAGGCAGCAGAGCTGCAAAGCCACCGTGGGCGGCATGGGTGCAGGGGAGACCATACAACTGCCCAGCTAGAGACAGTGAAGGAGGGGTCTGACGGGGAGTCTGGGATCCCAGGCAGGTGCATGCCATGGCTGCAGCAGCCCTGGAAGGAGCAGAGCTGGGGCACCGCAGGGGTGGGGATGGTTCCCAAGGGAGCTGGCTCACATTCCCGGCAAGCCACCCAAGCCCCAGGGGCTCCCTGAGCTGATGGCCTGATGCAGGGTGGGTGGGACTAAGTGCTTGTCTAGGGTGATTCCTATGGAGCCAGCAGTGATTGGTGCAGAGACAGAGAAAGTGGGGGAGGAGCCAGCAGACCTACAGCTCCCATTCCTCCCTAGCCCAGCTGCAAAGCAGGTGCCCCCAGTCTCCTCACGCAGGCTAAGGGGAAGGGCCACAGTCAGACACCCCATTGGTTAGGGAGAGGCATTAACCCTTTAGTTACACCACTAGAACATGTCCAGGTTTCCCTGCTGATACTTGGTACCATTTCCCCGTAGTACTTGGATGCAGCCCCAGGGGAAGCAAGTCAGATCCCCTTCCCCATGCAATGTCTATATCCTTGGGCTCCCGTGTCCAGATCTGGCCGTGCCTTGGATCACATGCAGTCCATAGAGTTCTCAGGTAGGATGCTGAGGGCAGTGCCCGACCCCTTGGCTGAGGTGCAGCTGGCAGACAGCACGCCCCCAGGCTCCGGGTCCACGTTCTCGATGTCCTCCATCTGGTCGCTGGGGCCGTCCCAGTTGATGTGGAAGCGGGTGACGCGGGGGTTGGAGGCCAGAATGTTCCTCTGCAGCTAAGCAGGGGGGAGGAGGAGTCAGACAGCTGCAGGGCTTATTATACAGCAATCTGGGGCCTAGAGACACCTAGCAGACCCCAGCCTGGGTAGGAGAAACCTATGGGGAGAGAGATGCTGGAGAATTTCCAGTCAGCCAGCTGGATGCAGTGGCCCTTGCTGGGATTTCATGTTAAGGGGTAAGAAGTGGGGCCTTCCCCCACAGGGCGTAGGGGAGGGTAGGACAGCGCTGAGATATAACCAGGAGTCAAGGCATTTCTTCCTTAGCTTAGTAAAGGTCTAAAGTACCAGCAGCCTCACTCTACAGAGGAGAAAACTGAGGGAAGAGCGTAGCAGGGAAGAGACTTGGGCAAGGGCATACAAGTTAATCAGTGGCAGAGCCAGGAGGGGAACCCAGGTGCCCTGACTCCCAGTCCCCTAGCCAGGGACCTCGAGCCTCACCTTTTCCCTAGCCAGGCACGGACCAAGAGTTTGTAGTGCTGCACTAGGGCTCAGAGTGTCAGAGAGCTCCCTGATCCCAGCTCCCCAACCCCATGAGGAGCTGGGTCAGACCAGGGCTCTGCAGTGGCAAGAGCCTCCTTGCCCAGAAGGCCCGAAGTGCCCCTTACAGAGACCCCATGGACAAAGCAGGGCGTGAGTCAAGAACCCCCCCTCTGCCAACCGCTCGTACCTGGGAGAAGTCTGGCTTGAGGGGGGGGTTCTCACGCAGCTCGGGGTCCGTGTATTCGTTGTTGACGTAGTAGCCCACGCGGATGAACTCCTGGCCCAGGTAGGTGCAGGTGATGAGCACCACAGTCACCCCCACTGCGTCACTCTCAGGGATCAGGCTAGGGTTGGGGGCTTCGGCCTGGAAAGGAAGCGACATCCCCACCCCGGGGGGAGATCAGAGAGCATGTCAGAGGGGGACCAGAGCCAGTCACATCAGTGAGTTTTTAAGGCCAGAAGAGATGATCAGATCACCCTGTATGACCTTCTCTCCATCACCAAGCCCAACTGCCCGGATCAGACCAAACTACTGGAGACCCAATGGTTGAATGCCACAGGAAGAAAACAGGAGGGCCTGAGGTGCTGGCGATGCCAAGGCTCCTGCAATGACCAGGAACTGATTTAGTGAGGTCTAACCAGATGAGCTGAGCAGGGACCCCTGCTCCGCACTGAAGAGGAAGGCGAATAACCACCAAGGTCCCTGCCAATCTGCTGGGTGGGGAAGAGAGATTTCTACCCAACCCCAAACCTGAAGATCAGTGTGACTCTGAGCATGGGAGCAAGACCCACCAGCTGAGCATCTGAGAAACTGTTCTCTGCACCCTCTCAGCATACCAGCCCACCCTGTCCACAGTCTGTCTCCAGCTGTGGTCAATCCCTGATGCTTAAGACAAAAGGACAAAAATAAACCTGAACACTAGGGGGAAAAAATTTGCTTCCTGATTCCCACAGGTTAACATTGCTCTCTGCAGACATTACACTCGGAAGGGTCTTCACCACCATAACAAAGTGTTGCCCATTTCCCCTGCCTCCCCACCCAAAAATACTGCTGCAGATAAAGGGTCCCCAGCTGCTTTGGTTGCATTTCACCCATCCAGTCACTTCCTAGCCCCAGACCAGGCCCTCTAGCCCCGCCCATGTCTCCAGCAGCTGCCTCTTACCTCAAACACAAACATGTGCCTCCCAGCTGGGACAGGCCCCACCAGAACAGAGTCGAGCACCTGGTCATACTCCTCGCTCTCCGCAGAGCCCACATAGATGATCTTCCACTCCAGGTCTGAAAGGGAAGGGGAGCACAGTGAGAATCGGCAGCAGCCCTTGAGTAATGCTGGGGAACCGATTCTGCTCTGGATTTATGCCAGCATAACTGAGCACAACACCTACATTTACACCAACATGACTGTCTGACCCTGACTCGTGTGTTCCCCGTCGGTTCCCCATCGAGAACTTAATTATCAGTGTCCCACAACCACCTACAAACTCCAACCCCTTTGTGCTGGGCACTGCCCAGACACGATAGGACACCACCACAAAGCAGACAAGACAAAGGAAAGATTATTATGCCCTTTTACAGGGACACTGAGGCACAGCAAGCTTAAGGGACTTGCCCAAGATCTAACAGTCTCTGTGGCATGGCCCAGAACCAAATTCTGATCTCTTAAATCCCCAGCAAACACCTCAAACATGAAACCATTCACTGAGCTGCAAGCTCCTTCCCTTCCTCCTGCCAACCCTTTTCTTCAAGAGATAGGGATCACAGGGTTAGATACTGTAGATCACCAACAAGAAATGGGAGACCGTTTGGCAAGAGGTGAGACCAAAGCACCGACCAGCATCTTGGACAGGTGCAGCCCTACTAGGAAGGGAGCCAGACTCTGCTACAAAGAGCAGACTTTGCTCTTTAAAGCTCATGAGAGATTTCCTGATTATGACCCAAGGCATCTTCTTAAGTATTGTCTGCACTCAAGGCTGCACCAGTTATGGCCAGAATGGTTTCATTACAAGCCCCCATCTGCCTGTCCAGTCCATCTGCTGTTCCTTGTCTGATACTTAGATCGGAAGCTCTTTGGGGCTGGGGCTTCTTTTTTGTTGCTTGTGGCACAATGGGGTGGCACAATGGGGTCCTGGGTCACATTACCTCCTGTGTGCTCTTAATTTCATTTACATTAAGATCAACTCTGGTTTTAAATCAAGTTAATAATCAGTGCTCCTTTGAATACAGACACTAGGGTTGCCAAGCTGTCCATTCAAAGGGATGAGTTTCAGTTCCAAGCAAGATCTGCCTTCTTTTGCCAAAGCCTGATCCCCAAACTTAAGAGGCGCTCAGGCGTGTCTAAGCCTGAGCCAATGTCAGGCCTATGCCCTCATGCACAGACATCAAGTGTATATGGGGGTGGGGGTGGGTAGTTTCCATACCCGAGGGACGTGTGCCATGTAACATGTAAA
Organism: Gopherus evgoodei; assembly: GCF_007399415.2. Lineage (NCBI taxonomy): Eukaryota > Metazoa > Chordata > Testudines > Testudinidae > Gopherus > Gopherus evgoodei. The sequence continues at coordinate 3,486,888 of NW_022060049.1, forward strand.
TACTTCCCAGGAGACTGGATCAGGGTGGCATTTGCCACGCAGAGTGATGCCACACAGCAGGGGGAGCTTGGATTAAGGGAAATACATAGCTTCTCAAAATAAATCAGAAACAGCAGCTTTTCACATACAGATGTGTAATTTACAAGAAAGGAGATGTGTTAGACAGACATTACATAATAGGCTAGAGTAGTTTACTAAGACAGGGAAGCCTTCCTTGAGGAACAAACTGCAGCATATACCCTCAAGCCCCTATGAGCTGTAGCCCTCTTCCCAGAATAGATAGTAGTGGGGGACAATCCCACACAAGCCCCCAAGAGCGAGGAATTTCAGTCTGATAGAGACCTGATCCTTCCCTTTCCCCCAGTGCACTGGAAAGCTTAGCCGATTGATTTGGCAGACAGGTTTCCCAGAACGGCATGGCCCTTCCTGTTTGGAGAAAGATCCCCCCACAGGGCAAGCCGCATATCTGGATGATAGCTTCAGAGAAGATGGACGGTCCAACAGCTCATCAGCGCTCCCACTGCCCCCACTCAGCGGGGCTGTGCTCAGACTCTGCAAACAGCCTATTTTCAAACCGTAAAGCCAATGAGACATGCCAGTTTCTCAGCCCCAAAGATAGCAGAGAGATTTGGCTGCCGCCACTCCACAGCTTTGACACCCCCTGAAGTTAAGAGCCTCACAGCTTAGGCCATAAAGGGTTTTGCAACCTACGCTTTTGTGACAATACCGCTCTGCGGTCTGACGTCTCGCATTATCCTCACACCCTTTGGAAAGTTTCTCTTTGAACCCTGGGCTCCTTTCTTCAGGGAGAGGAGCCAGATTCCCAGAGATGCCTCAGAAGCACTCAGAGCTCTTAATACAATGGTTCTAAAACTGCAATCTAAGGGCCCTTTTCCTTGATGGGCTGTTTTAAGAAGAAGGGACAGGAGGCAGTTTAGGGTCTTTTGGATGGGAAATCTTAGTGGGGGAGGGCCCACAAAGACCTGGAAACATCACGGCCAATATTCTACCTTTCAGCGCCATTGCTTCACTGTGTTAAGTAACGTCTCATTCACATGTTTATCACTAGCAAATATTCAACTCAGGAAGATTGGGCCAAACTAGTTCTGGCTACACCATGATCTGCAAAATGCAGATGCTTCTGCCCCTAGGAGTCTCCACCCCAGAAGGATTCTCTGGCCACAGAATCAAGCCATGTGTGACCTGCTTTTCAGAGATGCTGGGCACATGTGATTCTCACCCATCAGCAGCACCTCTCCTAATCAGAGCATATTGTACCATTTAAGCCTTTATGTTTATACAAACTGGCACCAAGAAAACAGAAATTTGCAAGCAGAATTCCCTGAGGCAATCAGGTAAGAGTCTCATCCCCACTGGTAAGGGGCATGGCTGTGCTGGCAGGGTTAACAGGATAGTTCGGCTAAGTTATTTTAACACCAAAGGACTCTCTGCAGCCTGCTGAGTGAGGATCAGATGCAGAACATGAGGAGTTTCCTTCACAAGCACCTGCTTTCACCTCCCACTCACTTCCCCAGAGTAGCTGAATCTACTCCTCTCTAGGCATTTACAACACTTTTGAGGCCTCTGAGGGCCTGACCCAGGCTGGACCCCAGCAGCCTCCTGCCTTTTAATAATACCCAGCGTTTCTTGGCACTTCGAATACTGCCTGCGCTTTGCAGACAATAGATAGTTAATCCTCCAGGAGGGCTGGGCAAGCACCAGCTCCCTCTCTGTTCCAGGGCTGGGGATGGGACGCACCCAGGAGTGCACAGCACTTCAGTAGCAGCGAACAGAACCCAGGAGTCCTGGCTCCTGAACCAGGTGTATCTACCCCCCCTCCCCGGGGCAGAGGGAGGCAGGCATGGCCCATAGCAGGGGGAACAGCCTCAACTCCTCAGCCAGGCGCCGTGGGATCTGACCCCAACCCCACAGAGCAGGTCCCCTGCCATGGACCCCATCCCGGGGGGAGGAGAGGGCGAGGGGTAAGGGCCCATCCCAGAAATGCCCTCTAGCCAGCTGGGGAGACCCTGATCCCTTCACCCCCTCCTCCAGCATGTGCGGGGGGTGGGGAGTCTCACTACAGGCCTGGGCAGAGTGGGGGTGAGGGGAACACCCCCCCGGCACTGGAGTGAGGGGCGTGGGCTATAGTGGGGGTGGGCTCGCAGGCCGGACCCGGAAGGTTCCCCCGGGCGGGGGGCAGCAGGGTGCCCCGTTGTCTGGGGCTGGGGGCTCCGGGCCGGGCCGGACTCACCGTGCGGCAGCGCCTCCCCGCACTCGAACTGCACCTGGAAGCGCAGCGGGCGGCCGAACGGGCTCGGGTTCTCCAGCACCGACACTCCCAGCACCGACACGCGGGACATGCCGCCGCCGGGACCCGAACCCGCCGCCACTCGTCACAAAGCGGCCCCGCCGTCCGCGCGCGCTTAGCCGCAGCCGCGCGCACAGCCGACCAATGAGCGCACGTCACCCGCCTGCCTCCGCCAATCCCCACCTCCGCCCCACACTGCTCCACCAATCAGCGCACTTCGCGCCGGGACCAATGCCCGCCCGGCCCGCTCACTTCCTGCCAATTGCCTCGCCCCTCCCTTCTTTCGCCAATCGGCTTTCCCCGATCCATCCATGACGGAATCCGGATGCGACCAATCCTCGTCCGCCTAACATTCCTTCCAACCAATCAGTGCGATCGCCAATTTTTGGGACCCCACCTAGCCAATAACCAGCCAGGTCGCTTGGACGAATGAAGCGGGAGGACTGGGGAAAGACAGACGGACACGGGGTGTCTGGGGAAGGACGGACGGACACGGGGGGGCGGCGGACGGACACGGGGTGTCTGGGGAAGGACGGACGGACACGGGGGGGAAGGACAGACACGGGGGGGAAGGACGGACACGGGGTGTCTGGGGAAGGACGGACGGACACGGGGGGGAAAGACGGACACGGTGGGTGTCTGGGGAAGGACGGACGGACACGGGGGGAAGGACGGACACGGTGGGTGTCTGGGGAAGGACGGACGGACACGGGGGGGAAGGACGGACACGGTGGGTGTCTGGGGAAGGACGGACGGACACGGGGGGGAAGGACGGACACGGTGGGTGTCTGGGGAAGGACGGACGGACACGGGGGGGAAGGACGGACGGACACGGGGTGTCTGGGGAAGGACGGACGGACACGGGGGGGAAGGACGGACACGGTGGGTGTCTGGGGAAGGACGGACGGACACGGGGGGGAAGGACGGACACGGTGGGTGTCTGGGGAAGGACGGACGGACACGGGGGGGAAGGACGGACACGGGGGGTGTCTGGGGAAGGACGGACGGACATGGGGGGGAAGGACGGACGGACAGACACGAGGTGTCTGGGGAAGGACGGACGGACGCGGTGGCGGGGGACGGATGGACATGGGGTGTCTGGGGAAGGACGGACGGACGGACAGAGGGGATGGGGCTGAGGCCGGACGGAGCAAGGGGTGCAGTGGGGGCCGTGGATAGGACGTCTCACAGCGACGGAGCAGATGGGACGTCCCAGCCCTGAGTCTCAGGCAGGGGAACGGATCGGAGGGGCAGGGGCGTCTGTGCCGGGCCAGCACATCAAGCTCCTGCTGCCGCCTCACACCCTGCAGCCCCCCCCCCCGCCCCGCCGCTAAGGTGCCCCAGGTGTGCACCAGCTGACCCACAGCGGGAGTGAGAAGGGGGAAGCCAAGCAAGGGCTGATCAGGAGAGGGGGATGTGGGGGTGAGGATTGGGAGAGGCCTTCCCCCACCCAGCACTAGCCGAGACCAACTCGTCCCCCGCACCAGTCCCAAGAGCTCGGCCGGGGAGGTTGGCAGTGGGGCCTGCCCTGAGCCGGAGCTACGCTGGGAAGCAGGGCAGACCCCTGGTGACCCCAGAAAGCCTGCCCGGCCCAGCCCCACCCAGGGGTCGGGGAAGGGGGTAGAGCGGAGGAGGGGGCTCAGGAATGGGAGGCAGGACCATAATCCAGACATCAGGGCCCTGCCTGAGTTTGTGCCCAGCGCCATGGAGCCACTGCTGCCATAGCAAACCTGGTACTGCCTGGGTGAGGCAGAGATCCAAGCAGAGGCAGAGGAGGGGGGTCCTTTGGGAGGGGCCCAGGGAGGGGTTGTACTAGGCTGAGGGGAGGAGACCTTTGGGGGGGGAGGATCGTGGAAGGAGGGAACCACTGGGGGCACGTGGGGGTGAGGAATCATGGGAGAAGCAAGAGAGTAATTAGACTGAGCCTGGGGTGAGGGGACAGGATTGGGGGTGGTTCTGGATTGGGGTGCAGGGTCCAGGCTGGGTAACTCTCCTCATTGCTGACAGAGGGACACTTACAGCGCTGGGTGGGGACAGGGCAGGGCTAGCAGGGGGCTGCAGGTTGGGATTGAGAGGTGCTGGCAGAGCTGGGCGGAGGCAGGCAGGGTTGGGCTAGCAGGGGGCTGTAGGTTTGGATTGAGAGGCACTGGCAGAGCTGGGGGTGGAGGACTCTGGAAATTACCCCATAAAGGTGCCCTGAATGGTATGCCAGGGAAGGGTGCTGGGAGTGGGGCTGTGAAGCCAGAGCCCAGCTCGAGAGGTCTGGGCCCCATTGGGCTCTTGGTGATGGAGTGGGGGGCTGGCTTGGCTCTGGCTCCATGGGCCTTTGGCTCCCAAGGGGTGGCACGTGCTGTCTCCAGGGAGAGGAGGGAACAAGGAGCCGCAGCCTCCCAGACTCCACCACCTGCAATTAACGATCTCATCTTCATTGGACACCGGGTTACACTGTAATTATAGCACAGCCACCCAGCTGAACAGCACCTAGCGCCCCCCCCCCCAAAAAAAACCTGCCCACTCCCTGCCACAGCGTGGGACACTACTAACGGGAAACAGCAAGGGGCTGCGCGTCAGGATTGAGGGGCACCGGCAGAGCTGTGGAGGGAGGGGTGGGGGGGCTGCATGTCGGGATTGAGGGGCACTGGCAGAGCTGTGGAGGGAGGGGTGGGGGGCTGCGCGTTGGGATTGAGGGGTGAAAAGCCTTGGATCCAGTTCCCTGACTCCACCCAGTGCCCGAGGTTGCAGGGCAGGAGCCAGGGCCGGCTCCAGGGGTTTTGCCGCCCTAAGCAGCCGGAAATAAAAAAAAGCTGTGATTTTGATCTGCGGCAATTCAGCGGCAGGTCCTTGGCTCCAAGCGGGAGTGAGGGACTCTCCGCCGAATTGCTGCCAAATACCTGAAAGTGCCGCCCCGCTCCAGAGTGGCCGCCCCAAGCACCTGCTTGATAAGCTGGTGCCTGGAGCCGACCCTGGCGGGAGCGCTGGCTCGGGGAAGCTCCCAGCTAGTCCAGCCTGGCCTCTCCCAGCAGGGGGCGCTGTCGGGTCTCCAGGAGAGGCCCTGGTGGCAGAGCTGAGGTGGGCCTGGGCTGTTATGACGCCAAAGGGGCTTTTCCCTGGAGGCTGCCAGTCACAGAGACTCGTGTGGTTCCCGCGGGCTCCCCAGCCTGCGCTGCCCCATGTCCCCACCAGGGGGCTCCCTATGTCCTAGCCTGCAGCAGTCATGGTGGAGTCCCTGCCCCACACAGACTGGCCATTCAGCTGGGAGCCCCACAGTGACCCCCTGCCCCAGGGTCCTGGGCAGCCCGGACGGGCGCGGCTCCTGACATGTCAGCAATCGCTGCCTGTTCGTCTGACCCCGGGCCAGGAAGGAGTCCTCAGAGCCACCTGCCCATGTGGCAGTAACTAGAGAAACACGCCAGGCCGAGGGTGGGGGAGGCGAATTGGTACATGGGGGAGAGGGGCGGAGGGATGGGTGGGGGTTCTTAGTGGTGGGATGGGTACTTGGCGGATGATGGGGTGTGGGGAGGGATAGAGTGTGTCGTGTGTGGAGGTGGATGGAGGCATTGGGGGGCAGGAAGAGAGGAATGGGCAGGTGTGGGAGTGGGCAGTGGGATTGTGAGATGGGGGGATTCGGGGAGGCAGAGGCTGGGTGTGTGGAGGTGGATGGAGATGGGAGTGGAAGGGAAGGATGGGTGGGTGTGGGCAGTGGGATTGTGGGATGGGGGGGATTCGGGGAGGCAGAGGCCGGGTGTGTGGAGGTGGATGGAGATAGGGGTGGCAGGGAAGGATGGGCGGGTGTGGGCAGTGGGATTGTGGGATGCATGTGGGGGGGATTCGGGGATGCAGAGGCGGGTTGTGTGGAGCTGGATGGAGATGAGGTGGCAGGGAGGGATGGGCGGGTGTGGGCAGTGGGTTTGTGAGATGGGTGGAGGGATTCGGGGAGGCAGAGGCGGGGTGTGTAGAGGTGGATGGAGACGGGGGGTGGCAGGGAGGGATGGACGGGTATAGGCAGTGGGATTGTGGGATGCATGTGGGGGGGATTCGGCGTGGCAGAGGTGGGGTATGTGGAGGTGGATGGAGATGGGGGGTGGCAGGGAGGGATGGACAGATGTGGGCAATGGGATTGTGGGATGCATGTGGTGGGGTTTTGGGGAGGCAGAGGCGGGGTGTGGAGCTGGATGGAGGCGTGGGGGGGAGGGAGGCAGGAATGGGGTGTGTGGAGATAAGGATAATCCCCCTCCCTCTAGTGCAGAAAACGGAGCCCAGCTCTGCCGGTGCCCCTAAATCCCAACCCGCAGCCTTCTGCTAGCCCAGTCCTGAGCTGCCCCCAGCTCTGTCAGTGCCCCCCCTCTTTCTCTCCAGAATGTGCCATCATAGTGGTATCTGGGCTCTCCCTCCACCCCCATCCAACCCGCCATGCCAGGCATCTGGGGAGTGGGGGTGGGGGTGGGGGTGCACGCCAGGCTAAGGGGCTGGGAGCTCCTGCCTTCAGCGGAGTGAGACTAACTGGCAGGGCTGACAAGCTGTCAGGTGCGCGGGGATCCCCAGCCTCAGCCCCTGCTCCCCCCTGGCCGGCTGGGGGCCAAAGGGGAGCTGGGAAGGGAGCCTGGTGATGGATCCAATCGATTGCGGCTGCCCCGGGGCTGCTCACTCTGACAGCTCCATGCAGCTGGGGGGGGATGTGTGTGTTCCCCCCACCCATCCCGCAAGGCTGCCGGGTGCCTGCCTGTCAGTGGTGTGACAAGCTCTCCTGCCCCCTCCCCCACCCTTTGTTCAGGGTTTGTTTCTGTCTGTCCGTCTGGTTTGGGCAGCAGCCTCCTTGGGGGGCTGGGTGGGGGCTGTCTGGCTGGAGTGGGGGGGTCACTGATGCTGGGGCTCCCCAGGCCTGATCCAAGCTCTGGGCGTTGGCCTGGTCTGGGTTAGACGATGCCTGGTAGCAAAGTGTGTGCAGCTGTCTGCCCTCTGTCCATCCCTCCATCCACAGCCCTGTATCCACCATCTCTTCATCCACAGTCCTGTATCCTTCCCTGCACCCTCCCCATCTATCCATCCCTCCATCCACAGCCCTGTATCCACCCACAGCCCTCTGTCCATCCCTCCATCCACAGCCCTCTATCCATCCCTCCACCCTCCCCATCTATCCATCCCTCCACCCTCCTCATCCCTCCATCCACAGCCCTCTATCCATCCCTCCACCCTCCCCATCTATCCATCCCTCCACCCTCCCATCCCTCCATCCACAGCCCTCTGCCAATCCCTCCATCCACAGCCCTCTATCCATCCCTCCACCCTCCCCATCTATCCATCCCTCCATCCACAGCCCTGTATCCACCCACAGCCCTCTATCCATCCCTCCATCCACAGTGATCTGTCCATCCCTCCACCCTCCCCATACCTCCATCCACAGCCCTCTATCCATACCTCCGCCCTCCACAGCCCTCTATCCATCCCTCCACCCTCCCATCCCTCCATCCACAGCCCTCTGTCAATCCCTCCATTCACAGCCCTGTATCCATCCCTCCACCCTCCCATCCCTCCATCCACAGCCCTCTATCCATCCCTCCACCCTCCCATCCCTCCATCCAAAGCCCTCCAGGGTCCAGTCTGGTTCCTGTGATGTGATGTCTTGTTGGTGTGAATGACAAAACCTCCGAGCTGCAGCACTTCTGCTGCTTGACATCACAGAACCTGGTCCCTGGTCTGGCTTTTCGGATCAGAATTTGGGGCCCCTTGAAGAACTTTGGGGAGGGGCGTGTCCCCTTGGCACCCCCAGGAGCTCCCTGTAACACAGCCCCATGCCAGGGCCACTGAGCCCAAGTTGGGACGATCCAACACATAAAGGTCCAAAGGAAAATGGCTCAGGGTCTGGTCAGGCCTAGTCCGTGGCTGTGGCCTGACATCGGAGGCTGTGACCGAGGGGGAACGTCCTGGAACTGGCTTGTAAAATGATGCGGTCTCTGATCGGCTCCCGTGATGGGGCGGGGGGGGGGGAGGAAATTGGGATCTATGACTGCCCAGAGCCGGTGAACCTGCCCTCGGAAGTGAAAGATTTCCTGGCCCGCCACCCTGATATGCAGGTGCTGTTCTGGGACAAGGGGTTGGACCCCAGCCCAGCCTACGTTCAGCAGCCTGTGGGGGTGGCTGGCTCTGGCTCAGTCCTGAGCCTCATACCAGCACTGAGGTAGGGTGACTAGATGTCCCAATTTTATAGGGACAGTCCCGAGATTTAGGGCTTTTTCTTATATAGGCTCCTATTACCCCCAACCCCCCCGTCCCGTCACCCTACGCTGAGGTCACCCTACGCTGAGGGGCCCCTGGTGATCTGTGAGTTCGTGTGGGGCATCAAATGGAGCCATAAGGGGGAACGGTGCTGCCCCCCCTGTACCTATTGGGTATCTGGGAAGTGGGCGGGCGAAGCCCGCCCACTGCTAAAGGATCCTCCCCCAGCCTAAGGGGAGGAACCACAGGGCCACAGAACCCACTGAGTGCGGGGGACAACTAATAAAAGAACAGGGACAGGAGTGAGGTCAAAGGGTCAGAAGGAGGGAACCGAACGGGGACACCGAGCAGAGAACCCCGGACAGCGCCCACTGCTCCTCGAAGGCGTCAAGGGAGCCAGTGGACGCCGCCCAGAGGAACTCCGCCCGGATGCGTGATCGGACTATGGAGCGGAAGCAAGCCCCACAGTCACCGGAGTCTCCATCGGCCAACCTCCCCTCCCTGGTCGCGTGGATGGCCTTTTTCGCCAGGGCGAGGAGGAGGTTGACCAGGAGGTCCCGGGACTTCGTGGGGCCACGGATAGGGAGTGCATACAAAAGGAGGTGAGGGGAAAAGTGTAACCAGAAACGTAAGAGGATGGCTGTGAGGAGCCGGTGTAGGGGCTGCAACCTGGCGCACTCTAAGTAAACATGCGCCAGGGTCTCCCTCACGCCGCAGAAGGGGCAGGTGTCCGGGACGGGTAAACCGCGCCAAGTACATGCCCGTGCTCACGGCCCCATGGAGGAGCCTCCAACTGATATGCCCCCCCTGTAGTGGGGTGGTTACCCCACTCCTGCCCTGAAGGGCTTACAACAGCCCTGGAGAGGGCAGTGGCTGGGGAAAGACTGATTGGGGAAGCAGCCACAGCTGAGGTCATGCCCTAATCAGGCCTCAGCAGGCCCTATAAAAGGGCTGTGAGTCAGGCACTTCAGCTGCTGACTCTCTAGCCTTTGGAGTGGGAGGGACCTGGTTGTCTGGGAAGCTGAGGTGGGGACTTGGGGAAGGGCAGAGGGACATGGGGGACTGCAGCCAAGCAGAGTCCCTGGCTGCAGGCCAATGGAAGGGCCTACTAGAGGGTACTAGGGCTGCAGAGGGGCAGCCTAGATATAGGCCAGAGGCAGCTGGTCCAAACCCCCCTTGCCAGTGATGAGTGGCAATTATGCTGCAGTTCACCCCAGTGATTGGGGGCTAGATGGTGGCTGGCAGTAGCCACAGACTGAGGCAAGGTTGGGACAGGGGGTTGGGAGTTCCCTGGGGTGAGGAGACTCAGAGAGACTGTGAGGTACTGCAGGGGTGGAACCCCTGATGTAAAGGGGCACTGGGGTCTGGGAGGGAGCCGGGGCCCCACGGCAGTCAAGACACCATCCTGCAGAGGGTGCTCTGGATGTGGAGAGCTAATTCCCAGCATGAGCAGCAGGAGATGCCGTGCCACACCCCTGCACAGCCTTGCTCTCAACTCCCATGATCCCCCGGGACAGTCACGCTAAGCGAAACCCCTCAGTGCTGGGAATAAGCCCCCCTCTCATCAGCTCTGGGCCTAAGGGGCTGAGATCCCTCTGATTTCCCCCCCCCCGGTTCCCTTGCAGCCCCCCAAGGCCGCCCCCCAGCTGTCCCAGCCCAGCATGCGGGAAGCAGCTGCAGGACTGCCAGGCAGGGAAGGAGCCAGCATGTCTGGCATTGATCAGCTTGGAGTTCATCCGCGTGGGAAGCTTTTAAATCCTTGGTCATTTCCCTGGGTGTTTCGAGCAAAGTGGGGAGGGGTGGGGTTAGGGCTGAGGGCTGACCCAAGTGTAACAGAGACCAGAGCCCTGGAGGTGCCTCATCCTGCAAACGGGAAAGAAAGAGGCAAAGGAAAAGAATGAAAAATGAAGGGAAGAAAGAATCCGAATCTCCCAGGAAAGCTGGTGCCTGGGTCTGTCTTTTAACCCTGCCCATGGTTAAAGCAATTCTCTCCGTCGCTAGGGGGCTCCAGTGCTGGCCCCTTGCTCTACGACACCTCCACTTTTTGGACCAGTGATCCAGACCCGGCAGCATTTGGGGCACTTGCTCAAGAACCCAGTGACCTTTCGGACTCATGTTCTAGTACCTGAGACTGCGTAGCTCATTGCTCTAGGCTATTGGGCCAATAGCCCTCGAGAACCTAGATCTCAACAGTATTTTGGCAGTGTTCTATCCCACATGATTTTAGTGTTGATCCAGAACACACTGCACTATTCTGGAGCCCGAATCTAGAACACAGCAGCACTTTGTTGTTTGTGTTTACACTGGGGTGTGGTCAGGGCTCACCCGGCACAGTACATTTATGCAATAAAATGACACAGGAGATGATGGTTGTAGCATTTTGGAGGTTGGCTCTAGAAAGCAGTGGGGACAATGCAGCCCGGGGGCCAGTCCTGTGACTCAGAAGCCAACAGTTCTAGTCCTGAGTCTACCAGAGCCCTGAGCTGAATAGATGCCACTCCATAGCCCAGTTATTACTGTTTCAGAGACTGTCAGAGAAGGGGGTTTCCATCTAAACCATCTCTCCACTGCCAGGGAAAGGGACCAGGACTAGTGTGGAAACAAAAACCCAGCTTAATACTTCACATCTCAGATGTGGTCACTGGTTTTCCTTCTCTTCTTTATCTTTACACCTTGGTTCCTGGCCAATGGGAGTTGCGGGGGCGGTGCTTGGGGCAGGGGCAGCGTGCGGAGCCTCCTGGCTGCCCCTATGTGTAGGAGCCAGAGGGGGGACATACCACTGCTTCTGGGAGCCGTGTGGAGTGGGGCAAGCCCTGGACTCTGCTCTCTGGTCGGAGCTGAAGGGCCAGATTAAAATGTCTGGAGGGCCGGATGTGGCCCCCAGGCCATAGTTTGCCCACCCCTGCTCTAGACCACCACCATAAATGGGCTCGTGGCTCTAGAATGCCATCCAGGCCTATTTCTGTGACCCCCAGGGCCAGTGCAACCCATTAGGCGACCTAGGTGGTCACCGAGGGCACTAACATTTGGGGGGAGGCGGTTGCCCTGGTTGTCAGTGGTTTTTTGGGCGCAGGACTGTCTGCTGCCCTTATCAGGGACGCCATTTTGTGGGTGGGACCTTCTGCCGCCCAGGGCGCCAAAAAACCTGGCAGCGCCGCTGGTGACTCCCATCACCCTTTCCTGTCTCTGCCCTACAAACGGTTCCCACCTTGATGTTCAATCCAGATTGGATGCTGTTCTAAGAGATCTGCTCCAGGAATCATTTGGGGGAAATCCTAGGGCTTGTGTTCTCCAGGAGGTCAGACCAGATGATCCTACAGGTCCCTTGGAAGCTCGGACTCTATTCTGTCCTGTTCTCACCATGCTGGCCTGTTCCACGCTTTTCTCTCCCCGCCCTGCCTGATTGGTGCACCGGAAGCCCTGACTCTCCATTCACAGACCCTGGCCTGGCATACTGGGCTCTTTGATACCAATTTTAGTTCTCTGATTTCCTTTAAAGTGCCGTACATTGCTCGGAGGGCGCCTCTTGAGGGAGCCCGGCAGCCAGGGCTCTCAGAAACAGGCAAAAGGGGAGGGAGAGGAATAGCTCCATTTAGAGGAGGAAAAATAATCACAGCTTCTGACAGATGATGTGTTAGTGACTGGCAGTGTGAGCAGGGAGGGGCCCCGGCCCTTTAAAATAGGGGGGGGGATCCATTTCCTACAGATGCTGGTGAAATTCTGGGCTTAATTTTTGGTGCCTAGCTACTGACACAAGCCTGGGCTGCACACCCACACAGTGAAGGAGGAGCCTGCATCTTGTCCAAATGGTTGAATGGAGTCGTTCTGGATCAAGCCCCAGCCAGGACCGATGTGGTCCAGTGGGTAGCACCTGAGGTAGGAGTCACGACATTGGGGTTCTGGCTGGGCCTACCCTGGGCAAGCTACCGCCTTTCAATGTGCCTCAGTTTCCCATCCCACACAGGAGATTGTAAGGTCTTTGGGGGCAGAGGCCGTATCTGAGTATGTTTTTCTGCAGACAATGGGGCTCTGATCTCAGCTGGGGGCTGTGAAGCACCTGACACAATGGGGCCCTCCTCTGGGGCTTTCTGTACAACACTGGGGACAAGCAAGCCCTGATTTCAGCTAGGGCCTCTAGGTTCTGGTGTGTTTTTAATAACTCACAGTTTGGGAACACACGGCAGAGGGAGAATTATTCGGATGACGGTTTGGAATCCTGACTGGCTTTCCGTGCTCTAGCTCAATCATCCGATATGGGCCGGGGAGACAGGACTAACTGGATGGATTCTCTGATGTATATAGTGGGTCAGCCTGGAAGGCCTGAAAATCTATTCTAGGCATCAATGAAAGTTGCAAACCGAAAGAGAAGGGAAATTCCTCGAGGACATTATTTGTTGCAAACTTTTGGCCCCGTTCTAGCAAGGACACTGTTACCCCCTCCCCCCCGACCGCCCCATTTCTGTGAGCAGGGTGTCAGTTTTACGATGCGTATAGAAGGCAGCACTGCTATTCCATGTTAGGGTATTGGGGTCAGCGCTGACTGAGGGGGGAGAGCTCCCCCTGCTGACCCCTCACCTCGCAGCACAGCACCTCCTTCCCCCTTCCTTTCCCTCTCTGTGCATCCCCTGTGACCAGGCATCCCCCCGTGAAATGGCCAATCACGCAGTGCTGGTGCCGTGGCTTGTTCGGTTCCCCTCCCCCACCCTCGCTCTGTCTCGTTTTCCCTCTATTTATTCTTTTTTCCCCTTCGAGAGAAAAAATGTTGCTCTCAGCACGCGAAAAAATAAATAGCAGTGAGCAGCATCTGAGACGGATGCAGGGAGCGGGGCGGCTGCAGAACATCCAGTGGAAGAGCTTAATGATATGATGCTTCCTTGCTAATGAACTTCTCCTTGTTTTCACACGCAGCCTGCTTTTCTAGCTCCCCCTCCAGCCCCCGCAGCAAACAGCCAGCCCTGCAGGTTTGCCTAGTGGCTATGGGCCTGCTTGGAGATTTGCCTTTAGCTCCCAGCTCTACTGCCACCTCCCTGTGTCTCCTCAGGCATGTCACTGCCTCCCTTTGTGCCTCAGTTTCCCCAGCTGCATCATGGGGTTAAGGAGCCTCCTTGTGTCTGCTTAGCTCTTTGGGGCCCAGCCTGTCTCCTGCTACAGCCAGGTCTGCGCTAGACACATCTTGTGGCTACAGCTCTAATGGCAAACTCCCCATGACAGGGTCAGCTAGCTGCTGGTGCCTCCCTGTGGCCAGGTGTGGCATGGCAGCTCTCTCTCTCTGCCTGGGTCTCCTGCTGCTGGCTGCTTCACCTCTGTGCTGGCTGGAACCGGAGCCTAATGGTTAGTGGGTTGCGTTTTCCTGAATGCAGAGGCAGGGTGGCGGAGGAGCCTGGGACCCCCCCACTCCACCGGGCAGCCCTCCCTGGGCCACGTCCTTCCCCCAGTGTGGTCAGCCCCCTCCTGAGCTGTCAGTTTCCCTTTAACAGCCACTTCCACCTGTGGTGGGGCAGGGTCATCTGGGGCCGGAGCTGCTCTTTAACCCCTTCAGTCCCAGTGTGGGCTTAGTCACCCTGACACACTCCGCTGCTGGAGATGCAGAGAGCTCTTGTGCTGGTCTAGTTTATGCCAGAGATCCCAGGAGAGCCTAGAGGGCCAAGTCCCGGCTCTGAATCAAGCAGAGCAAGGAGCAGACCCTAGGTGAGTGTGCCAAGCGCTGGGTTGGGAGGGGATGCCCATTTCCTGTGCTTTTGGGTGAAATATTGCTAAAGAGTCCAAACCTCCAGGCTTTGTTTTGTAAAATGGAATTCTTGTTTTCCAACCAGGGTCTGTGCAGGGCCCGGCACAAGGGGCCCCTGATCTCAGTCGAGGTCTGTGCAGAACCCGGCCCAACGCTGCCCTGATCTCGGTTGGGGTCTGTGCAGCGCCCGGCACAAGGGGGGCCCTGATCTCGGTCGGGGTCTGTGCAGCGCCTGGCACAACAGGGCCCTGATCTCAGTCGGGGTCTGTGCAGCACCCAGCACAAGGGGACCCAGATCTCGGTCGGGGCCTCTTGGTGTTACTGTGATACAGCGAATAAAGTGATGCTTCCTCTTATTCACAAACACTCCCCCCTCCCCGGGGAGCCAATCATCTCTTAGCTCTGCACCTGTTGGAGTCACGGCTGGCAGCACGAAGCGAGTGCAACCTGCTCTGAAATCAGCCTGATGAGAACTGACACCTCCTGTGCACTGGTGTGAATGACAGCACAAAGGGAGGAGTGTGGGGAGCCAGGGATGGACCCACCCAGAGACACACACACTGTACGCTGGGCTCACACACAGCTCTGTACACACACTGTACTCTGTGCTAACACACACAGCTCTACACACACACACGGTACTCTGTGCTAACACATACAGCTCTGTACACACTGTACGCTGGGCTCACACACACAGCTCTGTACACACTGTACGCTGGGCTCACACACACAGCTCTACACACACTGTACTCTGTGCTAACACACAGCTCTACACACACACTGTACGCTGGGCTAACGCACAGCTCTACACACACACTGTACTCTGTGCTAAAACACACAGCTCTACACACACACTGTACACTGGGCTCACACACACAGCTCTACACACATACACTGTACACTGGGCTCACACACACAGCTCTACACACATTGTACTCTGTGCTAACACACACAGCTCTACACACACACACTGTATGCTGGGCTCGCACACACAGCTCTGTGCTAACACACACAGCTCTGTACACACTGTACTCTGTGCTAACACACACAGCTCTACACACACACTGTACGCTGGGCTCATACACACAGCTCTACACACACACTGTACTCTGCTAACACACACAGCTCTGTACACACTGTACTCTGTGCTAACACACACAGCTCTACACACACACACTGTATGCTGGGCTCACACACACAGCTCTACACACACACGCTGTGCTAACACACAACCCTGCATTCATACGCTGTATGCTGTGTCCCACAGGTGTACATACACAGTGCATGCTGTATGTTCACATACAGCTCTGCAAAGACCCACACAGAGTTTCTTGTGTGCTAACACACATAGCTCTGCACACACACAGTGTTAACACACACAGCTCTGTGCACACACACACTGCATGCTGTGCTAACATACAACCCTACACACAGAGTACACTGTGCTAAAACACACCACTCTACACACACACAGTTAACACACCAGCTCTGTGTATGCACAGACACTGCACGTGATGCTAATACACAACCCACACACACAAACACAGTACGCTGTGCTAAAACACACCACACTACACACACACATACTGCATACTGTGCTAACACACAACCCTACACACACACACACACACACACACACACACACACACACACACTGTGCTAACACACACACTGTGCTAACACACACAGCGGACCCCTGTGCACCTTGCCCTGGCTGTATTCCCTGGGCGGGTCCCGACCCCTGCGTCTCTCTCCCAGCAGTGCCCAGCCCCCCACCAGTGCCCGGGGGGTGGGGGGCGGTTGTGCTGGCACAGGGCCCGTGAATACTTGATGCCGCTCTCCGCTCTCATTGTTTTGCAGCTGAGGTGGAATTTGTCAAAGCTGGAATTTTAATATGAAAATAATAACCTGCAACGCAGCTAATTAGGGGCTGCTGCTGTGGGCTGCTCCTCGCTTTGGAGCGGGAAGCTGGGCTCTGGCTGGGGGGGCAGGGAGTGAGCATCCCTGTCCCCCACCTCCAAGCCTGGACTTCGCCTGCCCAAGGCTGGGACATCCCATCTCACCAGGCAGATCCAGGCACTGACTCTCCAGATCACCCTCCCCCGCAAGCCCCTAGGTTAGGATCCAGGGCCAAACAAGACCAAGCTCAGGGATCCTTGAGGGCCAGGTTTGGGATCAGGCTGTTCTATAACTGGGGTGGGGGGGCAAGAGGAGGATGGGATGGGACCCAGGAGTCCTGGCGCTGGCTGGCATTCCCATGCCGAGCAAAGGCGGCCGCGTGGCCCCACATTCTGCAGCTGCTGCAGCCCCTCCAGCTCTGCTCTCACTCCTGGGCAGCGAGGAGCCTACTGGGGGGGCACATCTCAGGGTCCTCGGCACCACGAACCACCCAAAGAATCCTTTCCCAGGGGATTGTGGGAGAACTCCGCTGCACTTGGGGGATTGTGGGAAGGCACTGGAGGACCCGCAGCACGTGTGAGGCTCTAGTCTGGGCCCACATTACAGAACAGCTGGTGGGTTGAGTGACCCATAGCTCACCCCCGCAGGTTGGCCCACGCTGGAGCCTTGTGTGTGGATGAGACCCAAGTTCAGGGCAACACTCTAGGTAACTCCACAGGGAATCCACGCTCAGAAAGCAGGGGCAAAACCACCAACCTACAGCTGACAAAAACCCATGTTTCCTTCCCCAAACCACTGAGCATTCGCTCCAAGCATGGAGTGAATTTTCTGAGCGTTTACGAGCAAATCGGCTAATTAGTTTAGGAGCAAAAATTAATTCAAGATGAGTCCTGTAGGAAATCTAACACCATTGGTTTTGCTCCAAATGATCTTAATAACGGAATGGCTCAACCAGTGTAACTTTCCATGGAGATAAAACTCACAGACAGCTCAGGCAGCCAGAGAAAGCATTTTAGAATGAAATATCAGTGCAAGTTAAGGCACCCAAACAACCTTAATTGTGCCCTAACAACCTTAACTACCTTAAATTTACTCTGACAACCATAACTGTGCCTGACAACCATAAGTATTCATAGAGGAGGCATGCAGGGTCAAGATCCCCACACTCATTTCTGCTTGGCCTGCTTGGGGGAGGGAGAGAGGCTCTGTCTTTTTCCCACTGAGCCTGCCCCCCAGCATGTTCAGCCCATGTCCCTGGCAGCTAGGGATGCGCAGGGGGTGGAAGGGGCAGAACGGAGCTGCTTCTCCCTCTGGCTGAGGGTGGCTGCTCTGGGTCGCTGCTTTCTGCAGGATGGCAGCTGCCCTGAGAACCTGGCTGCTCCCCTACCCACCCCCTCTGCTCTCTACCTAGGCCCTGCTGCTGGGGCCAAGGTGCCAAGCAAACTGGAGCACCCCCCCCCCGGCACGTTTCCAGCTTCCTCAGCCCCTGTCCCCAGCAGCGGGGCTGGGTGGGGAGCAGAGGGGGTGGGCCGGCGCCATCTCCCCAGCTGGGCTCTCTTTAAGGTAGCTGCCATGCTGCACAGAGGCAGCGACCTGGAGCTGCCACCCTCAGCCAGAGGGAGAAGCGTCTCCATCCCGCTCCCCACCCAGGCCCGGCTGCCAGGGAGAGCACCGAGTGAGCTAGACATGTGCTGGGGGGTGGTGCAGTGCGAGAAGGACACTCCCCTCGCAGGTAAATCTGGTGGGGCGGGGAGAGCGCGGTGGCCACAGGCTGGGTGCTGGGCAGGGGGTCACTGGGGAAGGTTTCCTGGCCTCTACTCAGTCAGAGGTTGGGGCATTGCCCGCATTCTGCACCTCCCTTGCTGAGGTGTTCATTAGCTCTGGGAAGACACTGGTGCTGGTGAGTCTCCCTGGGCCAGGGCTGGCCCCAGCCAGGCCCAGAAGCACACACTTCCCGCTCCTGTGGCCCCAGTCCCCAGGAGCTGGTGGGATTGCCTGCCCTGGTCCAGGGAGGTGGGGCTGGAACTTCCTCCCAGAGGCGACATGGTCATGTGTCCTCTCCTTTCCATTGTGCCTTGCTCCCAATATCAGGAAGCACGAGTTTTCTATGCTGACAACTTTAACAAGCTTAAATTTACTCTGACAACCTTAACTGTGCCCTGATAACCTTAACTACCTTAAATTTACTCTGACAACCTTAACTGTGCCCCAACCAATCTTAAATTTGGCCTTCACCAGCCTTAACAGGAAACATTTGACTATGGCTTTAAAAGTCATACCCAGCTACCTTGGGCCCACAACAAGGTTAAGGTTGGTGAAGGGCAATGTCTGGGTACTGTATGGCACCACTAGTGGGCAAGTGGCACGCCTTGATCTATCCTTCTCCACTTGCGACCATGCCAGCACCACCAAGGCAGCCCAGCGGTTGGAGCTGCTCAGGGCCTGCATGCAGTACAGCGGGCTGAAGCTGAGCAAAACAGAGGTGATGGTGATGGACAAAGGAAAGTATTCGGGGGAGTTTCCAGCCATGGGGCAGCCTGGGTTCCTGTCCACAACTGGGCAATTGAGCCTATAGTCCAGGAGCTCTCTCAGATTCCTCACTGGTGCAGATCTCTCACATCGCAACAGTCACTGGTGCTGTTTTTTGCCGTCGCTGGCTGGCTGGCACATCCCACCCTGGCGGGGGATGGCCTGGCTCCAGTTACCTGTGCCTTCCGTTTGATTCCTGCAGTGGGATTGTGGCTCCGCTCCTGTCTCTTTCCACACAGACAAATGAGCCAGAGACCTGCAGGTAAAATACCCGGTGCTTTAATGACAAAGTTTGTTGCCTTTCTGGATGGCGCAGCCTTAGCACTGCCCCCTTGCTCTCCCTGCGTCCCACCTGTGCCTCGCACCCTCAGTGGTGAAGAGGTTTCCCTCTCACCAGCCTCCCCTCAATCGATCAGTTCAGCCCAGCTCCTACGCCCTGATGCGCGCTGGGGGAGGAGCTGTATGTCACGGGGTGTGGGGGAGACAAGGTCCTGCACCCCCGGCTTCCTGCGATTCATCGTGTCTCTCAGCCAGCCAGTAAAACAGAAGGTTTATTTAGATGACAGGAACACAGTCCAAAACAGGTCTTGCCGGTACAGACAACAGGACTCCCTTTAGTTAGGTCCATCTGGGGGCTCCAGGGAGGCCACAGCCCTGTTGGTTGGGGCGCCCCTCTCCATTTCCCAGCCAGCTCCAAACTGAAACTCCCTCCAGCCTCTCACTCAGCCTCCCCCCGGCTCCTCCCCAGCCTTTGTGTCCTTTGTCCAGTGTCTCGGGCAGAGATGTTACCTGGCCTCCAACCCCCTCCTGGGTTCTCATGTTACACGCTCAGGTATCCTCCCTTCCCCAATGCAGGCCGTCCCAGCACAACTCCCCTGCAGCCCTCCCAGGTCAATACTCCCCACTCAGTATTCAAAGAACACATCAAGAACATTCCCACTTCGTCACACTGTAGTAGCAGTGAGCGGAGCTCAGGATCAGCTGCTGGGCTCCAGAGTTTGAGCACAGCGACAGACCTGGGCACCAACCTTTCTGCCCTGGGAGAGCACCAGCCAATGCGACTGCCATGGCGTGGCTCCTCCGCAGTGCTGACTTCCCTTCCCCTGCGCCCTGCGCTGGCTGACCAGTGAATTTCACACCCGGGGGAAGGGCTCGGGCACGATCGCCAAAGCCTCCGTGGGCTAAAGCTCCGGGACAAAGGCCATGATCCTCTATAATGGCCCAGTAGGAGTCGCAACGACAAGAATAAAGCTGGTCTGGGCAGGAGACCGACCTTCTCAGGGGCTGGGCCCAGGCTGGCGAATGAACCCCATCCCTCAACAACTAAGGATCATACCAAACCTCCCTGCTTCTTGCCTCCCCTAGAGTAATGTATTTGGTAGATGTATTTAATAAATGAACAGATACAAACCCCACGAAAACACGCTGCTCCACTGCCCGACGCTTCTCCCTCTGGGGGGAGGGTGCGGGAAGGAATGCCACGCGCCCAGTTGCGCTGGCATGTTGCTTGCTGCCTGGCTGGGTGGTGCTCAGATGCCACGGGGAGGAGCACGGTGTGAAAAACCTCAGTGGACAGGACAGGCTGGAGTTCAAACCTTGCCTGAGCTGCATTTCCATAGCAGAATCTGGCTGGGTTTCGGTTTCATCTTGATGCTGAATTCCCGGGGTTTATAACACTTGGTTTCAGGGCTCATGATGATTTCCCTGAGGGTCTGTTACCCCCGGGATGCTCACAACCTTCACTTCATGTCAACATAGTTTGTAAATTGGGACTAGAACCGAGGAGTCCTGATGCCCATCCCTTTGCTCTATCCAGTAGACCCCACTCCCCTCCCAGAGCTAGAGATAGAATCCAGGAGGCCTGATTCCCAGCCATCTGCTCTAGCCGCTAGAGCCCCCTCCCCTCCACAAGCTGGAGAGAGAACCCAGGAGTCCAGATGCCCATCCCCCTGCTCTAACCACTGGACCCCAGACACAGAGCCCTCCAGCCCAGCCAGGGGCAGCTATCTGCCTTACAACTCCATCCCAGCCCTGCAAGTAACCTGCTCCTTCTCCTTCTCCTTGGCTCGGGTGAGTTCAGCACCAGGCCTCCTGCCAGCTCTGCTCACACCCTGGCTTCTGACCTGTCCCAAATGTACCCCAGGAGAGGTGGGGGAACCCAGTACAACAGCGACCCCCTCCCTTCCCCCACAATCTGGCAGGCACTGACTCAGCGGGATCAAACCGGAGATATGGGTCAAGGAAAACAGAGACTGGCTGGCTCAGGGAGGCGAGGAACAGGACATGGGGTCTCCCCCCTCTAGAGGGCACCGGCTTCAATCTGGCCCGAGGCAAGGGACGGGATGGCTCACGGTGTGGGGAATGGAAAACAGAGGCTGAATCCCCTCGTTTACAGGTGGGGAAACTGAGGCACAGAGGGGCACTGTGACTTGCCCATGGTCACATGCAGCACGACTGGTGCTAAAACCCAGGTGTGCTGTATCACAGCATTGCACTGTACCCACTAGGCAATGCTGCCTCTGTGCCACACCAGCACTTTATCAATAACCCAGACGTAGCGGCAACCTTTCAGGAGTCTTCGAGATAGAACAAACTGGACAGAGCAAAAGCATTCCATGTTGAGATGCAACTGCCTCTGAGGTGGGAGCTGGTTGTACAGGGGTCCTTCTCCTAGTGCTGAGATGCAGCCAACTCAGGGTGGGGCACATCAGGTGTTTATACAGGGCTCCCTTGCCTAGAATTGAGCTACAGCCGACTATGGGGTGGGTCATGAGGGCTGTTCATACAGCAATCCCTTGTCTAGTGCTGAGGTGCAGTTGCCTCTGGGGTGGGACATGGGCTGTTTATACACGGATTGTTGCCCCAGTGCTGAGATGCAGCCGCCTCTGGGGTGGGTCACTGCCTGCCCATTAAGGAGCCAACCACCAAGAGATAAAATGAACCCCCCTGTGCTCTGCCTTGCCAGGGTACTTCTCAGGCCCTGCTGGGAAGTGACATGAGAGCCCTTGGTGGCAGGTGGGGAGAGGGCAGCCGAGCACATCCCATGACACCTCCGTCCCGGCTCGTCCACTCTCTGGCTCCATGGGGGCCGCTCTGAATATTTCACAACCCTCCTGAATTATTAACTGCACATCACTGATTTAATAGACCAGGGAGCAGCTGGGGCCTCTGGAGGGTTGCAAGGGAGCTAATGGGGGGGAGCCTGGGACTAGACAGAGATGCACAAATAAAGGATGACAGCATGATGGAGCGGGACGCGGGGGGGGGGAGCAGGATCAGAGCTATTTAAAGCCTCCTTGTGTTTATTTGGTTCATGGCTGGGGGTGGGGTGTTGAATATTTGAAGGGCCAGACTGGCGGCTGGGGAGAGGCTGGAGACGTCTGTCCTCTCGTTCAACTTTCGTACCTTGGTTCACCGTGCGGTCGCGCGCAGCCGGGGGGATGCGCCGCCCAGGTCTTCTGCTGGAGAGCGACCCAGCTGTGCAGCCTGGCTGGCTTTGTCCATCTCACCACATCGAGGGGGGGGCGGTGTGAATTAAACCCTCCCCCTCCCTGGTGTGGGGCCTTGTCAGTTCATCCTTCCCCTGGCACTGAGATGCAGCTGCCTCTGGGGTGAGACATCAGAGCCCAAGTTCCCCAGAGCCAACGGCTCATTAGGTCATTGGGTTAAGGCACATCAGTGGCCAAGCCAACTGTGGCCGAGGGAGTGAGGTGGCCGGGTTCATGTTCGACCTCCTTTAGCAACCTTAACCCGATTGATCAAGTCCTCACTGTGCATCTGGGTGAACTGGGGTGGGGAGGTGGGGTTCAACCCCCACCCACCCTTTGGGACTGTAGCCAAGTGCTTTAACCACTCAGTCACTGCACCACAGGCATATGATCATTGTATATCCAGGGATCTGTTGTCCGGCGCCGCGATGCAGCCGCCTCTGGGGGAGGGGGCATAGCAGCTGTTTATACAGGTATTAGCCAGCTGATGCCGAGATGCAGCCACCTCTGGAGTCGGTTGAGGGGGCCTTTTATACAGGGATCCCTCAGCCGGTGTTGAGATGCAGCTGCCTCGGCGGTGGGAAGTAGGGGCTTTGTATATAGGGAGCCCCTCGCCTGGTGCTGAGATGCCATTGACTGTGAGGTGCAGGATGTTAATGGAAGGATTCCTTGCCTCTCACTGAAATACCACCACTTCTAGGAACCCGGTAGCGCTTACATGGATATGTTGTCTGATGCTGAGATGCAGCTACTGCTGGGGTGGGATGTGGCAGTGCTAAGATGCAGCCGACCCAGGGGTGGAACCCTGCCTGCCTATTCACAGGCCAATCACCCTGAGAAACTCCTGTGCTACGAGGAAATAGAGGCACAGAGCAGGGAAGTGACTTGGCCAAGGTCACCCAACAGGGCCAGAAAGAGAACCCAGGTCTCTTGAGTCCCAATCACGCGCTCTCTCCACTCAGCCACGCTGCTGGGGAGGCCACAAGCTGATCACAGCCCAGCAGCATGGCTGGAATTCAGACTCTCCTGCTTCCCAATTGCCCACCACTGGAGCTAAAGGCAGCCTCCTGTGGCAGTGCAGGGCCTATGACTCACAGATGAGCCATTCAGTAGGCCTTTTGGAGCCTCAGGGTTGCTCTAGTTAGTGCTGTGCTCCTGGTAACCCCTGATGGGCCCTGTGGGGGAAGGGAATAGCCACAGCATAGGCCATCCCAGCCATGCCCCCCATCCACCCTCTGTGGGCCCTGGGGGGGCAGAGACTAGCCATAACATAGGGCACTGAGGCCACATCTCCAATCTATGCTGTGGGCAGGGAGCACAGAGCCACACCAGCTGGGGAGGCCCAATGAGGGCCTGCGGGCGGGGGACATTTTTACCCCATATTTGCTGCCCGAGAAGTGGGGCTGATTGAATCATCAGAACGTGCCCCAGATACGGACGTGTGGGGGCGGGGTGGGGGGGAGCATGACTGCCTTTTCCATACAGCGCCTGGTTCTTCTCCTCCTTTCTCCCACTCCTTTCTTTCTGGCCTCGGCGGCCAGCTGTGGAGCAGCGCAGTGCGAGGACTGGAAAGACAGGGGTTAATGACAAGCCATCTCAGTAGCCTCCGAACAGGGAAAATTGGGTGGTTAATATGCAGTAAAGCTGCCCTGGGAAACTTCATTAAAAGCTGGTTAAGACTGCAGCCCTGCGCTGGAGCGAGAGATCTCCAAGGAGCCAGTGTTCACGCACATTCACTCCACGCGCTTGGCTCTGTCAATGGGCCCTAGCTGCCCCCTCACCTCCACTGCCTCTGGGACCTGGGTGTCTCCAGCCTTGGCCCCAAGGAGCCTGAGCCCTGCGTGGCAAAGCGCGTCATCACCTGAGAGAGACGAATTCTTCTTCTTTGTATTATTGTAGCACCTAGATAGCCTGAGATCAGGGCCCTGCTTGGCACTGCCCAGACCCCGACCGATATCAGAGCCTCATTGTGCCAGGTGCTGTCCAGACCCCGACTGAGATCAGAGCCCAGTGGTACCAGCCGCTGCACAGATCCCAACCGAGATCAGGGTCCCATTGTGCCAGGCGCTGCACAGACCCCGACCGAGACCAGAGCCCAGAGGTGCCAAGCGCTGTCCAGACCCCAACCGAGATCAGGGCCCCTGTCATGGTATAATTCCTCACTCTGAACCTTAGCATCCAAAAGATGGGGTACCAGCATGAATTCCTCTAAGCTCAATTACCAGCTTAGTACCCGTAGCGCTGCCACCAACCAGGAATTCCAGTGCCTGGTACACTCTGGTCCCCCCAAAACCTTGCCTGGGAACCCCCAAGACCCAGTCCCTCTGGATCGTAACACAAGGAAAGTAAACCCTTTCTCTCACCATTGCCTCTCCCAGGCTTCCCCTCCCTGGGTTACCCTGGAAGATCACTGTGATTCAAACTCCTTGAATCTTAAAACAGAGAGGAAAATTCACCTTGCCCCTCCTTCTCCCTCCCCCTCCCAGACTCTCCCTGAGAGAGAAACTAATCCTGACACAGAGAGAAATTTAACCTCTCTCCCCACCAATTCCCTGGTGGATCCAGACCCAGTCCCCTGGGGTCTCACCAGAATTAAAAAACAATCAGGTTCTTAAACAAGAAAAGCTTTTAATTAAAGAAAGAAAAAACAGTAAAAATTATCTTTGTAAATTTAAGATGGAATATGTTACAGGTCTTTCAGCTATGGATACTGGGAACACCCTCCCATCCTAAGTATACAAGTACAAATTAAAAATCCTGTCAGCAAAATACACATTTGCCAATAAAGAAAACAAACATAAGCCTAACTCACTTTATCTACCTAGTACTCACTATTTTGAATCTATAAGAACCTGTATCAGGGAGATTGGAGAGAAACCTGGTTGCATGTCTGGTCACTCTCAGAACCCAGAGAGAACAACAACCAAACAGCAAAGAATCCTGTGGCACCTTATAGACTAACAGACGTTTTGGAGCATGAGCTAAGGTGCCACAGGATTCTTTGCTGCTTTTACAGATCCAGACTAACACGGCTACCCCTCTGATACTTAACAACCAAACACTAACAGCACACACAAAAACTTCCCTCCCTCAAGATTTGAAAGTATCCTGTCCTCTGATTGGTCCTCTGGTCAGGTGACAGCCAGGCTCGCTGAACTTGTTAACCCTTTACAGGCAAAAGAGACATGAAGTATTCCTGTTCTATTAACCCTTAACTATCTGTTTATGATACGCCCCCCAAATCGCTGACAACGTGGAACCTCACTGGCAGTGATTTCTCCCTAGAACTTTGGAATAAACAGATCAATAAACACATGCACCCTTACATATGCTACTAATTATGTACAACTACAAGATTCTTCACATTGTAAGGACAATTTTTAACCAGTTGATTTTGGGAAACTTTCATGGGAGAGTGCATCAACTCTTTGATTTGTTGCCGCTGCAGACGTTCCAGGGTGGTTGAGAGGTTCACCTCTTCCACGCCACCGTCACTTTTCCCTTCATAGTAGACACCGTCAGGCCACTCAGCGTCATCTCCTCCTTGGGCTGTAAACTGACAAACCTGTCAGTCTCTGGAATAAAAGGGCTTGAGAGAATTAACGTGGTACACTCTGGGCTTCAGGGAGGAACTGGGAAATGCTATGAGGTACTTAACAGCTCCCAGGCGCTCTTGGACCGTGAATGGCCCTTCCCATGATGCTTCCATCTTATGGGCCTGTTTCACCTTCAAGACCATAACCTGGTCTCCTACCTTGAAGGAACACTCCCTGGTATGTCTATCATACCAGACCTTTTGCTCTTTTTGAGCATCCTTTAGGTTTTCTTTAACGAGGGCTAACGAGTGTCGGAGGGTGTTTTGTAGATTGCTTACAAAGTCCAGGATGTTAGTTCCTGGAGAGGGTGTAAACCCCTCCCATTGCTGCTTCACCAACTGTAATGGCCCCTTAACCTCGTGACCATACACAAGTTCAAACGGTGAAAACCCTAAACTGGGATGTGGTACAACCCTGTAAGCAAAGAGCAACTGCTGCAACACTAGGTCCCAGTCATTGGAGTGTTTATTCACGAATTTACATATTATGGCCCCCAAAGTTCCATTGAACCTTTCCACCAGGCCATTGGTTTGATGATGGTACGGGGTGGCAACCAAGTGATTCACCCCCTGAGTTTTCCACAGTTCTTTCATGGTCCCTGCCAGGAAATTTGTCCCTGAATTGATAAGGATATCGGAGGGCCAACCTACCCTGGCAAAAATGTCTATTAGGGCCTGGCACACAGTTTTAGCCCTAGTGTTGCCTAGAGCTACTGCTTCCAGCCATTGGATAGCAAAGTCCACGAAAGTCAGTACGTACTGCTTTCCTCTGGGTGTCTTTTTTGGGAAAGGACCCAGAATATCCACAGCTACTCGCTGAAATGGGACCTTTATTGTGGGGAGTGGCTGGAGAGGGGCCTTGACCTGGTCTTGGGGCTTTTCCACTTTTTGGCACACCTCACAAGACCGGACATACCTGGCAACATCCTTGCCCATCCCCTCCCAGTGGAAGGACTTCCCCAACCTGTCTTTGGTTCTCTTTATCCCAGCATGACCATTGGGATGATCATGGGCTAAGCTTAAGAGCTTCCCCCGGTACTTAGTTGGAAGCACCAACTGTTTTTGTGGATGCCAGTCTTCCCAGTGTCCACCAGAAAGAGTCTCCTTATATAAAAGCCCTTGTTCTATAACAAACCAGGATCGGTTAAAAGAGCTGAGAGGCGGTGGGGTGTTCCGTGCCGCCACCCAAGCTTTCTGAAGGCTGTCATCTGCTTTCTGCTCAGTCTGGAACTGTTTCCTGGAGGCTGGAGACACCAGTTCCTCCTTAGATTGTGGACTTGGGCTTGGTCCTTCGGGAAGTGATGTAGGTGATGGGGTTGTTTTCGTGGCTGGTGAACCGGTCTCTGCTGGTGCACCAGGTGGTATTTCAGGCTCTGGAGGAGCCTCTTGGGTATGGTTGTCTGCTGCTTCTGCCAGTTCAGGCTCGCTGGCACCCTCTGGCGTTGGGGTTGAAGATGCGTTTGCAAGTGCTGGTGTCAGTGATGGCAACGGTTCTGGTGCTGGTTGCGTTTCCAGGTCCGGTTCTGGGACTGGAGGTACTGTGGCTGTTGCAGTCATTGGCAGGGGATCCGGGTCCACTACCTCTGTCTGGGTCTCTGGTAACACAGACAGCGCCCCTGTGGACAGCTCAGGAACAGGGATGGGTCTGGAAGCTTGCCTGGCTTGGCTGCGTGTAACCATTCCCACCCTCTTGGCCCACTTTACCTAGTTGGCCAAGTCTGCCCCCAGTAGCACGGGGGTGGGATAATTGTCATAGACTGCAAAAGTCCACATTCCTGACCAGCCTTTGTATTGGACAGGCAGTTTAGCTGTAGGCAAGTCTACAGCTTGTGACATGAAGGGGTAAATTGTCACTTGGGCCTTTGGGTTGATGCACTTGGGGTCCACTAAGGATTGGTGTATAGCTGACACTTGTGCCCTCGTGTCTCTCCATGCGATAACCTTCTTTCCGCCCACTCTCAAAATTTCCCTTCACTCCGAGGGTATTTGAGAGGCATCTGGGTCTGGGGATCTTTAGAGTGATGGAGACATAATGAACTGCACTCGGTTGGGGTTCTTGGGGCAGTTGGCCTTTATATGTCCCAGTTCATTACACATGAAGCATCGCCCAGCTGACTGGTCACTGGGCCGAGGTGGGTTACTGGAGATTGGTGAGGTGAGAGAATAGGGAGTTGGCGGCTTTCCTTGGGTTGTAGGTGGGGTCTTGGGTTGCCCTCGGATATAGGGTTTATTGTCGGTGTGACCCCTGTGATATTCGCTCCCCTTGACAGTAGCTTTTTTCTTTTCTGCCACTTCCACCCATCTGGCTCCAAGCTCCCCCGCCTCAGTTACAGTTTTGGGCTTCCCATCTAGGATGTACCTTTCTATTTCCTCAGGAACACCCTCTAAGAACTGCTCCAATTGTATTAGGAGGTGCATGTCGTTCAGAGATTTAACATTGGCTCCTGATATCCAGGCATTATAATTCTTTCCAATGTGGTAGGCGTGTCGGGTGAATGACACATCTGGTTTCCACCTTAGGGCTCTGAACCTCCGACAGGCATGCTCAGGAGTTAGCCCCATTCTGATTGTGGCCTTGATTTGAAAAAGTTTATAATCGTTCATGTTCTCCTTAGGCATTTCAGCTGCCACCTCTGCTAGGGGTCCACTGAACAGTGGCCTCAGCTCTATCATGTACTGGTCTTCGGAGATGCTGTACCCATGGCAGGTCCTTTCAAAATTTTCTAGGAAGGCCTCAGTGTCATCACCTGCCTTGTAGGTGGGAAATTTCTTGGGATGTGGAACAATAACTGGAGAAGGGTTGTTAGGGTTGGCTGGAGCATGCTGCCTAGCCGGCGCTAATTCCAGTTTATGCTTTCTCTTTTTTTCTCTCTCTTTCCTCTCTCTTCCTTTTATCTCCCGCTCTCTCCAGTGGGCAGCCTCTCCTTCTCTTTCTTTCATCTCCATCTCTTTTTGTTTTATTTCTAGTTCTTGTTGTTTCTTTTCCATGTCTCGCCTGTGGTCTGTGTCTTTGACTTGTTTCTCTGCCCCCAGTCTTACTCGTTCCTGTTTCAGGGTGTCCTTGGTAGTCATGGTTTCTGCTTTCTTGTGTTGGGGTGCCCTCTGGTGTTTACTGTGTGAAATGCTGCTTCTCTGTTGCCTTCTTTGGGTTGCTTAGCAACAGAGTCTTTTTTTTTAACTCCTTCTACCTAGCTATTCCTGACAGAGTTAGAAAGAAAAAAAAACATTCGTTTGGAAATGTGTTTTGCTGGTGTATGGTGACTCACAACTGGAGTCCCTTTGTTTAACAAAGATCCTTGTTAAACCCTAATGCCTTTGCCTTCAGAGTACTCAGAAGGGAGAGACCAAAAAAACTTGCAGACCTTTGCTTTTAAAAACAATCTCCTCTAGCCTGCTTTACACACAGCTAGCAGTAAAAGAGAAAGAAAAGATCCTACTGGCTTTTGCTCCTAAACCCAAACCTCAGTCTGCCTGCAGATAGCTAGCAGGGAGAGAAATAAAAACCTCACTGGCTTTTGGATTCTATTTTATCTATCTATTTATCCCACATGCTGCACACCATGTCATGGTATAATTCCCCACTCTGAACCTTAGCGTCCAAAAGATGGGGTACCAGCATGAATTCCTCTAAGCTCAATTACCAGCTTAGTACCCGTAGCGCTGCCACCAACCAGGAATTCCAGTGCCTGGTACACTCTGGTCCCCCCCAAGACCTTGCCTGGGGACCACCAAGACCCAGTCCCTCTGGATCTTAACACAAGGAAAGTAAACCCTTTCCCTCACCGTTGCCTCTCCCAGGCTTCCCCTCCCTGGGTTACCCTGGAAGATCACTGTGATTCAAACTCCTTGAATCTTAAAACAGAGAGGAAAATTCACCTTTCTCCCTCCCACTCCCGGACACTCCCTGAGAGAGAAAGTAATCCTAACACAGAGAGAAATTTAACCTCTCTCCCCACCAAATCCCTGGTGGATCCAGACCTAGTCCCCCGGGGTCTCACCAGAATAAAAAAACAATCAGGTTCTTAAACAAGAAAAGCTTTTAATTAAAGAAAGAAAAAACAGTAAAAATTATCTTTGTAAATTTAAGATGGAATATGTTACAGGGTCTTTCAGCTATAGACACTGGGAACACCCTCCCAGCCTAAGTATACAAGTACAAATAAAAATCCTTTCAGCAAAATACAAATTTGAACTCCTTCCAGCCAAATACACATTTGCCAATAAAGAAAACAAACATAAGCCTAACTCGCCTTATCTATGTAGTACTTACTATTTTGAATCTATAAGAGACTGTATCAGGGAGATTGGAGAGAAACTTGGTTGCACGTCTGGTCACTCTCAGAACCCAGAGAGAACAACAACCAAACACTAACAGCACACACAAAAACTTCCCTCCCTCAAGATTTGAAAGTATCCTGTCCCCTGATTGGTCCTCTGGTCAGGTGACAGCCAGGCTCACTGAACTTGTTAACCCTTTACAGGCAAAAGAGACATGAAGTACTCCTGTTCTATTAACCCTTAACTATCTGTTTATGACAGCCCCATTGTGCCAGACACTGCACAGACTCCGACCAAGATCAGGCCCAGTGGTGCCAGGCACTGTCCAGACCCTGACTGAGATCAGAGCCCCATTGTGCTGGGCACTGCTCAGACCCCGACCGAGATCAGAGCCCCATTGTGCCAGGCACTGCACAGACCCCGACGGAGACCAGGGCCTCCATTGCACAAGAAGGTCACAAATGGTATCAATCTGGGGCACACCCAGGGGGTCACCGAGAGCATCCTCTGCAGAGGCCCTGTGGGGTTCACTCTAACCTGAGGGCAATGCGGCTCCTTGCTGGCGATGCTGCAGGGCAAGGGAACCCTGGGGGTGCAGGCAGCTGAGAAATCCGAATCTCATTCCCTGTCCTGCCAGCTGGCCGGCTCCAAGCTGCAGCAGGTGCAGGGGGTCCCCCGGTGCCATGCTCAGGGCAAAGGTACTTTAAGGCCCTCCCCCCACCCCAGGCTCCTGAGGGCAGTGGGGCCAGCGTCTTTGTGAGGAGCCATTGGCCACGTATTGTTCTTTGCATTGGCACCAGGCTGCTCTAGGGCCCTCCTGGGGCAGGGCACTGGGGGCATGTGGCTGGGTATGTCTGCACAGTGTCGGGAGCCAGGTGGCCGTGTGGGGCTGGGGTCTGTGGATGCTGCTGTTGGGAAGCTGGGGAGAGGGCTCCCAGCCGTGGGGAAAGGGCCTGGGTGGGGGGCACCGTCAGGTGGCTGAGGTGAGTGAGGGGGCTGCTGGTATATGGAACACCAGGGCCCTAGGGGAGACTTGGGGTGGGTGTTCAAGGGGTAGGACAGGGGTAGTCAATTATTTTTTGTCATGATCCAAATTTCTTGGTCAAGGTATAGTCAAGGTCCAGACTCCAGAGAAAAGAATAAAAAAGTAAGAACTGTAATGATACTAACAAGTAAATAGAAAGGCTGTGGGGTCCATTCAGAAGCATCCAGCAGTCCGAATTTGGCCTGCGGTTCACCTACTGACTACCCCGGCGTAGGGGATACAGAACACGTGTGGGAGCGTGTTTGGACGGCGTGTAGATCTCCTGCGTGGCTGATCGCGGTGCAGCTGAGCATGATGCGTGAAGAGGAGCATCATATCCAGGAGTTGGGCGGGTCAAAGGGCAGCCCCAGGGTTTCGCCAGGAGATCCAAGCGAAGCAGGAGGCACAGTGCGACAGCTGGATGGGTCAGGGCGAGATAACAGGATGGGATCTGATGGGGCGGCCAGGCTGGGTCAGCAGGATGGCAAGGCTGGGGCTGGCGAGGCGGCACGGTTGGGCCGAGCTGGGTAGGTCTGAGTAACAAGGACCAGGCAGCAACTTCTGTTGTTGTTGCTCAGACAAGGCTAGAAGAGAAGCAGCAGGAAATTTATATATAGTTACCAGCCAATCAGGGCCAGGGCTATGCAGCCAATCAGGCAGCGGGTCGCAGAACCCAGGCCCACCCGCGTCTGTAAATTTCCCAGTGATCATATGTGTTGGGGGCACCCTGGCCAAGGCTGCTTCCCAAGAACCCCGAGGGCCTGCATTCTGGCCTAGGGTCCTCATGTCACACACCCTGCAGCGTGACCTCAGCGCCTGGAGGTCTGGGCGTGCCCCATGGAAGGGGCTGCCTTCTTCACAGGCATGTACATGGTAAGCTGGCTCCCAGGTCCGCCCCTTGGATCCGTCCCCGGGGGGGTCTAGGATTCCATGGACAAGCCTGAGCTTGATACATTTCTGGAGGGGATGAGGAGATGGCCTACAATGGCATGGAGCCGATTCGTGACTGATAGCAGCAAATTTCCCCAATGGCCAGAGATGGGACACTAGGGATGTGTGGGTGTGTGTATGTGTGTGTGGCTGCTAGGTCTTGCCCGCATGCTCAGGGTCTAACTGCTCACCAGATTTGGGGTTGGGAAGTTTCCCCTTGGTCAGATTGACAGAGATCCTGGGGGGTTTCGCCTTCATCTGCAGCATGGAGCACGGGCCAGTTTAAACTAATGTAAATTGTGGAATCTCTAGGACTTGAAGTCTTTACACCACAATTTGAGGTCATCAGTAGCTCAGCCAGAGGTTCGGGGTCTATTCCAGGAAGGGATGGGTGAGGTTCTGTGGCCTGTGATATGCAGAAGGTCAGACTAGCTAGAGGATCATGATGGTCCCTTCTGGCCTTAAAGTCTATGAGTTTAGGAGTCTTCTATCCTCTTGCCTCTGAAGCTGAGTTGGCGGGGGGTGAAGGGGAGTTGGTTTGGTTAGGGAAGGGATTGTCAGAGAAGGGTTTAAGGAGAAGCACAAAAGGAACAGGATGTGCCTTGAGGGATTGGTGAAGCCAAAGCTCAAAGGTTACTGGGTTGACTTCTTTGCAGATCTATAAAGACCTATATATTGATGGTCTAGTTTGCAGCTGGGTTGGCCTGTCTTGAGGAGTTTGGCCAACAGCCACGCCTTCCGTCCTGCTGCATAAGCGGGACCTTGCTATCAGAGGGGGTCAGCAGAATGTCTGTACGCTGCCTTGGCCACATGAAAATGTGCTTCAGCTCCTCTTGGGTTTATTGGATGTGATGGGTCAGATCTGGCGCCTATGGGAAGTGTAGGATGAAACTGAGGGTGAAAACCGTGCTGAGAAAAAAACAGGCTGATCTGGGTGGAAGCGTGGGCCGTGCCACTGCGCACTAATGCTGCGGATGGAACCACTGGGGGCCAAGCACCAAGGTGGAAGTTTGTGAAGCTCCTGGTTCGCTTGTTCTGATTAGCTGTTTGTTTGCGGACGCTCGGCGGGGGGTGGGGAGGGATGGAACAGTGCCCTCCAAAACCAGGACTGAAATGGGAGTCCCTGGTCTGCCGTGATGTGGTCTGGGATACCGTGGAGGTGGAAAACATGGATGATGTGGAGGACGGCGGTGTCCTCAGGGGTGAGGATTTATGCACCGGGAATGAAAGGCACCATCTGCGTAAGCTGCTCCACCACTATCAGGATGGTATGGCAACTTTCAGATTTGGGGAGCTTGACAATGAAGTCCATGGTGATCCAGGCTCAGGGCCTGCAGGTGCCTCCTCGGGTATTTGTACAGGTGCAGGTGTCACATGATCTGATATAAGCCTGACCGTAGTTTTGGCCACCAGAACGATCAGCATGCCTGGTGTGTGCTGCCTGGCCGAAGTGGCTCGCCAGTGGACATTACGGCACAGGTGTAAAGCTTCCAGATGAGGGATCCCATAAATATGCCTGGGGACGTGAAGGAATCCAGCACTGTGCGTGACATCTGCCTGGGGTTTGTTATCAGAGGTTAGGAGTTCCTGGGCCAAAGGGGCGTCTCAAAGAGCAGAACGTTGCCATTAAATCTGATAGAAATGACCCTGCAAGGAAATGATGCCACAGGGTGGCTCTATCAGGTTCCCTAGGGTCTCTGGCGTAGTCTTTTTTTGTGGAGACAGCATCTGCCTTTCCATTCTTAGAGCCAGGGTGGTAGGTGACGGTAAAACTCAAACCTCAAGAAGAAGAGAGCCCATGGCCATTGTTGTTGATTCAAGGTTTCAGCAGAGTACCCATGCTCCAGATTTTTAGGATATACCTGCACGGGGCATTATGAAAGCCTCCAGGTTTCGCAAGCCACCTTGATGGCAAGCAGCTCCTTGTCCAAAATTTCATACTCATGCTCAGCAGGGAAGAGTTTTCACAAGAAATATGGGCAGGGGCGGAGCGCCTGGTGGAGACGCTCTCTTTGGGACAAAACTGCTCGGATACCAACGTCGGAGGCATTGGGTTCCTAGCTGAAGGGCAGACTTGGGTTGAGGTGCATGAGGATAGGCACGGTGGTGAGCGTCTCTTTCAGGCCTTCGGAAGCACACTGGGCTTTTGATGGCCAGATGAATTTGGTGAGTTTGTGAAGCCAGGAGGCAATCAGAGCCAGAATTTTAGACTAACACTGTATAAAGTGCCTGTAAAAGTTTGCAAATCCAGTACAGAGTTGGATTTCCCAAATAATTCGCTTCTACCTTATGGGGATCTACAGGGATCCCTTCGGGGACAGTATATACCTGAGGAAATCTATGGTGGGTTGTTCAAAGATACATTTTCCTGTTGGCGAAGCCTTCCCAATATGTTGTGCACATGCTGCTTGTGTGGGGGTTGATCCTCCGAATAGATCATGTTATGTAGTTAGGCGATTGCATAGTGCTCCAACATATCCCGCAAAATATCACTGAACAGGTGCTGAAAGGGGGCGGGTCCCTTGGTAAAGCCCAACGGCATCACATGGTATTCAACATGGCTATATCGTGTACGAAACGTGGTCTTCCACTTGTCCCCTGGCTGGATCCTGACCAGACTGTAGGCCTCCTGCCCTGAGATCCTGCATAGTGAATATCTGAGCTGTTCTTTCTCAGTCTAGGAGGTCCAGGGTAGTGTGTATCCATTTCACATGATGTTTTTGTTTAGGACACAGTAGTCCATGCACAGCCTCAAAGATCCTTCCTTCTTGTTGAGAAAGTGGATGGGGGCCCAAGTTGGAGAGGTGGACTGTTAGATGAAACCTTTTTTTAGATTTTCATTAATACATTCCTTAACAGCCATCAGTTCAAACTCAGACCTGCAGTATATTCACACAAGCTGCAAGTTGATTGGGCTGTCACAGTCAGGATACAGGGCAAAGTGTACACGTTCCCTTTTATGAACATGTCTGCGAACTCTTAGTACCTCATGGGGAGAGATGCAGCTGACCCTAGAAGTAAGGGAGCCCATCCTGCCGCTGGACCCTGTGCACCCCGCACGGTACCAAGCTTCAGTGGGGGGTCTGGCTGGGAACTCTGTAATTTAGGCAAGGCAGTTGGTTCAGCCATACTCTGCGCTACACGTCACGATGGGCCACTGCTGGAAGATACCTGGGTCATGCTTGGCCAGCTAAGTATCGCAGGAAAGCATGGGGACCGGATTAGGCTGAACCAAAGGAGCTCATGGTGTTCCCCAATTACTGCTTCCAAAACCATGGTTTCCTGACTGAGGGGAGCAGAAGCAAGCACTGAGCTGTCAACTGTTTCGGCTGGGTCAGGGGCGGCCTTGGCTGTATGGGGAGACCAAACACTTGGCATCCATGAAATTATTCCATCCCTGGAGACAGTCAAAGCCCATTGGAGGGGAACAGCTTGTCCAGAGTCCTGAAGCTGGAGATGTATGAGAGGGGGTGATTTTGAGAAGGTGGGTGGATTCCTGGAAGGACTTGCCCAGTGGGGTTCAACTCCCTTATGGGGGCTGTGTGTATCTGCTGCCAGGTGTCAGGACGCTGATGATCCTGGGGCCTGATGGAGCCTCCATCAAGCTGCCTCCGAGGTGCAGGCCCAACATGAGTCATCCAAAATCGTTGCAAAAGCCCCCAGAGAGGAGTCCCAGCTAGCCATTGCAGGATGAACCTGTTCTAACAGAGCAGACACCTAGTCTAGGGCTTCGCCAGTGAGAGGCTATGGTCTGTCACATAGACATGAGGCCAAAATATAAATAGGAGTCTGCACTGATCTATGAAACCACAAAAATTGCTGCAAGTACCATCATAACGCTCCCGTAAAGGCACCATGGGCTTGGATACCGAGGGAGCTGTGGGTCATGGGACTGGGGAATGTGGCTCCGTTTGCAGCCCCGTAATCCATCCCTGAAGGTTGCGGGTTTCCATCTGGAGCCGGGCCATGTTGGCCGGTAGGATTTGGTTTTCCACTTGTCCGAGGTGACCTGCTCCCGGGGAGTCGCTGCTCTTGAGGGCACCAGTGACGCTGCCCCTGCAGGTTCCATGCCCACTTCCTTGGAGCAGGGGCGAGGCCAGGAGGAGACTGAAGGGTGGTCTGAGCAAATCATAATGCCCAGGAGGCAGGCGAGCCAAAGCCCAGTTCTGGTCAGTGGTCAGAGTTCACGCAAGGGGACCGATTGCCAGGCGATGCAGCCCAAGTGGGCGGTACAGCAAGTGAGGCAGCTGGAGGGATCAGGTGGGTTTGAGCAGCCACTAGCGGACAACAGCTCATTGCTCAGACAAAGCTACAAGGGAGCAGGATGTTTATATATAGTCTCCAGCCAATCAGGGTCAAGGCCATGTGGCCAATCAGGAAGTGGGTTCGGAACCTTGGAAGCTGGCCCAGGCCCATCCACACCTTTAGTTCCCTGGGAATCGAGGCAGTGCCACCCGAAACCCCCGGGAGCCTGTCCTGATGTGTGTGTGTGTCTGTGTGTGTGTAAGCCCTGGAGGAGCCTGTCCTGACTGTGTGTGTGTCTGGGTGCAGAGAGTGCATATGTGAACATGTGTGTTGGAGCAGGTGTGTTGGCGTGTATCCCTAAGCAGGGAGAATGCATGTGGATCTGAGGGAGGGCTGGTGTGTGCGTGAATGGGTATGAGTATGAATGGATGTGTGTGTGTTTAGTCTCTTGTGAGACTCTGATATTTACAATGCCCCCAGGTACTCCATGCAATGTTCCGCCAATCCCCCCAATTACTCCAGGTGATATGTATCATTACTCAGCCCAATACTCCCAATTATTCTACATAATACTCACTGTTACTTCACACAATACTCACCATTATTCAACCAATACCCCTAGTTACTCCATGCAATACTCATAGTTATCCAGCCAATCCTCCTAGTTACTACAGGTGATACTCCGCCAGTTTCCCCAGTCATTCCAGGCGATACTCAGCCAGTACCCCCAGTTACTCTATGCGATACTCATAGTTATTCAGCCAATCCCTTCAGTTACTCCAGGCGATATGTGCTATTACTCAGCTCAATACTTCCAGTTAGTCCACATAATACTCACTGTTCCTTCACACAATACTCACCATTATTCAGCCAATACCCCCAGTTATTCCATGAAGTACTCTGCCAGTCCCCCCAGTTACTCCAGGTGATACTCCGCCAGTCCCCCCAGTTACTCTGTTCCAGGGGTAGGCAACCTATGGCACGGGTGCTGAAGGTGGCACGTGAGCTGATTTTCAGTGGCACTCGCATTGCCCAGGTCCTGGCCACCAGTCCGGGGGGGCTCTACATTTTAATTTAATTTTAAATGAAGCTTCTTAAACATTTTTAAAACCTTATTTACTTTACATACAACAATAGTTTAGTTATATATTATAGACATAGAAAGAGACCTTCTAAAAATGTTAAAATGTATTACTGGCACACGAAACCTTAAATAAGAGTGAATAAATGAAGATTCAGCACAGCACTTCTGAAAGGTTGCCGACCCCTGCTCTATGCAATACTCTGCCAGTCCCCCCCCTGCCCAGTTATTGCAGGTGATACTCAACCCAATACTCCCAGTTATTCAATGTGATACTTGCTGTTACTCCACACAATGCTCAATGTTACTCAGCCAATGCCCCCAAGTTACCCCACATGATACTCACCGTTACCCAGCGCCGTACAAACACACCATGTAAATCAGCTCTGAAGGCAATGGAGTGACACTGATTTCTGCCCATGGGGGCCCCGCTTTCCTACTTGGGCTGTCCCATGTGCTCAACATGCTGTGTCCTCAGAGGCTGATGGACAGGATCCCAAATGGCACGGGACAGAACAAGTCCCCGGGATGCCTGGCCGCCATCTCCCTGCAGGCCATCACCAGCCCAGTGCAACCAGGAGCTGCCCTGGCTCCCTTCCCACCCCGGCCTCTAGGTGGCGCCATAGAGCCAAGGGGCAGAGGGAAGATGTCAGACCCAGGCCAAAGCCAAGTATAATGCAGAAACAGGAATTCTCCCACCACCCCAGAGCCACCCCTCTTCTGCTATTGACATATTTATGAGGCTCACTCCAGCATGAGCTGCTTAACCCGCCATCGACCTCCCACAATGCACTGTCCTTTACCTTCCCTGGCTAGGCTGTAATGAGATATTCATGAGCCAGCCTCGTCCCAGCCCGGTGCTGTTTGCTTAATTCTGTCTGGCATGGAGCGGATGTTTTATTAATGCTTCATATGGAGAGCATAGCCTGCCCTCCCAAACACATTAGATCTGAGAGCAGGAGACAAACACACACACAATGTGCACCAACACTGAGGTGCACACAGCAGAGAGACTCACAACACACATCAATGCACACAAACGCACATATGCAGATCCATGTGAGCAAGCACATCAATGCACACAAACACACACATCCACAGCCACACACACATACAGGGAAAATGTAAGGCAGCAGAAAACGTCTCCTGCATTTGGACTGTTACCAAACACTGGCTCCCCTACCTGTAACCCTTGCCCTAAAGCGCTGTCTGAAGGTGCAATGTTGCCACGTGTTAACTGCCACATGTGACAAGTCTGGCACAGACCTGGGGCCCTCCCTGCCTTTCCCCCCAGCTGGGCCAGCTCAGGCCGAGGGTTCAGTGAGGGGCATCTAAACGGAACTTTTCCAACGCTCCTTAGAAGGTGTTAGCTAAATCCCGGGATCGATTAGGTCTGACCCTGGCCCCGCATTTAACCCTTGTGGCAGCCTAGCACTAGCTCCAGCCCTCAGGTGATCCCGAATGCCAGCTTTGGATAGCCAGCCCATTCCCACAGCTCGGCTTTTGGCACTGAACTACGCTGGGACACCCCCTCTCATTGGCGCCCCTTGCTGGCTAGTGAAGGCAGCTCCCTGCTTAGCATGCTGTCTTTTGTGGATCCTGTTCTCAGGCAACGTCTCTCCCATTCAGGGTATTGGGAGCTTGGGTACCTAACTCAGCTTTGTGGCTTGCAGTGATTTTCTGAGCACTGTGGGGCCTTGGTGGTTCTGTGCCTCGGTTTCCCCCTCTGTAAAGTGGGTTTAATGACCCTTGCCCTCCTTTGTAAAGTGCTTTGAGATCTATAGGGGAAAAGCACTAGAGCAGGATTTAATTTCAGTCTTAATAATAGAATTAATTAGTGCTAATTTTTGATGCTATTGATTATTAATTACTCTTAATCTTATCGATTAGCATTAGTATCAATAATTATTGTTCTTAACAAATGTCATCATCAATTCTCAATGGCACGGCTCATAATTAATGAGAACAGTTAGTAATTATCGCAATGGGTGTGAATATTTATGAGCAGTGCTAGTAATTATAATTATTATTAATCATTATTATTGGTTCTTGTTATGGATTATGATAATTAATTAGGGGCATTAGTAGCAAGCATTGCCATTGATATGGATATTTATTGTCAGTATTAGTAATTACTGTCATGATTGTTAATCATTTGTAACCTCAATTAATTACTCATTAGTATCAGGACCTTCTGACTGTTCATTCTAATTATTACTATCCTCATTATTATTTGACATAATTATAATTATTACCATCCTTGTAATTAGTCATCATAGGGATTAGCATATATATTATCATTCCTTGCAATTTCAATGATTAGCAATATTATTATTTGCTTTCATTCTAATTATTAGCCTCTTTATTATTATAATTCTTGCTAATTATAATTATTTGCCTCCTTATTCTTAGAATCCTTATTGTTCATTATATTTACCAGCCTTCTTATTTCTTAAAATTCTAATGACTGACATCATTAGACATTATAATGATTAGCCTCATTATAATAATTCTTTCTAATTATAATTATTTGCACCTTTTATTTATTATTGTTTGAACCTTTCATTTAATATTATTAATTGTTATTCTTTAGTATCAATTATAGTAATTGGCAGCATTATTATTCTCTATTATTCTTATTAATAATAATTATTATTATTATTATTAGCCTTATTATTCATTATATTTTTGTATCAGTATTAGTCATTATGCTGATAGT
Organism: Gopherus evgoodei; assembly: GCF_007399415.2. Taxonomy (NCBI): domain Eukaryota; kingdom Metazoa; phylum Chordata; order Testudines; family Testudinidae; genus Gopherus; species Gopherus evgoodei. The sequence continues at coordinate 3,526,925 of NW_022060049.1, forward strand.
TATTAGAATCATAATAATTATTCTAACTATAATTATTTGCATCCTTAATAATAATTCTAATGATCAGCACCATTACTTTTATCCTGTTTAATATAATTATTCTTTATTACAATTATAATTATGAGCATTGTCATTGTGTACCCTAATTATGTGGGTCCTTATAATTTATTATAATGACCATTATTAGCATATTTATTGTTACTGGTTGTTAGCATCATTATTATTTGTTAACATCATCATTATTGGCACCCTAATTAGCAATTATTGCCGCTGCTATCCATTATTAGGCCCAATCGTTTCACTCCAATATTGCTGTTAATTGTGATTATGGACAATTAATAACAACCCCACAGCTGCCTGCTCTAGCGCTGCCTTTGGGGGTTGCTTGGTGAGTTGAAACCCCTCAGTCAAAACCCTGAGTTCTTCTTCTAGATTCTGGGGTTTTCCAGCGGATTTGGGATTCCTCCCAAGTGTTTGATTGACCTCTGGGCCATAACGAGGTCCCGAGGGGGCGTGGTCATTTCCCAACCAAAGCAGCACCCGGTCAGATCCAGTCCAGTGCTGGTTAAAACTGGGGCTCACCCGGAAGGGTGGTGCAGTGGCCCTGAGTAGCCAGGGTTCACCCTCGCTCTACCCTCTGTGTCCCTGGCCAAGTCACTCAGGCCCCGATTGTCAAAGGGATTTAGGTGCCCAGCTCCCATCAGTGAAGTGTCTCTTGGAGGAGCTGGACTGTGTGACTCAACCAGGGAAGTCCCATTTTAGCAGTGATTTCGGCCCTGGTATTTAAAAGTGTTCAGGGTCTAATGATGGGGCGAGGAGCCTAGTGGGATTTCCTCGTTACTGCTGAAATCAGTGGGAGTTAGGCACATTGGAAACACCCACTAGGCACCTATCTGCCTCTTTAGGCACTTAATCTGGGCCTTTGTCTTGCTGGGCTTCAGTTTCCCCATCTGTGCAATGGGGATAATATTGGTGCCCTGGTTGGGAGGCAAAATATGTTAGGGCTTATGTGGTGCAGAGAGAAACGTCATAGGTGTGATGGTGTTGCCAGTGGGAGCCAGCTGAGATCACTCAATCAGGGTGAACTGCAAACAAAACGGGCAGACAAACCCCAAACGCTGGTGGTTATTCCAATACTTAGATTTACCAACCAGCACAAAACAGCTTCTATAGTACCTCACTGGTTCCTTAGACGTCCAAACCACGCAGTTCCCTTAAAGTGCCCAGCCTTAGGCCTCCGTTCAGACACACCTGTCAGATATGATGATGATTCCTGAAAATCTTATCTCATCATATAAAAGAAAAGGTTCTTCCAATCCCAAAGGATCAGCCACACACTCAGGTCCAATTATAACTTAGATCTTACCCAAAATACATGCTATAGCCAATTCTTATTAACTAAGCTAAAATGTATTAAAAAAGAAAAGAGAGAGAGTGTTGGTTAAAAGATCAATATACAGATAGACTTGAATTCAATTCTTGAGGTTCAGATACATTGCAGAGATGAGCTTGTAGCTGCCAAAAGTCCTTTTAGAAATAGTCCATAGGTTATAGTCCAATGTCCATATTCAGGGTGGCTCCAGTCAATGACTGGGGACCTTCAATCCCTTGTGACTTAAGGTTTCCCCCTCTTGAAACCTGAAGCAGATCTGAGATGAAGCAGGATCGTGACCCAGGGTTCTTCTACATTTCCAGCAGCCTTTCGGCCTGCAAAAACAATAGGCTTAACTCTCCTTCTCCCAAACATCCTGGCAATTAGCACAGAGTAATTTATCCATTAAACAGTTCAGCTACAGGTTACCACAACCTTCAAAGAGACATGGAGACAATAATACTATTTCACTCAAGTATCTTCCTAAATGTTAATACTCCTTTTTTGATCTTTGACTCAAAGCTATAGCAATAGACAAGACTTGTTTGCTTACATCACAAGACCTGAGCAAACATCTACCCTTCTATGTCTAACAATACAGGCTGCATTTCAAAGCTCTATTCATTTACAGATCTTCCTAACCAGTCCTTAAGGTCAGGTCAGTCTGTGAGTTATTAACTCTTTCTGGCCCTGTCACCTTTCAATGAGATATTATATTACATTCATAACGTCACAATAGGGCTAGGGCTCAGTACTGCCCTGAGAGAGCCAGGATCCCCTTGCCCATCCCCTCCTGGCCTGGGACTTCTTTGTGGCAGGGACCATCTCTGTTCTGTGTCTGTACAACAGGGTCATGGGCCATGGCTGGGCTCCTAGTGCTACCCTAATACATCTAATAAATAATGTACAGCACCTAGCACAATGGGCTCCTAGTGCTACCGTAATACACCTAATATATAATGTACAACACCTAGCACAATGGGGTTGTGGGCAATGGCTGGGCTTCTAGTGTTGGGTCTAAACTTTTGGTGAACTTTGGAGCCAAAACACACCCAGACTGGCCGTCTCTGCATAATCCTTTCTGAACCCTTTATCGAACAAAGCACTGACCTGCAAACTACTCATGACACCCCCTTTATTAAGTAGCCATTAGCCTTTATCTCTATGCATTTACTTGTTAACTTGCTTTTCCTGTAAAATCTTGATTGATTATGCATGACCATTATCTTTTATTAATCACTTTGTTTACTTCTGTGTATAAATATTGATGCTCACCCCTAATAAAGGGGCCACACTTATTCTAAAGCTTTTGGGTTAGTGTGAGCCCGTTGATCAACGCATTGGTGTCTGGTCTCTGACAGAATTGTGTGCCCAAATACCAACTCCGCACGAACTTGGGTGTTGGAGAGGTGAGTGAGGACTTGCTTTATTACCTAACAATTTGGGGGCTCGTCCGGGATTCCTTCTGGTGCGGTACCTCTGTCCAGTGGTCAGACCACTCATATATGAATTGGCAAGGCGCCACAGGAGATTTCTCCCAGCCAATTCAATATTGAGGGGTCGTGTATTGGACAGCAGGGTAAACGCCAGTTGGAGGGCTCCTGTCAGACACCATGGGTCAAGGGACTAGCGTGCCTCTTGAGAGTCCGTTGGGGATTGTAAATAAGTTATGGAACGAAGGGAAACTCCCAGTACAGACAGGAATGTCTAGGAAGAAATTGTACACACTATGTGTAAGGAATTGGACTGGGTATACCGCGGTATTGGCCGACCCGGAGATGAGGTGGCCTTCGTATGGCTCTTTCGAACAGGCTGCCTTAAGAGGAGTAAAGAGCCAGATCGAAAAAGACCATCCGGGACAGTTATGTTACTGGTTTTGTTGGGACACAGCAGCAGAGCTGTGGAAATCTTTAAAAATTATGGCAGTCAGGTACTCTCCCGAGAGTGAACCCCCTCCAGGTTATTTCGATGAAGGGTGTAGACCACGGCGTGTTTTGACTTGTCAGCTGGTCCCCTCTGCACCTGCCCCTATTCCTCCGCAGGGGGACTCTCTCCTTGTAGCAGAGGGGAATCTGCAGGATACCAGATTGGAATTTGTGCAGAAGGATGAGAAGGAAATGGAGGGGCAAACCTCGGGAGGAGTAGTTACTAGGCTTATGTCCAAGCAGGTACGGCAGGGTGCATGCCCCCCCCCTGAGGAAAGTATAGTTAGAGAGATGCCTTTACAGGTGCACGATCAACCTTATATGGGCAATGATGGACGATTGCAACATGCTAGTATTGTGGAATATAAAGGATGGCTAGAATGGGATTTGAAAGAGTGGGGACAGTTGTCAGGGTCTTTTGGGGAAAATCCCCGAAAGATCATAGAACTTCTAGAAAGATTGTTTTTAAGTTATAATCCTACTTATACGGATGCGGATCAGTTGTTAAGTAGAGTTTTGACCGGAGAGGAACGTAGTAGATTGTGGATGGCAGAAAGGACATGGGGAGATAGCAATGCAGTTAATCTTACTTGGATGGATAGGCGGGATCTGGCCGCTGGCTGGAATCCCCTATACTGGACTCAGCTAAGGCTGACTCAGCTGCGAACAGATCGAGAGCGATTGTTAGAGAGACTCAAGGAAATGGCTCGCCGCTCGCCTAATCAGGCTAAGTTCATGCAGATTCGGCAGGAATCTGATGAGCCGCCCAGAAAGTTCTGGTCGAGGCTATTGGAGGGGGCCCGAATGTTCACTCAGATGGATCCTGAGAGAGAAGCAGACCACCCTACTCTTATTTCATTTTTTGTGAATCAGTCGGTGCCCCCTGTAAGGGATTACTTCTTAAAGTTTCGCCCTGGTTGGGGAGGTGAGTCAGTCACTTCAGTGTTGGACGTAGCTGATTTTGCCTGGGAGAAAGAAAGGGAAAGTAGTAAAAAGAAAGAGAAAAAGGAAGAATATAAGCTGATGGCTTTAGCTTTTCACGGTGGTGTTCGAGGCAAAGGCCGTGGCCGTGGCAGGGGATTCCAGGGTGCCCGAGGAAGAGGGTCCTGGCGACCCCAGCCATCAGGAAATTGTTTTCAGTGCGGACAGCCTGATCACTTTAAACGTGAATGCCCCTGGGGACGCCCAGAGGGTCTGGGTGCATCCGCAGATGCTTACACAAGTGAGGAATACACCCCTGCACCACCAGCTCAGCCAATTCCCCAGGCCTGGATCAACTACGGGAAACAGCAGCAGCTGCAGCAAACTCAGCCTCCTCAATGACGGTACCCCGGGGGCGAAGGCAAACAATGTGATGGTCTTATTTCCTTAATGTCTTTAGCCGGCTCCTTTCTCACTTTCTCCCCTCCCAGCAAAGAGCCTCGTTTAACCCTTTCAGTCCAGGGACTGCCTGTCTCTTTCCTCATTGATACTGGGGCTACTTTCTCTCTTTTAAATCATGCCCCCTCTCCCTGGCTATCCTCTGAGGCTAAAACTGCGACTGGGGTGGAGGGCAACCCACAGTCTCTGGAACTCACTTTGCCTTTGAATGTTGTTTATGCTGATAAATGTTTTCCTCACCGTTTTCTTTTTTCCCCAGCTTGTCCGATCCCTTTGATGGGCCGGGATTTACTCTGTAAGCTTGAGGCTACTTTCACCTGCACTCCTGAAGGGGTAGGATTATTGATGACAGTGTTAGGAGATTCGGCCCCTACTCAGGGTAATTGGGAAACACCCCCCTCTCTCTCTCCTGACCTCACTGACTTGCCTCCAACCCTCTGGGGAATTTCTGACACTGATGTTGGCCTGCTCCTTTCGGCAGAGCCCGTAAGGATTCAGGTAAAGCCTTCCTTAACCCCCCCGTCAGTCCCTCAATACCCCCTGTCGCTGGAAGCCCGGGAGGGCATCCGCCCCATTATCGAGGGATTCATTGCACAAAAGCTAGTCCGCCCTCAGCGCACTCCCTGTAACACCCCTATACTGCCTGTCAAAAAGCCTCCTAAAAAGGACGGAGACCCTGTTCGTTGGCGCTTTGTACAGGATCTACGAGTTGTTAATCAGTATGTGGTCCCTCTTCATGCAGTAGTCCCTGACCCAGCTACTATCATCAGCCAAATCCCCTGGGATGCTGAGTGGTTCACTGTTATTGACTTAAAACCAGCTTTTTTCAGCATTCCTGTGCACCCAGACTCTCAGTATCTCTTTGGTTTCACCTGGGAGGGACAAAGTTATGTCTGGCAACGACTTCCTCAAGCCTACAGAGACAGCCCCACGATTTTCAGCCAGTGCCTCCGCCACGACTTGGAAGGTTTCACCAGTCCGCAGGGATCCACATTGGTCCTATACGTAGATGACATCCTATTAGGTAATCGCGAAGAAGCTGCCCTCCGCATCGATGGTAAGGCACTTTTATTATACCTACACACCAGAGGCCACAAGGTAGACCCTAAAAAGATTCAGTGGGTCTCACAGAAGGTCCGATATCTGGGCTTCCTGTTAACCCCAGAGGGAAGACAGATGGACCCAGCCCGCATAAAGACTATTCAAAACTGCCCTCTACCGAACACCAAGAAACAACTTCGAGGTTTCTTAGGATTAATTGGCTTCTGTCGCCCCTGGTTGCCGTCCTGCGGGGAGTTAAGCAAACCGCTCCACCGACTCACTGCTAACCTTGCTCCTGACCCTTTGCAGTGGTCCGCGGACACTATTCAAGCCTTTCAGTTACTCAGGGACAGTGTGGCCTCCTCCATGTGTCTCCGCCCCCCCAATTACAGCAAACCCTTTCACCTTTTTGTCCACGAGAGGGGCGGAATTGCTAGTGGTGTCCTTACCCAGCTGAGCGGGCCCCACCATTTCCCGCTTGCTTTTTACTCTCAGCAAATCGACCCTGTCGCTCAGGGAACCCCATCCTGCACCCGGACTCTGGCAGCAGCTGCCCTGCTGATCACAAAGGCAAAGAGCCTAACCCTGGGTCATTTTACCACGGTTTGGACCTCTCATGCCTTGTCAGCCCTTCTGCGTAGGGGCACAACCCAAGTCTTTTCGGCCCATCGTCAGCAACAGCTAGAGGCCGAACTCTTAGAAGACACTAACCTAATTTTTGAAAGGTGTGGACCCCTTAATCCAGCTACCTTGCTTCCTGACCTGCCAGTCCTCCAGGATCAGCACGACTGTGTGGAAGTAGTTTCCAGCATCTTACAGATAAGGGACAACCTGTTTGACGTGCCACTGGACAATCCCGATTGCATCCTCTTCTCGGACGGAAGTTCCATCTATGTTGATGGCAAGCGTTTCACTGGTTATGCTGTCACCTCTGAATGGGACATTCAAGAGGCCGCCTCACTGCCAGGCAACTGGGGAGCCCAAGCCGCTGAACTCTATGCCCTGGCCCGAGCTTGCCAGTTGGCCGCTGGTAAGACCGTTACCATTTTTACTGATAGCAAATATGCTTTTGGAGTTGTGCATTGTCATATCCACCTCTGGAAGTTTCGAGGTTTCCAGACAGCTGCCGGTAAACCCATTCAGCACCTCCCCCTCATCCACAAGCTTTTGGACGCCCTCCAAAAACCCTCTGTCCTGGCTGTAGTTCACTGCCGGGCCCATACTAAAGATAGCAGCCCCGTTACCCGTGGGAATGCCCTGGCTGACGCCTCCGCCAAGAAGGCTGCCACCTTACCTTTAGCCATGCCCACATTGGCTATTGCAACCTCCTCCTTTACTCCACCGCACCCCGTACCAGTACCCGCTGCTGAACTAAAATCATGGGAAAGCCTCGGGGCCACTCTGGTCAAAGGGACCTGGCTTATGCCAGATGGCCGAGCCTGCCTCCCTCGCTCCACATACCCTGTGGCAGTTCGCTGGCACCATGATAAAGGGGGTCACTACGGCACGCACGCCCTCGTGGACACTATCGCTCGCTTTTGGTATGCTCCAGGCATTCAACCCTATTGCCTATCAATAGTGAAAGCATGCAGCACATGTCAGCGTAATGGACCTGCTCCGCCTCTTAACAAAATTAAGGGTGGAAGACCTCCGCCTGCTGCTCCATTTCAACATCTTCAAATTGACTTTGCAGATATGCCAAAGGCTTTTGGGAAAAAGCACCTCCTTGTTTTGGTTTGCCCTCTGACTTCCTGGGTCGAAGCTTTTCCTACTGCTAATTGTACTGCTGCCACAGTGGCGAAGATTCTCCTTAGAGATATTGTACCCCGTTTTGGCATCCCTCTTGTGCTCGACTCAGATCGCGGACCTCACTTTACTGGTCATGTCCTTGGCCGTTTAGAACAAGGACTGGGCATTTCACACTCCTTTCATACACCCTACCACCCCCAGTCTAGCGGGAAAGTTGAGCGTATGAATAGGGAACTTAAGTTTACATTGGCTAAATACTGTCAGGAAACAGGATTAAAGTGGCCTCAGGTACTTCCCTTGGTCCTGTTTCACCTTCGTACTCGCCCAACCCGCGCATTGGGATTATCCCCCTTTGAACTGCTCTATGGACACCCCCCTTTCAAAGGCGGGGCGCTACCACGTGCTGATGTTTCACTATTGGGAGGGGATCATATGACCGCGTGTCAGTTTCTCTCCCTACAGGCTCGCCTCCGTACCCTTTGGAAAGCCTCGCAGTTTTCCCAGACCGTGCCGCTGGAGGAACAAATCCACCCGTTCCAACCAGGGGACTTCGTCTGGGCCAAAAAGTTCGTTCGTGACGACACCCTCCAGCCAAGGTTTACTGGACCCCACCAGGTTCTTTTGACAACCCAGACTGCAGTGTTCCTGGAAGGACGCAAATCTTGGATCCACCACTCCCACGTCAAGCCAGCCGTAGTGGACCATAGTGACGGACCAGCAGCTCTTGTCACCACTGAGGACACTGCCTTCGACCAGTGGACCAGCTTACCTCTCTCAGACATTAGACTTAAATTAACTCGGAAAAAATGAGAGGACCCTTTATTCTGACAACTGTATGTTTTTATGCTTTTTAGTTTATTTTCTGCTTATGAAGATAATGCTTTTATTAGATATTCCCACGAGGTTAAAACTCGTATTTAGGAAATAGAAGTGATTGCTGGGTATGTACTCAATTTCCAGTAAATGCAGCACAGGGACTCCCCTTCACACCCATTCCCCTAACCACTGCTAATATGACTTGGATGCCACCGACTAGAATAAAAGATCCAGTCCAACCCAATCTTACATGGGACAAAACAGAAGTGCCAATTAACAAATATCTCAGGGTAACCAATCAAACAGGATCACTGTGTTTTGTTAAAGAAAAAGGGTCAACTTTTGTGGGAACAAGTAAATGCAACATATATTTTAATGGCACTGCCTTTAGTAAAAATCTTGGCTTCAAGCCTTGCGCATCCCACTTATCCCATATGTGGATCCCTCACCCCGATCCAACCTTTTCAACTTTTTCATGGAGGGGCAGGTTTTCAGAGTCAGTTTTTAAAAAGCCCTGCTCAGATCTCGAGGGTGTCCAACTAATTGTTAAAGGATACACAATTGCCTTCTACAACTGCTCAAGCAGTACTACACTGCCCTTTGAGGACAACACTACCAAATTGTGCCTCTGCAGTTCACACAACGACCCCTCTGCGTTACCAGGGGAACAGTGGTACAACGGGTGGTGGGTTACCTCCTACTTTGAGAAATGGAATACCCAAAACGCATTATATGGAACATACTGGGTGTGCGGGCCCAAGGCTTATTATTTTCTCTCCCCTGATTGGGCAGGGTCATGTTATTTGGCATGGCTAGCACCGCCTTCTCGGATCTCCCTCACTCCCCCTCATTTTCCCCACGTTCGTAACATTCGTGAAACTGACAGAGATATTAATCTCCATGATGGTTTGTCCTGGCAGCGGTGGGCTGGTCACACTAGCTTGAAGGGTGCTATCATCCGTCTACAGGGACTATTAGAATCTTTGACCAATGAAACTGCAACCCTATTTGAGAATCAGGCCGGGGAAATGTCCCAGCTGCGCCAGTTAGCTTTGCAAAACAGAATGGCTTTAGATATGATGTTAGCAGCCCAGGGAGGAACTTGCGCCCTCATAAATGAAGAATGCTGTGTTTTTGTAAATGACACCTACTCTGACACTTTTCAACGTACCAAACACCTAAGGGAAATGGCTAAAAACTACTCCTCTGGCCAGCCACCTTATGATTGGTGGGGAGCCTTATGGAATTGGCTGCCCGGATTTGGGTGGGTTAAAAACCTCTTGGTGGGTGTTGTTGGGGCCATAGTAGTCCTTATAATACTGTGTTGCTGTATTCAGTGTGTCCCCTCCCTCATAAACTCATGTAAGTCAGTTTATTCTTTTCCCGCTTCAGCTAAAAGCCTTACTCTCTTCGAATTGGCCCAGGCTGAAATTGCCAAGCGGCCCTTGAGATCTTGAAATAGGGTGTAGCTTTTTGATTAATAGTTATCTCAAAGCTACAAATGGAGGAATGTTGGGTCTAAACTTTTGGTGAACTTTGGAGCCAAAACACACCCAGACTGGCCGTCTCTGCATAATCCTTTCTGAACCCTTTATCGAACAAAGCACTGACCTGCAAACTACTCATGACACCCCCTTTATTAAGTAGCCATTAGCCTTTATCTCTATGCATTTACTTGTTAAACTTGCTTTTCCTGTAAAATCTTGATTGATTATGCATGACCATTATCTTTTATTAATCACTTTGTTTACTTCTGTGTATAAATATTGATGCTCACCCCTAATAAAGGGGCCACACTTATTCTAAAGCTTTTGGGTTAGTGTGAGCCCGTTGATCAACGCATTGGTGTCTGGTCTCTGACAGAATTGTGTGCCCAAATACCAACTCCGCACGAACTTGGGTGTTGGAGAGGTGAGTGAGGACTTGCTTTATTACCTAACAATTGTGCTACCGTAACACAGATCCAGCAGGTGTTTGACTTTCAGGAGGGCTCCTGGGGTGAGAGCTCAGCCCCTGGCTTTGTGCTGGGGGTCGGAGTGCTCAGCACTGGGCCAGAGGGAGCCCTTGGGGGAGTTTGGCACCAGTGTCACTGCCCCAGTGTACAGGACCCCGCCTGGCAGTACCCAGTGGGCAGCACAGCCTGTGTGGCTGGAGAGCCTGAGGGAGCCGCAGGGTCCAGCAGCATCACTGGAGAATCCCCCCTAGAGTGAGCCCAGCTCAGCCCCAGCTCAGCTCTGCCACCAGGGAACCCTTGTGATCCCTGTACACCCCTCTCCATCCATCCATCCATCCATGCATCTCTATCCACCCCATTCCATCCATCCATCTCTATCCACCCCGTTCCATCCATCCATCCATGCATCCCTATCCACCCCATTTCATCCATCCATCCATGCATCCCTATCCACCCCATTCCACCCATCCATCCATCCCTATCCACCCTGTTCCATCCATCCATGCATCCCTATCCACCCTGTTCCATCCATCCATCCCCATCCACCCCCTCTGTCCATCCATCTGTCCCCATCTACCACCTCCACCCACCCATCCAACCATCCCCATCCACCCATCCCTGCCTTCCCATCCACCCCCTACCATCCATCCATCTCTATTCATCCCCTCAATCCATCTGTCTATATGTTTCCCATTAAGTCCATCCACTTCTCCGCCCCCCCCCCCCGCTGTCCCCTGTCCTTGCTGCGCCCGTAGGACTGGGGCTGTGGTGATGCCCCACTGGCAGTGCCCATCCCCGCCGTCAGGGCAGGTGTGTTTACTGGAGGTAATTTCAGCTGTGACACTAATTCCCCCTGCCTTGCACACCTTCCTCCTCCTCTTCTTTTCTCTCCTTCGCTTCCCCCATGCCGTTCTCATCCCCTCTTCCCTCCCTTTTATCCTGCTCCCGGGGGGCAGGTAGAAGGGGTCCTCCCTCCTGCCAGCAGGGCCCGGCCTGTCCCCCTCTCTGCTCCCCTCCCTTCCTGTCTCTTGCCTAGCTCAGCAGAAATGGGGGGATGCTGTCAAGAGAGACCCTCAGGTGGCTCTGCCCTGTGCTCCCCTAACCAGCCCTGCCCCCATGGGGTCCTTCTCTCCTCCCAGGTCCTCATGGTGGGAAGCCTGCAGGTCTGGGGTGAACAAGGGCAGGAACCCCTGGCTGATTCCCCCGGCTACCCCTGCCCTGCGCTCCACCCACTCCGCAGCTGCGCAGATGTCCCTCAATCCCGACTTGCAGTCCCCTGCTAGCCCAGCACTAGAGGAGACAAGCTGTGTGTGTGAAGGGGGTGAAGGTGAAGCCTGCGCAGCTCCAGGGAAAGCAGGACCAGGTGTCCCCCTGCCGTTCACCCCTCTTGGCCCCCGGTGTCACCCTCGCTTCACGCACACCAGGCCCATCCCCAGCAGTTGAAAACACCCCAAAGCCTCAAGGGACCTTTAAAGGGTTTGCGGGAGGGAGAGTTTCCCAGGAGGCAGCAGGATGAGAGAGGCACTTAGAAAACACCCCATCTCTGCAGATTCCCTGCCCCACAGCCTGGGCAGCTTCACCAGCTGACACCCACTGCAAACTGCCTCCCCCCTCATGTGCCTCCCCACGATGCACCTCAGCATCCAGCCCCCACCTCCAAACATTGCCCACGGTTCTAGCCCAGCTCGGGGAGGGAAGTGGGGTCTAGTGGTTAAAGCAGGAAGGTCGGGAGTGGGAAGGGTAGCGAGCCTGCCTGCCTTGGAGGATCCTGGCTGGTGAGCACATGAGAAGACCCACAGTTTTAATAACTCCCCTCCACCAGCCACCCCTTAGGCCCCAACTCCCTTCACATCAGCACCCCCACTGTGCCCTTCCTCCCACCCCAGGCACTTGCAGCTGGGTTGAAGCTGCATGGCTGCTGGGCCTGGCCATGGGGGGCTGGAGGAGATTTAGATCTTGGCCCGTGGCCCAGAAAATCCCTCCCCCTGCAGAATGCCCTCGCACGGTCCCCAGGATCGGGGCAGTGGGGGAGGGTGGCGACTCAGGGGAGCAGATGGCCTCAGGAATCACATGCTGCCAATGATGTACCCCCTCCCCTGCATGCGCACACACACACTCACACACACACACACGTGCTCGGGGATGGGGGTGCTTGTGGTGACTCAGCAGCAGCCGCTCATCTGGGGTCCTTCAGAGCCATAGGTGGGGGTGGGCCCGATTTGGGATGGAGAGTCGGTGGAGGGGGATATGAGGGAAAGGCTTGGCAGCGGGAAGAGACTCTCTATCTGCTGCTCTGCCCTTGCTGTGGCTGCACCCATAGTGAACGCCCAGTCCCTTGCCAAAAGCCCCAGCTCCTGGAGTCATGGGACTGCAGCAGGATCACAACTGTCATTAAAGAGGAAAGAGAAACCCAGCCCTATGTTTCTGACCCTGGTGGGTGGGGAGAAGCCCCTGATGACACGAGCAGTGCTGCCAAGTCTTGTGATCTTGGACACGTTGCTTCAAGCCCCAGCTCCCGGAGTCAAGGTATTCAGTGGAGAATCCTGGCTTCTGCTACAAAAGAAAAGTGAAGGTTTCTAGCCATGGCGAGTGCACAGAAAGGCTGGACAATGTGACCCTAAAAGGGCTGGGACCCCAGAAGGTGAATCAATCAAACCCCAGGAGTTGTGAGTTATTAAAATCCCCAGGATTTAGGGAGGCTGAGTCAGGATTTTTGAATATTAGTGTGGGTGAGACTGCGAGTATCACTGGGGCAGCAGTGCTGCCTGGGTCTGCCAAGGGTCCATCGTGCTGTGGGGGGAACTGCCTCGTGATCTCAGTGTGGGGTGAAGTTCGAGCCCCACCGCACTGTGGGGCCCAGTCAGCTCCCTCCAGCAGGGGGCTCTGTGTAGTGAATGGGAGAGAGCACGGCAGGGCCCCCATCTGACACTGTCTGCTAGGGGAGGTGTTGCCCTCCATTATCCCAGAAAAGAGACACATGCTCCTGCCTCTCTGGGAGGGGAGGGTCTAGGTGAGGGGGTGGGGATTTGGGGCAGGAGCAGCACTCTGGGGATGAAGCCACAGGGGCTCACCTCCCACGTCCACTCCAGGGGGGGGAAGAGCCATGGTAAAGGGGCAGGGCCAGGTATGGGGCACCTGGGTCATGGGGGAGGGTGATCGGGAACCTAGGGGGTGGGGAGGTCAGAGGTGGGGGTGTTTGGGTCATGGGGAAGGGTATTCGGCGGCCCAAAGGGTGGGGGGGGGCCTGGGTCACAGGGTGGGGTGATCAGGAACCTGCGGTGGGGGCAGGGGTAGGGGGGCTTAGATCATGGGGTGGGGTGATCAGGAGCCTACAAGGTGATGAGGCCAGGGATGGGGGACCTGGTGATTGGGGGCCTAGGGGGTGCTAGGATCAGGGATATGGGGCCTGGGTAATGGGGGGTGATCAGGGGCCTAGAGGTGGTGGGGTTAGGGGTGGATTGGTCAGAGTGCTGGGGTCTAGTAGGTGGAGGGACCAGTGGCGTGCTCCAGGCATGGGGGTGGGGGGGCTGGGGGACATGGAGTGGGGACATGAGAGTGGGGTAGTTGGGGATCTAGGGGTGGGGAGAGGCCTGGCTGGACCCGGTTACTTGGCTGTCTGGGGGTGGGGAGAAGCCATTTCAGGGCACCTTGTAACTGGGGAGGGAGGGATGAGTCAGAAGTAGGGGCACAGCTGAGGGGGAACAGGAGAGAGCGAGCGATGGGGGGAGAGTCCAACCCCCAGACAGATGGCAGGAAGGAGGGTTCCTCTGTTGGCCTCTCCCTCCCCAAGGGGCCTGCTGCTGAGTCTCCCCTTCCTGTCCCCCATCCCATCCCCACTTGGGCCTCAGAGATTTGCCCAGGCCCACTTCCCCCATCCCCTAGTGGGGCCTCTGGATTCCCCGGGGAGGGTCCCAGTGTGTTGAGAAGCCCTGGGATCAGACACCGCCCACCCGGAGGTTAGTGACCATCACTCTTGGTGCTGGGACAGACTGACCCTCAGCATGACAGACCTTCCACGGAGGCACTCACTGGGGAAACTGAGGCACAGAGTGGGGCAGAGTCCATCTATCTCTCTTTTAATCCTTCTCTCATCTCTCTTTCCATCCACACACACCTGTATCATCTATCTATCCCCATACACCCCCACCAGTCTATCCACCATACACCCCCTACCAGTCTATCCCCATATACCCCATCTATCCATCCCCATAGAGCCCCCATCTGTCTATCCTCATACACCTCCATCTGTCCATCTCCATACACCCCATCTGTCCATCCTCATAGAGCCCCCATCTGTCTACCCTCATATACCCCCATCTGTCCATCCCCATACACCGCATCTGTCTATCCCCATACACCCCCATCTGTCCATCCCCATACACCCCATCTGTCCATCCCCATAAAGCCCCCATCTGTCTATCACCATACACCCCCACCAGTCTATCCCCATACACCTCCACCTGTCCACCCACATAGAGCCTCATGTGTCTATCCTCATACACCCCCATCTGTCCACCCCATCTATCTATCCTCATACACCCTCACCAGTCTATCCCCATACACCCTCATCTGTCCATCCATGTAGAGTCCCATCTGTCTATCCTCATACACGCCCAACTGTCCACCCCATCTATCTATCCCCATACACCATATCTAACTATCCCCATAGAGCCCCTATCTGTCTATCCCCATACACTCCATCCATCTATCTCCATACACCCCTCACCAGTCTATCCCCATACAAGCCCCATCTCTCATAGACTTTAGACTTTAAGGTCAGAAGGGACCATTATGATTGTCTAATCTGACCTCCTGCACAATGCAGGCTACAGAATCTCACCCACCCACTCCTGTAACAACCCCCTAACCTATGTCTGAGCCATTGAAGTCCTCAAATTGTGGTTTAAAGACTTCAAGGTGCAGAGAATCCCCCAGCAAGTGTCCCGTGCCCCGCACTAAAGAAGACGGCGAAAAACCTCCAGGGCCTCTGCCAATCTGCCTTGGAGAAAAATTCCTTCCTGACCCCAAATATGGTGATCAGCTAAACCCTGAGCATGTGGGCAAGACTCACCAGCCAGCACTCAGGAAAGAATTCTCTGTAGTAGCTCAGATCCCATCCCATCCAACATCCCATCACAGACCACTGGGCACATTTACCGCTAATAGTCAACGATCCATTAATTGCCAAAATGAGGCCGTCCCATCATACCATCCCCTCCATAAATGTATCAAGCCTAGTCTTGAAGCCAGATTTGTCTCTTGCCCCCACTGCTCCCCTTGGAAGGCTGTTCCAGAACTTCACTTCTCTCTCTCTCCTCCATCCCCCTCTCTCTGTCCCCTCACCCTCTCTACCTCACCCCCAAAGCCCTGTACAAGCCCCTCGCAGGCCGTGCCTGGCCGACCCAGTGCTGGGGGTTATGTGCCCTCCCTGCCCTCAGCTCCACACCCCTGGGCCGGAGCTGGTCAGGGATCAGAGAAGCCAAAGGCTGGTAAATGTCAGAGGATGGGGGCAGCGGTGGGAGTGGATGAAAGGTGCTGCAAGCATCACAGCCCCCCATCGGTTAATGCCCTTGAACCCTGCTCCCCCAAGCGATTGGCACTGACCCTCCAGCTGGGCTAATCCCCAAAGAGCCTCAAAGTCTCCAAGGCTCTGAGCGTCAGGGGGAAGGGGCAGAAGAGGGATGGGGGATGGCACTGGGGGCTATGCCACGGATTCTGCCATGGCTGGTGGGTGTTGGTGCCCCTCCCTGGGCAGACAGACCTAAAACCAGGTGGGGTGGGGCTCACACCATGTGACAAAGGGAAACTGAGACTTGAAGCAGGGCCAGGACACTCCCCAGGGCACATGGTGCATTAGTGGGAAGCCTGGGGATAGAACCCAGGCATCCTGGCTCCCAGCCCCTGCTCCCCCTCCTCCCAGCTTTAACCACGAACCTCCTCTTCTCTCCCAGAACTGAGATAGAACCCAGGAGTCCTGACTCTGAGCACTGCCCCCCCTGCCCTCCCCGCTCTAACCACTAGACCCCCCCCCACAGAGCAGGGCTCATCCCCTCCAGCAGGGGGCAGAAAGGACACACATATGGGTGCGTGCGCACACACACTCGTGCACACTCACACATTGTATTGTGACAAGGACCATGCAGAACTGCCAGTGTGCCCTGTATGCCAGGCCAGGCAGAGCTGCCCATGTCCCAAGTGCTGGGCCATGTGGAGCTGCCCGTGCCCCATGTGCCAAGCCATGCAGACCTGCCTGTCATTCTGTGCCAGGCCTCATGGAGCTGCTCATGCCCTGGGTGCCGGGCTGCAGGGAGCTGTCCATGCTCCAGGCTGTGCAGAGCTGCCCATGCCCCATGTGCTAGGCTGCAGGGAGCTGCCCATGCCCCACATGCCAGGCCGTGTGGAGCTGTCCATATCCTATGTGCCAGGCTGCACGGAGCTGCACATGGCCCATGTGCCAGATTGCATGGAGTTGTCTGTGCCCCATCTGCCAGGCTGTGCAGATCTGCCAGTGCCCCATGTTCTAGGCCGTGTGGAGCTGCCCATGCCCTATGTACCAGGCCGTGCCCAGCTGCCCATGCCCCACGTGCCAGGCCGTGCTGAGCTGCAATTGCTCCACGTGCCAGGCCATGCGGACCTGCCTGTGGCCATGCAGGCAGATCAGGGCTGGTGTGTCAGAGTCATTTGTTGGAAGTGTCGTCTGGGCGCGTGCTGCGCCAAGTCCCCTGGAGGAAAGGCTGCTGCCAGTTGCCCAGGCTGCCCGCGTGCTGCAGGGTCAGGGCAGCTGAGCAGCTGCGGGGTGCCTGGGGCCAGCTGAGAATGGGATGTGGGGAGGGCAAGCAGCCAGGATGCAGCCTGGCCCCATGAGGGAGAGGATGGACAAGCCCCTCCTCACTTGCTGTCCCCGGGAAAGAGGCTGCAGAGGTCCAGCTGGGCCTGGTCATTCCGACTGAGGAAGAACCGACCTGGATCCCCCCAGATCCAGGCCCCAGCCCTTGAGTTGAGTTTTCGGGTGAGTTCGTTCCCAGTCTGGCTCCAGCTCAGGGCAGGGCAGAGTGTGTGCGAGGGGCCGGGGGAGTCAGGACACCTGGGTTCTAGCTCCAGCTGTGGGAGGGGAGTGGTGTCCAGTGGTTAGAGCAGGGTGGGGGCGGAGCTGAGGGCTGGGAGTCCCAACTCCCTGGTGCTCTGCCGTGAACATCTTTCTGAGAGCCTGAGGGAAGTAATCCCCCCAACCCCTGGTGGAGGTGGCTGGGCCAGGCTGCGGGGAAGGGGCTGATTGTCACAAGCTGCTGGGCCCCACGGAGCAGGAACAGACAGAGCTAGTGGGCTGGAAAATTGCAATTTATGGCTTGATCTGCCTGAGGTTCCAACACAGGCTCTGGGGGGCGTCTCCCCACCTCAGCCAGCTCCTTGCCCAGCCCCCCACAGTCCTTTTGTCCCCCCACCCCATTAGCTTGCCAAACCAGCAGGAATGCCTTATTGACCCTCCGTAGGGCTCAGCTTCATTATCCACCCCCCAGCCCAGGGGCTGGAGCACATGGCAGCTGCGGCCCCTCCAGCTCCAGCAGTGTTAGGGTGCCCAGGGGCTGGGTCCTGTCTCCACCCTCATGATGTAGCTCCAGCTGCAGGGATCAAACCTGTGGCCTCCCCTTTGTCACGGGGCCCCGCAAAGCCCTGAGCTGTCAGCACAGCTCTGCTGGGCTCTAGAGATGCGTACGTGGCCTGGCCGCTGGGGTGTGGGGGGGGGACACAGCTGGGCTGTGCGGGCATGTGGATGGCACATCGAGCATTCTATCGCTGTCCTACTGTGAGCACCGTCCCCCCACCAACCTCCAGCCTCCTCCAGAGTGTCCTTTGCCAAGCAGGAGGGGGGGGGGCAGAGACTGATGGGCGCGGCTGGGTGAGCCCACACTGGTGCCCAGGTTGAGGCCCGAGGCCAGGGTGACAGGCTTTGCGGGGGGAGTGTCTCGGGTTGCCATGGCGCCACGCAGCACTTGCTGGTTTGCAGCCCCACAGCACCCCCCATGGGTACCTATAGACTGGAACTGAGTCACCCCCAACCTTCTCTGTTAAACTAACAGCCCGAGCCCCTGGAGTCTCTGCATCCGGCCCCTTTTCCAGCCCTTTCCCCATTCTCATATCTCTCCCATGACCCCTCCCCAGCTGAGCGACTTGCGCCAGGCTCTGTACAGACCTATCGCACAGAAATCACATGGCTGGCCCTGGGGCTGCAGGAAGAGGTGGAAAATGCAGCTGGTCTATGCCCCAAAAGGCTCAGCCCCCCAGAGGCCAAGGATCCTGTTAAATGTCTGGAGTTTCCCCTTAGTGACGCCCAAATGCCCTTGCCTTAGTGACCCCTGACGTGCAGATCCCCCTCGCCCCGCTCCCCCAAACTACCTTCCCATCAGGCGGCAGACACAGCACCATGCTTGATGGTGTGTGTGCATCTGCCCTGGCCCAAGGGTTACAAGGTGGACCCCCTGCCCCTGCAAGTCATGGTGCAGCAAGCCCAGTGTATGTGGCGGGGGGAGAGGCAGTCCTGGGCCCAAATCCCACTGGGTCTAGGCAGGTCTCAGCACTCCCAATGACTCAATTATTATTACTTCATCCTCTCCAGGCCCAACTCCAACCCGGAGCAAGTCGAACGCTCTTGGGAGCAGGGCTGAATGATCATAATTAATAACTGATAGTTAATAGCCCGCCCCGGGGTGGGGCTGGTCAGGACTGGGCCATACAGCCAATGATTCTGTAATTAACACCCAACAATTGATCTTTGCTCGTTCACAAGACTCCCCCCAGAAGCTGGCAGCATTTGAGCCTGTTGGCTGGGCAATAAGAGCACTAATTATTAATTAATAACCAATCATCACAATAATTAACAGCCCATCATTAATAAATTCATCGCCCCACAACTCAAGAGCCTCTGGCTCGGTCTGCTGGGCATTTGGTAATAAGGAAGCCTGTTAATCATAAATGATCACCAACAATTAGCATAATTAACACCCTCTAATCTGCAGGGTGTTGTCCCTGGGTCTGACCCTTGTGTTCAGGCCACTCACTCCAACCCCATAGGGCCCCCTCCCGGGGGGCTGGAGGGACAGTCATTGTTCTCTGGCTGCCGAAGTCAGTGGGCAGGGGTTGTGTGCTGGGGGAGGGGTTAGGCACCAGCTGAGAGCTGGCAAACTCATTTCACTCAACAGCTTGCAACACGCCCACCAGAAAGTCATCCCAGAGGGCTGAGAACTCAACCCCAAGCTCCTGAAGCCCAGCCTGGGATGGCAGCCGGGGAACCCCCAGAAGTTCGGGGGTTCATTGAGGCTCCCGCAGATCTGGGCTGCTCCCCCAAACCGGGAGCCGGGTCCCGCCCTCTGGTACAGACATGCCATCCATCCGTCCTCTGGGCAATCCTTCCCCTCCTCCCACTCCAGCCCCCCCCCCAGCAGCACTATCGTCCCCCCCCCGCGCGGGGGGAGGGAGGTTGGGGTGCTTGGGTCTACATGGCTCTTTGCAGGGGAAGCAGCAGTCTGTGCCTGCCTGCCAAGGCCGAGCCTCTTGCAATGCCCCCTGTGGGTGAGCAAGGCCGGGGTCCACCCGTCACGGATCGAACAGGGATTCTCCATCCAGGCTGATGGGCTCAGACAAATCCTGCGGTCCCCATGGTCTGCGCAGCCTGCGGTTCTGGGTATCACCACTATGGGGCTCCCTAAGTCACTCTGGTCTCCGCAGCCATGGGCGGGGCCTTAGATTGCATTGCCCCTTCGCCTCCCCAGTGCCCTGCCTGCCCCCAGGGATTATGGGAAGATATGTGATGCACCCACTGGGAGTGGATATTCCCCTTTCCATTTTTCTCCCAGCCTGGGGCGTGTTTTGCATTTTGTCCCTGAGCATTTGCCGATCGCCTCTCACGGCCTTTGAGAGGTTGGGAGTCTCTGATCCCGGGGGCCCTTCACCCTGCACTGAAATGCAGCCACCTCTGGGGTGGGGTGCAGGCATTCCCTTGCCTGGCACTGAAATGCAGCTGCTGCTGGGGTGGGGTGTGCTAGCTGCTTAGCAGCCACCCAGTCCTTCTGCTCAGCAGCTTAGGGCAGGAAGTCTCATGTCTATGTGAAACGGCAGAGAGGACTGCACGCAGTATCCCTCAGACAGCGCAGAGATGCAGCCGCCTCTGGGGTGGGGCAGGGCAGCTGTTTATACAGGGATCCCTCGGCTGGTACTGAGATTCACACGTGCAGAGATTCATAGGTTTAAAGGCCAGGAGCGGCCACTGGATCACTATATCTGGCCTCTGGTATAACCCAGGCCGGAGAATTCACCCAGTTCCCCTGCACTGAGCCCAGTAACTTGGGCTGGGCTAGAGCCTAGACAGAGCCTCTGCCAGGGAGGCAGCCAGGCCGGATTTGAAGCCATCAAGAACTGGCGAATCCACCCCTTCCCTTGGGAGCTTGTTCCGTGCTGTCGCCCTCTTGGTAACCATCTGGGCCAGCTTTCCAATCCGAACGTGTCTGGTTTCATCTGCCAGCCACGCTCCCTTTGGCCTCTCTCCACTAGACCGCAGTGCCCAGCAGCACCCGCTGGTTCTCCCTGAGAAGGTCCTTCCCTGCTGGGAGCAGGGCTCCTCTCCAGCCCCGCTAACCAGACTGAAGTCGTTAAGTCTCTCCCAGCCAGGCCCTTGTTCCAGCTCTCGAGTCTCGTCTCTGCACCCTGCCCAATCTGTCAGCAGGCTCATCGGGGCATGGACTCTAGAACTGGCTGCAGCCCTCCCGGCTCAGCCTCGCTGGCGCTGTCTGCAGAGGGACAATCTCCTCCCTGCTCCTGATCCCAGCTCCCCTGTTTACACATGGAGCCCGCTAGCCCGTTTGGCCACAACCTCGCACGGGGCGCTCATGTGCTGATGCTTGGCCACTATAGCCCCAGCCCCCAGATTCTTTTCAGAGTCACTGCTTTCCCTGAGACAGCTGCCTCTTTAATGAGAGCTGCTTAGATGGGCTGTATGGGGCTAGATAGATAGATAGATAGAAGGGGTGGATGGAGATAGATAGATAGATAGATAGAAGGGGTGGATGGAGATAGATAGATAGATAGATAGAAGGGGTGGATGAGGATAGATAGATAGTTAGATAGATAGATAGATAGATAGATAGATAGGTGGGATGGGGATGGATCAATAGCTTAGGCTTAGAGTAAGGCCCTTGGTGGGGGGGAGGCATTTTTGTGCAATCAGGATACAGGTGGATCTGCCATATTCAGTCCCTGCTCTGGCACCTTGAAAGTTAATCCTGCTCCCCCCCGCCCCCGGTGATCATTAAGGCCATCCCTGAGTGCACATTCCTGGGAGCTGGACTCAGGCAGGGCCTGTGTGTGAACCCCCTGCACACACACACACACACACACACCACACACACACACACACACACACACACACACACACACACACACACACACACACACACTCTGTGAGAGCGGCAGCTATAGCTGAGCTGAGCTGAGCTGTCCCCACCCCAGTTCCTCCAGCACCCCAGTGCTGGGGGTTGGGGCCTGCAGATGTCTAGGGCCAGCCCTGAGTGAGGCCCCAGCCAGGTTCCGGGGAGCTGGGGGACTTGGGGAATCAGGAGCCCTAGACCTCCTGGGGATCCAAGGGTCAGGGGAGCTGCAGGAGCGCGCACAAACTGCTTTCCATCCCCCTCCCAGCCAGCAGGCTCCCCACTTCCTGGGGCCTGATCAGAGCTGGCACCCCCTGGAGTGGAAGGGCCCATGGCTCATTCCCAGGCCCCTAGCAGGGCGCTCAAGGGGGAGTGGCCATGCACAGGGGCCTCGCCTGCCCCCAACATCCAGTACTGTTCCCCCAACTCCATCAGCCTCCAGCAGGCTCCTCTCGGGGCCAGCCCCACGCCCGACCCCCATTGACGCTGTCATAAACAGATTGTTAAGGGTTAATGTCTCTTGTACCTGTAAAGGGTTACAAGCAGGGAACGGGACACCTGACCAGAAGACCAATCAGAAGACAACATACTTTTAAATTTGGGCGGAGGGAAGCTTTTGTGTGTGTTCTTTGTCCGTTGTGTGTTCTTCTTTCGGAGGGTCTGAGAGAGACCAGACATTACTACAGGCTCTCTAAGTTTCTTTTCTAATACTAAGTAAAAACAGGCGGTTTAGGTTTTTTTGATTGTTTTACTCTATTTGCAATTGTGGATCTGGCTGGTTAACTTTTATATGTGTAGTTGCTGGGAATATTTTGATTTGTATTGGTACTGGGGGGAAAGTCTCTTTCTGGTGTCTGTAAGCTATAAGACCCTGTAATATTTACATCTTGAAGTTACAAAGATAATTCTTTACGTTTTCCTTTCTTTTATTAAAAAGTTTCTTTTTAGAGAACCTGATTGATTTTTTTTCTTGTCTCCCTTGTTTTATTCCAGGGGACTGGGATAACTCACCAGGACAGGTGGGGGAGACGGGAGGGGGAGAGATAGAGTCTCTCTCTGTTTTCCTTGAATCTGTTTGCCTCTTTGTGGAAGGGAAGGGAGATGCTTCTCTGTAGGGTGATTTAGAGGTTGGATCAGTATCTCTCAAGATAGCCCAGGGAGGGAAATTCTGAAAGGGGGAAAGGTGGGGGGAATGGTTTATTTCTCCTTGTTTTAAGAACCCAAGGGATCTGGGTTCTTGGGGTCCCCAGGGAAGGTTGGGGAGGTCAGAGTGCCCCAAAACACTATATTTTTGGGTGGTGGCAGTGCTATCAGATCTAAGCTGGTAATTAAGCTTAGAGGATTCAGGTGCTAGTATCTCGTTTTCTGAACTCTAAGGTTCAGATCTGAGAAGGAATGCTATGACAGACGCTGGCCAGTGTAATCTGCTCAACAGTGGGGGCGAGTCGGGAGGGAGTTGGGAATGGGACCAGTCCCCTCCACCCCCGCTCTGGGAGGGGAGTGGGGTCTAGTTGTTGGGGGGCCATGGAGAGAATCTCTCCTCTATCTGGGAAGGGAACCCTGGAGTCCGGATCCCCCCCATACCTAACCCTGGGCTTCCCCACACTCCCCCGAGCTCTGCTGGTGCTCCTCAGTCCTGACCCACAGCCCCTGCCGTCCCAGCCCTGGGATCCCCCCGGCCCAGCTCTGGCAGTGTCCCCCAGCACCCCGGTAACGAGTATGTCAGTTCCTAGCTAATGGGATGTCAGGACTGACTCCGCACCCAGCTAGGTCCATGCAGGGAGAAGAGGACAGCACTGCCATGATCAGCCCCCTCCCTGCCCTGTGGCCCTCCTCTTCCTCCCTTGCCCCATCGCTCGCCCCCCCCTTCCAGCACCTCCTGCTCGCCTGCCTCCCTTGTTCCCCCCTTCCAGCACCTCCTTCTCCCCTGTCTCGCTTGCTCCCCAGCCACTTTCCTCCTTCTCGCCTGCCTCCTTTGCTCCCGCCCCCCTTCCAGCACCTCCTTCTCGCCTGTCCCCCTCGCTCCCCCCACTTCCAGCACCTCCTTCTCGCCTGTCCCCCTCGCTCCCCCCCTTCCAGCACCTCCTTCTCGCCTGCCTGCTCCATATGCGCCCCTCCATCTCTCCATGCACCCTCCCCTCCATTCCTCAACCTCCCTCTACCCATCCCCCGTGCACCCTTCTATCCCTCCATGCACCCCTCTGCTCCATCCCTCCACGCACCATCCCCCATGCACCCTCCGCTCCATCCCTCCACCCATCCCCCGTGCACCCCCTATCCCTCAATGCACCCCTCTGCTCCATCCCTCCACCTCCCTTCACCCATCCCCCATGCACCCCTTCATGCACCCCTCCTCTCCCCCATCCCCCATGCACCCCTTTGCTCCATCCCTCCCCCCTCTCCCCATCCCCCATGAACCCCTATGCTCCATCCCTCCACCCCCTCCACGCACCCCTCTGCTCCATCCCTCTCCCCTCCCCCATGCACCCTTCCACTCCATCCTTCCACCTCCCCCGTGCACCCCTCTGCTCCATCCTCATGCACCCCTCCATCCCCCTCCACCCATGCCCCACACACCCATCCACCCCCAACACAATCCTTTATCTCTCCATCCTCCTACATGACCCCCATCAACACAGTACCCAGGATTCACACTCCCAGCCCCCAGGATCTGAACTCTGTGGCACCCGCACCAGGATTCACACTCAGCTTTGCAGAGGTCAGTGTCCCCTCCCCCCATCCCTCTGTCCCACCCAAGGCCTGGCCCATTAGGCTGGGGAGCATGGTGGGGACACATGGGCTCCCCCTCCACCCCGATCTCCTGGAGACAGCAGCCCAGCCTCTGTCCTTGCAGGGGGGCAGTGGGCTACTGCCTGGCCTGGTGCCCCAGGGATGCCTCAGCCTCAGATTAGCCCAGCAGGATCTATGCACATTGGCAGGTGCCCTGATCCACCCTGGCACTGCACAGGCCTAGAGTCACAGGCCATGGCCAGCCACTGGGAGTACACAGCTGTGTCTTGGGGCTGGAGGCTCCTCTGGGGGAGCTGGCCTGGCCCTGGCCCTGCCCTCCCCTCCTGGGACTCGTGGATTCTCTCCCAGCTCTGGGAGGGGGGTGGAATCTAGTGGTCAGAGCAGGGGGGCTCTGAGCCAAGACTCCTGGGTTCTCTCCCAGCTCCGGCAGGATCTCCTGCTCTTTTCCTCACCATCCCAGGGTCTTTAATCCTGACCTATAGATACTTAAGGGCCTTAATTCAATGCCCCTTTAAGAGAGCAGCCCCCCATTATTCCCCTCTCCCTCCTCGCTGCTGTCTGTGCAGGAGTCCTGGGAGGGATCTGACCAGCTGCCCTGGCAGCCCACAGGCAGGCGACCTGCCAGCTGAGCCATGGCGACACAGCGCCCGCCAGCCTCCTCGCCAAGGAGACAGGCTCAGTGTGAGCATCGGGCATGGAGACCCACAGCCCCCTCCCACTTTGTGCACCTCACAGCCCCCCATGTGCCCCACAGCGCCCCCTGTGCACCTCACATCCCCTCACCCCCACTATGCATCCCGCAGCCACCCCTGTGCACCTCACAGCCTCAATGCATCCCACAGCCCCCCATGCACCCCACAGCCTTCCTCCCACCCCATGCACCTCACAGACCCCTCCCACTTTGTGCACCTCACAGCCCCCCGTGTGTCCCACAGCCCCTCTCCCACCCTGTGCATCCCACAGCGCCCCCTGTGCACCTCACATCCCCTCACCCCCACTGTGCATCCCGCAGCCACCCCGTGCACCTCACATCCCCCCACCCCCACTGTGCATCCCGCAGCCACCCCTGTGCATCTCACAGCCCCAATGCATCCCACAGCCCCTCCCAACCTCTGCACCCCACAGTTCTCTATGCACCCCACAGCCTTCCTCCCACCCCCATGCACCTCACAGCCCCTCCCACCTTGTGCACCCCACAGACCCCTCCCACTTTGTGCACCTCATAGCCCCGCTCCCACCCTGTGCACCTCACAGCCCCCATGCACCTCACAGCCACCCTCCCACCTTGTGCACTTCACAACCACCCCTGTGCACCCCACAGCCCCCATGCACCTCACAGCCCTCCCACCTTCTGCACCCCACAGCCGCCCCCGTGCACCTCACAGCCCTCCCCATTCTGTGCACGGGGGCGGCTGTGGGGTGCAGAAGGTGGGAGGGCTGTGAGGTGCATGGGGGCTGTGGGGTGCACAGGGGTGGTTGTGAAGTGCACAAGGTGGGAGGGTGGCTGTGAGGTGCACCCCGACAGACCCCATGCACCCCACAGCCTCCTCTCACCATGTGCACTTCACAACCCCTGTGCACCCCACAGCCTCCCTCCCACCTTGTGCACCCCACAGCGCCCATGCACCCCACAGCCCTCTCCCACTGTGCATCCCACAACTGCCAGGGAAGGGACTCCTAGTGTCAGTTGTGCTCCCACACAGCTCCCAACCTTCATGCTGATGGGGGGGCATGGGCCGAGAGGGGTCATGGATCAGAGGCGATGGGAGTATCACTTCCCCACCCCATAGAATAGACGCTAAGGGCTCACCTACATGGGGATGTTGCAGCTCATTCGCTTCAGTGTCCATACAAGGCTTTGGCATCTCAGGAGGAGGAAGTCCTCGTGCCTGAGACTTTGTAGCTGTGGTCTAAGTACCCCACTTCTGGCAGGCCGCTCGCGCCCCTCCTAGCGGATACAGCCCTGGCCTGGACTCTATTCCCAGCACCTCAAGCCAATCCCTGCCTGGCTCTGTGCCTCAGTTTCCCCCATCTGTAGAATGCTCCTGATTTGTTATCTGTAGGTGAAGCATGTCCCAGAAGAGCTAGGGATGAGGACAGTGATTCTCATACAACTCCCGACTTCACACCTGGGTTGGCCTGACTGTGTCTCACAATGCCCTCCCAGCTGGCTGAAGCACAGATTTTCTGGTTCTCTGGCAATTTGGAAAAAACCCGAGAGGCGGGGAAGGGGGGAGTTCCCTACCCCTTAGAGCTGTCATGGAGCCCTGCAGAGCTGCTGGCCTCGCCCTCTTCAGAGATTTCCACCTGGCCCTAAACCCACATGCTGAGTTTCATGACTAGATGCAAATAAGCTCATTAAATAATTGTCCATTAATCAGCTTTCACATAAATGCACCCTAGTTGCTCTCCTCACCCCTTGAAAACTTGCAATGTGACTGCTGCCCCTGCTGGCTGGGATCAGAACTGCCCTGCTGTGTGTCATGATGCCCGTACAGCAGATGAAGGTTGTCCAGCCCTAGAGGGGCTGGGTTTCGGGGCAGGAAGGCATCTCAGTGGGGAGGTGTCCCTGGGGGTAGGTGGCTGGCACTGCCTTGAGGACAAGCCGCTGGCACTGTTCGGCACTGGCACAGCAGGCACTAGATCTGTGGCTTCCCACCCCAGCCTTGAGGTGGTGTGGAGCTTAGTTTTCCCTTTCCAGGGAGGGTGGGCACTGGCCCCAGCTGGAATGGGCTGTGGAGCTCCCAGTGGGTGAAGCATTGAT
Source organism: Gopherus evgoodei (assembly GCF_007399415.2). Classification (NCBI taxonomy): domain Eukaryota; kingdom Metazoa; phylum Chordata; order Testudines; family Testudinidae; genus Gopherus; species Gopherus evgoodei. The sequence goes on from NW_022060049.1 coordinate 3,554,094, forward strand.
CAGGGCCGAGTGCTGGGTTGGCATCGGCAGGGAGCTCATTGCCCAAATGGGAGCAAATGAAAACTCATCTGGTCACCATCGATCCCTCCCACCACCGCCCTGTGCCACAGCCTCCTGGGGCAATTCACCACACAGCATCTGCCACAGCGAGATGTGGGAGTGTGCGAGGGTGCCCTTTCACCGTTGCTAGCGCTCACAGGGATTTCGGAGCCTCACATTTTGGGTGCTGGTTCTGGCCACGCAGCCATGGCAGGAAATCCTTGGGAGAGGGAGCGATGCAGGGGCCCCGCCTCCAGGCTGGGATGTCCTTGTGCAGCCCGTCTTGTTTGCTCAGCGATCTCTGAATCTTGGCCTGGCCTGGCTGGGTCACCTGTGGCCCAATTGGGGCTACACTGCAAGAGGAAAATGCTCTGTTCCATTTCATGGGCATCAGGCTGAGCCAGGAGCCTTCCTCCTCTAGCACTGGGGCTGGGAATGGAGGTGGGGGAGCAAGGACATCCCGGGATGTGCTTCCCACTCAGCTACCCCTCCTTGGAACAGAGATAGACCTGTCCTGTGACAGCAAATGGGACTGGACTGGAACTGCCCAATCTGACCTATGGAGATCTTAATGAGTGCAAAGACGTGCATATTTCACCCCAATCCCCTTAACTCTGCCCTGTAGTATAAATTCAGAGATGAGTATTTCTCCTGATCCCCTTAACTGCCCCTGGAGTATAAATGCAGAGATGAGTATGTCACCCCGATCCCCTTAACTGTCCCTGAAGCATAAATGCAGAGATGAGTATTTCACCCCAATCCCCTTAACTCTGCCCCTGGAGTATAAATGCTGAGATGAGTATTTAATCCTGATCCCTTTAAACTCTGCCCCTGGATTGTTTATTCAACTTTCCATGTTCTTTTTGTTAACTTGCGGTTGGTGTCAAGATATTTCCTGCCAGAGCCTATGGCTAAGGGGCAAAATTGTGGCAGTTTGTATATTTATATATTTGTATATTTATCAGCAGCTGAGAGTCCTGTGGCACCTTATAGACTAACAGAAGTTTTGGAGCTGGCAGGAGCCTTTGGGCATGAAGCTCTTGTGCATGCTGTGATTTGGGGATGACATTGTCTGTGTGGGCTACTAGGAAAAGTGACAATTCCTGCATCTGTTACTTGCGTTTGAAGATGCTCAACATATAACATGCACGACAGTCAGTGTTTGTGTTATGGCAGTGGTGAGGCACCAAGCAAAATCAGGGCCCCCTTGTGCCGGGCGCTGCACAGACCACAACTGAAATCAGGCCCCCATTGTGCCGGGCCCTGCACAGACCTCGACCAAGATCAGGGCCCCCTTGTGCCGGGTGCTGCATAGACACTGACTGAGATCAGGGCCCCCTTGTGCCAGGAGCTGCACAAACGCTGACCAAGATCAGGGCCTCCCTTGTGCCGGGCCCTGCCCAGACACCTAATACGAGAATCCAAGCCCCAGAGGCTCACAGGGTTAACTGACAAAGGAAAGGTTATTTATTATCCCCCTTTAACAGATGGAGAAACTGAGGCTCAGAGACAGCCTGGGTCATCCAGGGAGTCAGTGGCAGAGCTGGGACTTGAACCCAGATCTCCACAGGCCCAACCTCCTGCCTCTCTGAGGGCGCCTCAGCCTCCATTAGCCCCTCCCTACTGCTCTGCCTAGCCATGGCTGGTGCCGTCCCCTCCATGGACAGAGCTGTGAGATGGGAGGCGGGGTGGTTGGGAGGCCCAACACCCTGCAATGCAGATAGGGAGCGGGTGGAGCTGCTGGATTTTAGCCCCTCCCTCCACGAAAATGTGGAGCAGGGCTGAGAGCTGCAAATGCTCAGAAGCTGCCTTACATCCCCCCCCAATGACTTGGGGGTGCAGGTGCAGCACCGCACCCCAGCTGCAGCCTGCCCCCCCCCCGGCTTGGGGGTGCAGGTGTAGTATTTGCACCCCAGCTGCAGCCCCCCCCCAGCTTGGGGGTGCAGGTGCAGCACTGCACCCCTGCTGCAGCCCCCCACTCCCACCCTAGACCAGCCTCATCCCAGCCCTCCACCCTAGGGCCCAAGTGTGGGGAAGCTGAGGCAGAGGGAGCCAGGAGCTAGTTGATCTGGATGTGCAATGGGGCCTGTGGCCTGGGAAACAGAGGAAGCCTGTAAAGTGTTTGCCAGCCTCTACTCGCCCCTACCCCTTGCCCCTGAGGGGCATGTGAAGGGGTCTAAATTAGCTGGAGCCCCAGCTGTGTGGGGAAGGAGAGTCGGGGAGGGGTTCCCTGATCCTTGGCAGAGAGAGCCGCAGAAACAGGAAGGGGGTGGGGAGGGTCTGGCTGATTTTATTTAGAAGAAAGTCCTGCGGGTGTGGGGGGCAGGAGCATAGCAGCTCTGGCTGCCGGGGGGGGGGGAAATCTAACTTGCCTTTTCCCTTCCAGCCCCCCTGCAGGGCTGGGCCTCGAACCTTTGACCCCAGAGCATCCTGGGCTTTGCTACCCACCACCACTGGGCAGGGCCCTGCTAGCAGGGGGTGCTGCAGCCCACCTCTGCCCACCAGTCTCTATGGCCAGTGCCCAGCCCACCCAGCCAGGTCCCGCTGCCTGCAGCTGCCTGAGAGGAATGGCGATGCAGGTTGGGTGCGATCAGTGGCCAGAATCAAGGCCTTGTCCCTGCTCCTGGCTAGGCTCCTGGAACAGCTGAGATGGGAGCAGAGTAAAGGTGGATGTTGTCACTCTTACACTGAAAGCCCCCCTGCACCTCCCCTTTCTCTCTCTCCCCCCTTCACTCTCTCCTCCCCCCAGGCTCCCCAGTTCCAGGAGCCATCAAATGTGACTGACAGCCGAAGTGATCTGGGATCCCCCCACCCCCCTGCACAGGGTGCTGGGGTCTGGTGTGGAGCCATCCAACCTGTCACTCCGTCAGTCACTCCACTGGCCCAGGGCGCCCTCCCCCGCCAGTCAGCGCCCAGGGAGCCTGCATTGCAGCTGAGCCCCCTGCCCAAGGGGGCTGTGCGTTGGTAGGCCTGGGATGCAGCCACCTTGGGGTGGGGCGCAGGGGTTGTTTCTACAAGGATCCCTCACCCAATGCTGAGATGCAGCCACCTCTGGGGTGGAGAGCATGGCCGCTGTTTAACCATCATGCCTCTAGGCTGCCTGTCCGGTTAGGCCAGGCAGCGGTGGAGTGTTACAATGAAGCGCAGGCCATTTGGCTGGGAGCTGGCTCTGTGGGCAGCCTCCCCCCACAGCCTGAGCTGCCAGGATTGTTTTTAAGAGGTCGAAGAGAAAACCTTCAGTGGATTCATTTTCGTCCCTTCTCCCTGTGGAAGCGCCAGTCCCAGTGCCTGAGCAGCGCTGCCTAATGAGCCACACGCCGGTACCGCAATGAGCTGCCTCCCCAGCAGACACCGCCAGGCAATGGCAGAAGCCAGATCACACCCCTGGCCTCCGAGGGATGGAAACAAACTCCTGAATCCCTGCGCCAAGTCCCATGGGGGGTGGGGGAGGGATGAGCCGGGGAGCGTTCCGGGGGCGGGATGGGGATGCTGGAGTGGAGGGAGAGCTCCAGGACCGGGGAAGAGGAGCAGAGATTGTGTATGTGACCCTCACCCCAATAATGCCCCCCACTCTGGAGCCCCCCCAGGACAGGGGAGCTCAGCTATGTCTCATTCACCCACGGCGTGTCTGCAGGGGCTGCTCGGTGTAGAGAGATACCGGGTTAGATGGGCCCCGGGCTCTGATCTGGAGGGCAGCGAGGTGGGACACCAGGTTAGATGGACCCATGGCTCTGGTCCAGGCTCAGGGGGAGGGAAGATATGGGGCTGGTGAGGCTCGTAGATCTGATCCTGGGCAGCAACCCCACCATTCAGCCCCATCACAGTCCCCGAAGCAGGATCTGAGCCCACGTCATCCACCCCGCACAGAGAAGCTACTTTCAGGACCCACCATCTAGCTCCCCTCAATGCTGTGAAATGATCCTCGCAGTCCCCCAACTGCGGGATCCCCGCATTTACCAGCCACAGCTCCACAGGAAGGGCAGGGGGCACCATTTCCCCAGGCTCAGCTCATACCCACACACCCTCCCGCCCGCTGGCAGGCAGCGTCTGATGATGGATGAGATGAGCACACATCTCTCTCCTTTGCTGGTTCTCCCTTCTCCCCAACTTTGCGGGGGGGGGGGGAGGTGGAGAAATTACAGCTGAAGCAACCCTCCCTCCCCCAGCCCTGGGGGCTGCAGCGCCGGCTTAGCTGTAATTTCTTTTTAGATTTGATTTGATTTCGTTATTGGGTTTGAGAAGCGAAAACTCCGGAGTGAACGGAGGGAACCTCCCCCTTCCGTCACTGTTGAACAGTGCCAGTGAGAAAGCATTAATACCCCAGCTCCCTCTAGGACAGTACTGGCTAGCAGGCAGGATGCTGGGCTGGGAGACTGGGCACCTGGGTTCTGTTCCTGGCTGTGTCCCTAATCCTAGCTGAATTGCTCCCCCTCTGTGCCTCAGTTTCCCCTCCCACCAGTTCTCTGCTGAGACTGGATGCTCTTTTGAGGCAGAGACTGTCCCATGCTCTGTGACTGTGCAGCACCTGGCACAATGGGGCCTTGCTCTTGGTTGGGGTCTGTGCAGCGCCCGATACAGTGGGGCCCTGATCTTGGCTGAGGTCTCCAGGTGCTCTTGTGAGACTAAAAATAATAAGTGTTATTATGGCAGCACCTGGAGGCCCCAGAAGGTCATGACTCCGGAAGGCCTGGTCAGCGGCCCAGGAGGCAGAGGCAGGGAGGAGTCGGGGATGCATAGATACAGACACAGACAGATGGATCGACAGATAAGAGACTGCACAGGGTTAACTCAGCAGCGTTTTCCCTGCCCGCTGATGGGGGAGCGATGGCCTGGAGGCATTTTCTCTCTCTCTCTTTAGTAATAAAAGAGGCTTTTTTTTCCTCTTGCTGTTTTCTAACCATCCCTATTTGCCAAGGCTGCTCCAGCCAGTTTTGCTGGGGCCTAGTGGGGCATCTGGGGTAGGACAGGGCCTAGTGGGAGCACCCAGGGTGGGACTGGGGCCTAGTGGGAGCACCCGGGGTGGGACTGAGCAATGGAGCAGCCGGGGTAGGACAGGGCCTACTGGGACATCCAGGGTGGGATTGGGGCCTAGTGGGAGCACCCAGGGTGGGCCTAAGCAATGGGGCACCCGGGGTAGGACAGGGCCTACTGGGACACCCAGGGTGGGACTGGGCCTACTGGGGCACCCAGGGTGGGATTGGGGCTTAGTGGGAGCACCCAGGGTGGGCCTGAGCAATGGGGCACCCGGGGTAGGATAGGGCCTACTGGGACACCCAGGGTGGGACTGGGCCTACTGGGGCACCCAGGGTGGGCCTGAGCAATGGGGCACTCAGGGTAGGACAGGGCCTAGTAGGACATCCAGGGTGGGACTGGGCCTCCTGGGGCACCCAGGGTGGGCCTGAGCAATGGGGCACTCGGGGTAGGACAGGGCCTGGTAGGACATCCAGGGTGGGACTGGGCCTCCTGGGGCACCCAGGGTGGGACTGGGGCCTAGTGGGAGCACTTGAGATCAGAGGCCTGTTGTGTCAGACGCTGCCCAGACACAGCGCGAGCCAGTCCCTGCCCCAAAGAGCTCCCAGTCTGAACAGGCTCAGGGTAGAGAGGAAACTGAGGCAGAGAAGGGGGAAGCAACCGGTTCAGGGTCACCCAGCAGGGCAATGGCAGAGCCAGGAACCGGGGCGACAGCGTGAGCTCCCTCAGCAGCGCCCCATGTGGCCTGGCCAAGTCCCACCCTCTAACGGGAGGAGGAGGCTCATTACACCCTCGCCTCATTGGTGCATCTAAAGCAGGCACCTAATGAATGGGAATGTCCCACCTTCCTTTGGGCTTGGGCTGGGAGCTGGCTCAGACCTACAGGCCCACCTGACCTGGCAGCCCCCGTTTTTCCGCCCCGCAAACCAATGGGCCCATCTGGCCCAGTATCCCCCATTCCCACTGCATCTGACCACTGGATCCATGTTGGCCCAATATCCCCCCCCCACACCCACTGGATCTGATCCCGGGTCCATCTCGCCCAATAGCCCCTCCCCCGCCCCGGATCTGACCCCTTGGCCCATTTCGCCCAATAGCCCCTCCCCCGCCCCGGATCTGACCCCTTGGCCCATTTCGCCCAATAGCCCCTCCCCCGCCCCGGATCTGACCCCTTGGCCCATTTCGCCCAATAGCCCCTCCCCCACCCCGGATCTGACCCCTTGGCCCGTTTAACCCAATAGCCCCTCCCCCGCCCCGGATCTGACCCCTTGGCCCATCTCGCCCAATATCCCTTCCCCCGCCCCGGATCTGACCCCTTGGCCCATGTCACCCAGTATCCTTCCCCCCCCATCCTGGATCTGACTTCTTGGCCCATCTAGCCCAATATCCCCCCTGCCCTGGATCTGACCCCTTGGCCCATGTCACCCAGTATCCTTCCCCCCCCATCCTGGATCTGACTTCTTGGCCCATCTCGCCCAATATCCCCCCTGCCCTGGATCTGACCCCTTGGCCCATCTCGCCCAATATTCCCTCCCCCGCCCCGGATCTGACCCGTTGGCCCATCTCACTCAGTACCCTTCCCCCCGGGCTATATTTGCCACACACCCAAAGCATTAGCCATCCTACCCCCCACCTCCATCTAGTCTCAATGTCATTCCCCCCAGCCTCCCACCCCAGGTCCCCTGGCCAGGCCGAGCCCTTCCCCACCCTGCAGCTCTGCTGGGTCCTGGCAAAATGGGCTGGGCTGCAGCTGTTTCTGGTGGCGCCAGAGCTGGTGGGAGGGGCTGAGTGCTGTGGGGGGAGTATTCGGGGCCACCACCCCAATGACTCTCTCTGTGGGGGTGACAGCGACAGCCTTATCTATGTGTATGTGGGATGCAGAAGGGAGGGGAAGGAGTAAAGGAAAGGGAGGGCAGAAGTGGGGAGGGGGAGCCCAGTGGGGCAGAAGAGAGAAGGGAAGGGAGAGAGGATGATGGGGGTGGAGGGAGGATGGGGGAGGGGAAGGGGGAATGGAGTCTGTTGGGAGGAGGGGAAGGGTGGCCAGCGATGAGGGGAATGGCCGAGGGGAGGTGGGGGGAGCTAAGGGAAGGGGAGGTTGGTGGAGAGGGATGAGAGAACAGGGGATGGGAAAGGGGAGGTGGGGGATGAGAGGAGGAGGGGGATAGTGGGGGATGGGGAGCATAGGGATAGTGGGGGGAGGAGGGGGTAGTGGGGTGATAGGGAGGAGAGGAATAGTGGGGGGATGGAGGAGGAGATGGATAATGGGGGGATGGGGGAGGACAGGGATAGTGGAGGAGTAGGGGGATTGTGGGGGGATGGGGAGGAGAGGGATAGTGGGGGAGAAAGGGGTAGTGGGTGATGGGGAGGAGAGGGATAGTGGGGGGAGGAGGGGGATCGTGGGGGGATGGAGGAGGGGAATCGTGAGAGAATGGGGAGGAGAGGGATAGTGGGGGGAGGAGGGGAATCAGGGGAGGAGAGGAATAGTGGGGGAGTAGGGGGATCGTGGGGGGATGGGGGAGGAGAGGGATAGTGGGGGGATGGAAGGAGGAGGAGGATAGTGGGGGGAGGAGGGGGATTGTGGGGGGATGGGGGAAGAGAGGGGTGCGAGGAGGAGGGAGGTTGTCCCAGTGCAGTACAGCATCGCGGAGGCGGTGGTGGCATGTCCAGGTGATGGATGGTTTAATATCGCTCCTTGCAACCCCCTCCCCCGCATGGCACCGCTGCTCCCTGAACGGGGGCAGGGTACAAGAGAGAAACGCCCCCGAACTGGCAGCCCCCCCACCCCTTCCCAGAGCCAGAGAGAGAACCCAGGAGTCCTGGCCCTAAGCAAGACAGTGGTCATGATAGGAAGGGTGAAGCACCTCCTCTGCACCCACCTGCACCCCGATCATACCTCCCCACTGCACACACCCCAACCTCCTCTGCACCCCCAATCATACCCCCCACTGCACACATCCCACCTCCTCTGCACCCACCCGCACCCTGATCATACCTCCCCACTGCACACCCCCACCTCCTCTGCACCCCCAATCATACCCCCCCACTCCACACCCCCCAACCTCCTCTGCACTCCCCAATCATACCCCCCACTGCACACCCCCACATCCTCTGCACCCACCTGCACCCCGATCATACCTCCCCACTGCACACACCCCAACCTCCTCTGCACCCCCAATCATACCCACCCACTGCACACATCCTGCCTCCCCTGCACCCACCTGCACCCCGATCATACCTCCCCACTGCACAACCCCTACCTCCTCTGCACCCCCCAATCATACCCCCCACTGCACACATCCCGTCTCCTCTGCATCCACCTGCACCCTGATCATACCTCCCCACTGCACAACCCCTACCGCCTCTGCACCCCTAATCATACCCCCTCACTGCACACACCCCCACCTCCTCTGCACCCACCCGCACCCCGATCATACCTCCCCACTGCACACATCCCACCTCCTCTGCACCCCCAATCATACCTCCCCACTGCACACCCCCTACCTCCTCTTCACTCCCCAATCATACCCCCCACTGCACACACCCCCACCTCCTCTGCACCCACCTGCACCCTGATCATACCTCCCCACTGCACACATCCCACCTCCTCTGCACCCCCAGTCATACCCCCCACTGCACACACCTCCACCTCCTCTGCACCCACCCGCACCCTGATCATACCTCCCCACTGCACACACCCTACCTCCTCTTCACTCCCCAATCATACCCCCCCACTGCACACACCCCCACCTCCTCTGCACCCACCTGCACCCTGATCATACCTCCCCACTGCACAATCCCTACCTTCTCTGCACCCCCAATCATACCCCCCACTGCACACATCCCACCTCCTCTGCAGCCACCCGCACCCTGATCATACCTCCCCACTGCACACCCCCTACCTCCTCTGCACCCCCAATCATACCCCCCACTGCACACACCCCCACCTCCTCTGCACCCACCCGCACCCTGATCATACCTCCTCACTGCACACACCCTACCTCCTCTTCACTCCCCAATCATACCCCCCCACTGCACACACCCCCACCTCCTCTGCACCCACCTGCACCCTGATCATACCTCCCCACTGCACACATCCCACCTCCTCTGCACCCCCAATCATACCCCCACCTCCTCTGCACCCACCTGCACCCTGATCATACCTCCCCACTGCACAATCCCTACCTCCTCTGCACCCCCAATCATACCCCCCACTGCACACATCCCACCTCCTCTGCAGCCACCCGCACCCTGATCATACCTCCCCACTGCACAATCCCTACCTCCTCTGCACCCCCCAATCATACCCCCCACTGCACACACCCCACCTCCTCTGCACCCCCAATCATACCCCCCCACTGCACACATCCCACCTCCTCTGCAGCCACCCGCACCCTGATCATACCTCCCCACTGCACACCCCCTACCTCCTCTGCACCCCCAATCATACCCCCCCACTGCACACACCCCACCTCCTCTGCACCCCCAATCATACCCCCCCACTGCACACACCCCCACCTCCTCTGCACCTACCTGCACCCTGATCATATCTCCCCACTGCACACCCCCACCTCCTCTGCATCCCCCAATCATACGCCCCCACTGCACACACCCCCACCTCCTCTGCACCCACCCGCACCCTGATCATACCTCCCCACTGCACACACCCTACCTCCTCTTCACTCCCCAATCATACCCCCCCACTGCACACACCCCCACCTCCTCTGCACCCACCTGCACCCTGATCATATCTCCCCACTGCACACCCCCACCTCCTCTGCATCCCCCAATCATACGCCCCCACTGCACACATCCCACCTCCTCTGCACCCACCCACACCCCGATCATACCTCCCCACTGCACATAAGCCACTTCCTCTGCACCCACACACCCCAAAACCCACACTGTACTTCCTCACATCTGTACATGCTGTGCACACATTTTACCTCCCCCACAGACCCACCAGCACATGCACACACAAACTCCAGGCCCATGAACACACACTTACATTCCTGTGAACACACACACACATACACACACACACAGAGAATGTTCCCAGCCCCAGCAATCAACCAAAGAGCATCTTCCCCAGCCCAGGATGGACCTAAGAGAGAGAAGTGTGTGTGTTTTGGTGTGTTTGTGAATTGTTGTGTGTCTGTGGGAGGGGTCTATGCACTGCCTGACTAACCATCAATTTTGTGTTTTGGGTCATGTTTTCAGACAACCTGTGAGAAGCAACTAAACAAATACAGATGTATTTGAAAATAGGTGTATATTCACCAGGGCCGGCTCCAGGCACCAACTTATAAAGCAGGTGCTTGGGATGGCAACTCCGGAGCAGGGCCGCACTTTCAGGTATTCAGCGGCAATTCGGCGGAAGGTCCCTCACTCCTGCTCGGAGCGAAGGACCTCCCGCTGAATTGCCGCAGATCGTGATTGCGGCTTTTTTTTTTTTTCAGGCTGCTTGGGGCAGCAAAACCCCTGGAGCCGGCCCTGATATTCACACACATACACACACAGGTAGTCCCAGACTTTCACACCTATACAGTCCCAGACATTCACACACATTCACACAGACATTCACACTGACACACCCACCCAGATATTCACACTGACACACACCCAGACAATCCCAGATGTTCACTCTCACACACACAGAGATGTTCACACACACAGATATTCACACCAAAGATGCTCACACTGACACACCCACCTAGACATTCACACCGACACCCCCCGACAGTCCTAGATATCACCGACAGATGTTCACACGCTCACACACAGACATTCACACTCACATACCCAATCACACTCCAGATGTTTACACGCACCCACCCAGATGTTCACACACACCCAGATATTCACACACTCACAGAAACACTCATAGACTCATAGACTCTAGGACTGGAAGGGACCTCGAGAGGTCATCGAGTCCAGTCCCCTGCCCTCATGGCAGGACCAAATACTGTCTAGACCATCCCTAACAGACATTTATCTAACCTACTCTTAAATATCTCCAGAGATGGAGATTCCACAACTTCCCTAGGCAATCTATTCCAGTGTTTAACTACCCTGACAGTTAGGAACTTTTTCCTAATGTCCAACCTAAATCTCCCTTGCTGCAGTTTAAGCCCATTGCTTCTTGTTCTATCATTGGAGGCTAAGGTGAACAAGTTTTCTCCCTCCTCCTGATGACACCCTTTTAGATACCTGAAAACTGCTATCATGTCCCCTCTCAGTCTTCTCTTTTCCAAACTAAACAAACCCAATTCCTTCAGCTTTCCTTCATAGGTCATGTTCTCAAGACCTTTAATCATTCTCGTTGCTCTTCTCTGGACCCTCTCCAGTTTCTCCACATCTTTCTTGAAATGCGGTGCCCAGAACTGGACACAATACTCCAGCTGAGGCCTAACCAGCGCAGAGTAAAGCGGAAGAATGACTTCTCGTGTCTTGTTTACAACACACCTGTTAATGCATCCCAGAATCACATTTGCTTTTTTTGCAACAGTATCACACTGTTGACTCATATTAAGCTTGTGGTCCACTATGACCCCTAGATCTCTTTCTGCCATACTCCTTCCTAGACAGTCTCCTCCCATTCTGTATGTGTGAAACTGATTGTTCCTTCCTAAGTGGAGCACTTTGCATTTATCTTTATTGAACTTCATCCTGTTTACCTCAGACCATTTCTCCAATTTGTCCAGATCGTATTGAATTTTGACCCTGTCCTCCAAAGTAGTTGCAATCCCTCCCAGTTTGGTATCGTCCGCAAACTTAATAAGCGTACTTTCTATGCCAACATCTAAATCGTTGATGAAGATATTGAACAGAGCCGGTCCCAAAACAGACCCCTGCGGAACCCCACTTGTTATACCTTTCCAGCAGGATTGAGAGCCATTAATAACTACTCTCTGAGTACGGTTATCCAGCCAGTTACGCACCCACCTTATAGTAGCCCCATCTAAATTGTACTTTCCTAGTTTGTCTATAAGAATATCATGCGAGACCGTATCAAATGCCTTACTAAAGTCTAGGTATATCACATCCACCACTTCTCCCTTATCCACAAGGCTCGTTATCCTATCAAAGAATGCTATCAGATTAGTTTGACACGATTTGTTCTTTACAAATCCATGCTGGCTATTCCCTATCACCTTACCACCTTCCAAGTGTTTGCAGATGATTTCTTTAATTACCTGCTCCATTATCTTCCCTGGCACAGAAGTTAAACTAACTGGTCTGTAGTTTTCTGGGTTGTTTTTATTTCCCTTTTTATAGATGGACACTATATTTGCCCCCTTCCAGTCTTCTGGAATCTCCCCCGTCTCCCATGATTTCCCAAAGATAATAGCTAGAGGCTCAGATACCTCCTCTATTAACTCCTTGAGTATTCTAGGATGCATTTCATCAGGCCCTGGTGACTTGCAGGCATCTAACTTTTCTAACTGATTTTTTACTTGCTCTTTTTTTATTTTATCTTCTAAACCTACCCTCTTCCCGTAAGCATTCACTATACTAGACATTCCTTCAGACTTCTCAGTGAAGACCGAAACGAAGAAGTCATTAAGCATCTCTGCCATTTCCAAGTCTCCCGTTACTGTTTCCTCCTCCTCATTGAGCAGTGGGCCTACCCTGTCCTTGGTCTTCCTCTTGCTTCTAATGTATTGATAAAAAGTCTTCTTGTTTCCCTTTATTCCCATAGCTAGTTTGAGCTCATTTTGTGCCTTTGCCTTTCTAATCTTGCCTCTGCATTCCTGTGTTATTTGCCTATATTCGTCCTTTGTAATCTGACCTAGTTTCCATTTTTTATATGACGCCTTTTTATTTTGTAGGTCACGCAAGATCTCGGGGTTAAGCCAAGGTGGTCTTTTGCCACATTTTCTATCTTTCCTAACCATCGGAATAGCTTGCTTTTGGGCCCTTAATAGCGTCCCTTTGAAAAACTGCCAACTCTCCTCAGTTGTTTTTCCCCTCAGTCTTGATTCCCATGGGACCTTACCTATCAGCTCTCTGAGCTTACCAAAATCCGCTCTCCTGAAATCCATTGTCTCTATTTTGCTGTACTCCCTTCTACCCTTCCTTAGAATTGTAAACTCTATTATTTCATGATCACTTTCACCCAAGCTTCCTTCTACTTTCAAATTCTCAACGAGTACTTCCCTATTTGTTAAAATCAAGTCTAGAACAGCTTCCCCCCTAGCAGTTTTTTCCACTTTCTGAAATAAAAAGTTGTCTGCAATGCAGTCCAGGAACTTATTGGATAGTCTGTGCACCGCGGTGTTATTTTCCCAACATATATCTGGATAGTTGAAGTCCCCCATCACCACCAAATCTTGGGCTTTGGATGATTTTGTTAGTTGTTTGAAAAAAGCCTCATCCACCTCTTCCATCTGATTAGGTGGCCTGTAGTAGACTCCCAGCACGACATCACCCGTGTTTTTTACCCCTTTTAGCCTAACCCAGAGACTCTCAACACTCCCATCTCCTATGTCCATCTCTACCTCAGTCCAAATGTGTACATTTTTAATATATAAGGCAACACCTCCTCCCTTTTTCCCCTGTCTATCCTTCCTGAGCAAACTATACCCATCCACACCAACATTCCAGTCATGTGTATTATCCCACCAAGTTTCAGTAATGCCAACAACGTCATAGTTGTATTTATTTATTAGCATTTCCACTTCTTCCTGCTTATTACCCATACTTCTTGCATTTGTATATAGGCATCTAAGATATTGGTTTGATCTTGCCTCCCAGCTTTGCCCTGACCCTCCTTCCTCTCTGCCATTATAGCCCGTGCTCCCTCCTGTTTCCAACCCATCTCCCAGGTCTTGTTCCCCACTTACCTGTGGGCTTTGCTCACCTGTCCCCGTCGAACCTAGTTTAAAGCCCTCCTTACTAGGTTAGCCAGTCTGTGCGCAAATAAGGTCTTTCCCCTCCTCGAAAGGTGAATGCCATCTGTGCCTAGTAGTCCTTCCTCGAATAGCATCCCGCGGTCGAGGAAGCCAAAGCCCTCCTGGCGACACCATCTTCGCAGTCAGGCATTCACCTCCACGATGCATCTGTCTCTGCCCGGGCCCCTACCTTCAACAGGAAGAATCGAAGAGAATACCACCTGCGCTCCAGACTCCTTAACCCGTACTCCCAGAGCCCTGTAGTCACTCTTGATCTGCTCAGTGTCACACCTCACAGTATCATTTGTGCCCACAAACATTGGCACACAGACATTCACACACACACACACAGAGTCACCCTCCAGATGTTAGCACCCCCTAGATGTTCCCACACTCCCAGATGTTCACACACAGACACTCACACACACACTCTTCCTCTCGCACTGGCTCTGAGCCTCGGGGCTCTACTGACACCCTCCCCCACCCCCTAGTCCCACCAGCTGCAGCATGATCAGGGCTTGTACTCTGGTGGGGGAGAACCAGCAGGGGGCAGCAGGGCCCAGCGGGAGCAGGGGGTGCTGGAAGAGCTGGGCACGCTCAGGGTTGGGGTCAGTGCAGGAGGGGTCACCCTGCCTTTATGGCTCTGCCAGGCTTAGTGGCCCCTCCAGTGCCCCTCCCTAGTGCCAGAGGTCTGGGGGGTGGGGGCTGCCAGGGAGCAGTCAGATGCCTCCCCACATATGCCAACACATCCTGCCTGCCTGCGGCGTCCCTGGCACCTGATTGACGGGGTGAGTGACGGCCAGTGCCGCCCCCAGGCCCTGGGCGCACAGACGGGGGGAGCCCTCCCTGAGCTGCTCAGACATGCAGCCCCAGTCACCCGCCCTCACCCTGTCCATCACCGCCCGCCTGGCTGCCAGCAGGGGGAGGGGGGAGAGATGGAGAGAGGGTGTGGGTGGGGACGGACAGACAGAGGGGTTCGGGGGCAGGTAGATGGCCGGGGTCCAGACTGCAGTCCAAGTGGGACAGGGCTGTGTGTGTGTTGGGGGGGGGTAGGCACATGTGGGCAGAGCCCTGCCAGCACCAAGAGCCCCAGAGTGGATGGGCCTTTGCCCAGCTCAGGGGCGGTGAGTGGAAGAGGGGTCGGGCAGCACTTCCTGCCCACTCTGCACGGGTGTAAACGACACTGGCGGGGTTGGAGGGGGAGCACCCAGCCCCCCTCTTCACTGACCAGGCCCCTCTCCCCCAGGAAGCCCAGCTGGGGTGGAGGGATGGTGGGAGATGAGAGAAAGGGCAACCCAGCAGCACCCTCCCCTCCCTCCCGGCCCCACCCCAGGGGGAGCCAGGCCCTGGGGCACAACACTGGGATTCACATCCAGCCCCTACCCCAGGGGGAGCCGTGCCTCAGGGCACAGCATCGGGATTCACCCCCAGCCCCCACCCCAGGGGAAGCTTGGCCCCAGGGAACAGCGCCAGGATTCACCCCCCACTCCCCACCCCAGGGGCTGTAACTCCACAGCGGGTGGCTCCCAGAGAGTGACAGATTCACAATTCCCAGCCAACACTGGCTCCCGAAATAACTCCCACCCCCCGACCCCCTGCAGCCCTGCCACTGAGTCAGCCAGGTGAGGGGGAGTGCGGGGGGTGGATCTGAGCTGCCTCCAAATCCCCTTATGTTCATTGCAGGCCGGTCCTACTTCTGCTACACCGCTCAGAATTTACTTACCTGGGCTAGGGACAGAACCCTGGATTCCTAGCACCCAGCCCCCTGCTCTAACCACCAGACCCCACTCCCCTCCCTGAGCTGGGGACAGAACCCTGGAGTCCTAGCATCCAGCCCCCTGCTCTAACCACCAGACCCCACTCCCCTCCCAGAGCTGGGGACAGAACCCTGGAGTCCTGGCACCCAGCCCCCTGCTCTAACCACCAGACCCCACTCCCCTCCCAGAGCTGGGGACAGAACCCCGGAGTTCTAGCACCCAACCCCTGCTCTAACTGCCAGACCCCACTCCCCTCTCTTCCCCTCCCCGAGCTGAGGTCAGAACCCTGGAGTCCTGACACCCAGCCCCCTGCTTTAACTGCCAGACTCCATTCCCCTTCCTTCCCAGAGCTGGGGACAGAACCCAGGAGTCCTGGCACCCAGTCCCCTGCTCTAACCACCAAACCCCACTCCTCTCTCCTCCCCTCCCCTCCCCTCCCAGAGCTAGGGACAAAATCCAGAAGTCCTGGCTCCCAGCAACTTCCTTCCCCACTCTAACTACTGGACCCCACTTCCCTCTCAGGGTTATAGTGCTGGGTAACCTTTCTATGCCTTAGTTTCCCCTCTGTCAGATGATGACAAGGGTGTCTAATCTCATAAGGCCAAAGCAAACACCCCTCACCCTGAGATTTTGACTCCTGGGGTAAAGAAAACATCACCTAGGTCCTTGAACCCTCAGCCCCCACTGGGGTACCCAGGACATGGATAGGGTGGGAATTGGGCTGCAGGGGTGGAGTTGATCCTAACTTTGTTCATCTCCAAACTCCTCCTCTCCCTGGATCAGGCCCAGGTCCCAGGCTCAGGTCCCAGGCTCAGGGCTCCTGTAATAATGGCAGCCTGCGACTAACCCCTCCCCTGGCATGACTCCTATCTGTGGGCTGTGAGGGGGGCCGCGGGTCAGGATTGAGAGGCACCAGCAGAGTTTGAGGGTGAGGCGGTGGGGGGAACCGAGGCTGGGATACCAGAGCTGCAGGTCAGGATTGAGGGGTACCAGCAGAGCTGGGGCAGGGAAGCCAGGGCTGCGATCGCAGGGGCTGCGGGTCAGGATTGAGGAGCAATGGCAGAGCTGGGGTGCGAGCTCAGGATTGGGATAGCTGGACGCTCCAGCCTGGGGGGCCCTCCACAAATGCATTGCTCTGGCCACTCACAGTGTGGCATTGGTCATTGGCCGCTTTTGTCACATGGAGCGCTTCTTGCCCCGATTAGAAGAAGAAAAGGGAAGGGCTGCCAATTGCACACGTCCCCCAAGGAATTTTCTATGAATTCGTTCTTACAACAGGTGCAGCTCTGGGGATCTGTGACTCATGGTGTCTCTTGGGCTGCTGTTAATGCCCCCGGGAGTAAACCCTGCACCGCCCTGCTCCAAACTCCAGCTCCCTCCCCATGGCGCTCTGAGCCCCACTAGACACCAATGGCCACAAAGCCCAGGAACTCAGCAGGAAACGGTGGTCAGAACTAAGGGAATTGGGGGCAGAGTTAAGGGCATTTCAGGGTAACCCCAGCTATGCTTTTCTAGATGCTCTAAAGGGAAGGGACGGGATTCCCAGCCTTTATGCTTTGCACAGGGAATTTTGACACGCTCCTTGGGGCTGGTTTCCCTTAAGTAAATCACTGATATTTACAACCCCAGTGTCGGCTTAATTAAGATTTTTTGCCTGGGAATTAATTAGCACTCACGGCCCCCAGGGGCCAGCGTTCCCGGAGCTGGAGGAAATGAAAACACTTTTGTACCTGTAATGTGAGCTCCTTGAGTGTAGGTGCATCAGCAGAGCCGTGGTTTGGGGGGTGCCCAGGGCCAGGATCACAGGGGGCTGCATGTCGGGATTGAGGGGCCTTGGCAGAGCTGCAGGGAGCCCAGAGCTGGGGTAGCAGATTGGCTCATTCAAGATAGGCAGTGTGTCGATGGAGTCCGCCATCCTCACATTCCTCAATCCCCCTGGGCTGGCAGCTTCTGACACCTATCAATGGGTATCCAGGCACATCCTGGGCAGGTTTCAGGGCATCATCTGCCCTTCAGCCTCACAGGCTCCCCCTGTTCCCTCTCCTCCAGCTCTGCTCTTGCCATCTCCCCTGCTGGCACCTGACCCCTCTCCAGGCCTGGAGCCTTAAGGCCCTGGCATCCCCCTCCCGCAACACCGGGTTGGGGTGGGAGGGCATGGGGTGAGTCACAGCCATGGCTCCAGACCCCTGCTGGCCGGAGGCAGAAACGGTGACAAACCAGAGACAGGGCTGGGTGATGTCAATCGGTGTCGCACCCCTGGAGCCAATGAGAGCTAACCCCATTTACCCCAGCCGGGGATCTGGCCCCAGTGACTCTAATGGAGAGATGCTGATTTATAGCAGCTGGGGATCAGTCAGTGTCACATCACGCCCAGTGATCGCAGCCCAGAGGCCTTTGCAGAGTCGTAAAGCCGAGAGGTTTGGGATTTTAGAAGCCATCCAGACACAGGGAGGGACGTGGGGAATGGGAAACTGACATGGGCCCGATTCCCAGCCATAAGTGCTGGAGCTAGGGTGCTGCAGCACTTTCTGGCTTGAAGTGGTTTCCATCATGTACAGGGTTTTCAGTTTGGTTCAATGACTCTCAGCACCCCTGCTATACAAAGTATTCCAGGACCCCAGTTGGTGTAAATCAATGTCATTGCATTGGAATCTGAGACCCTACTGCCCTCCCAGGGCCGGGGCTAGAACCCTGGAGTCCTGATCCCCAGCCCCCCTGCTCTAACCCACTAGACCCCACTTCCCTCCATGAGCCAGAGATAGAACCCAGGAGTCCTGGCTCCCAGGTTAGCGTCTGTCTGTCCATACATTTGCATGCTTGTCATCTCCACTGCGGCCCGGATGGCCTAGCCTGCCTTTGAACGCCAGGCAGGGCAGGGTGAGAGGGCAGGTGAGGCATGTGTGCCTAGCGCTGCCTGTGCCTGGTGCTGACACGGGGCCTCCCACGTGCCCCCTTTCCCTGCCTGGCCCGGCACACACACCTTGGCATAGCCCTGACCAGTGGGGCTCTCCCCAGCAGCAGGAGCCAGGCTTGGGCTGGCAGAGAGGAGCTGAAGCAGATGTGACCCCAGCTCCCTCCTGTGGAGCTTCTGGCCAGCAGGAAATGAATCCCCCCTATTTCCCAGCCCTGCTGCGGGCCCTGCCCCAGCCCTGCTGGTGCCTCTCAATCCCGACCCATGGCCCCCTGATCTTCCCGCCCTGGGCTTTCCCCCTCCCTCAACTCTGCCAGTGCTCTTCAGTCTAGACCCACAGCCCCCTGGTACTTTGACCCTGGGCTCCCTCCTCCTGCCCAGGGCCAGTTCCTAGCCTTGATGTGATGAGTGCCCTGTGATACGTGGTTAACCACTGTGCCCTTCAAGTCCTCTCCCCCTGCAGTGCCAGCGCAGCATCGGCTGTGATCTCGGTGTCCCACGTGCTGCCTGCGGTGCCAGCCCCCATGCACGGCCTGGCCCAACCTGCCGCTCCCTTCACCCTGCAGCTGGGGCTGCGGACACATGGGGGGCAACAGGCAGCTTCTGCTGGGAAGTGGCCAGACAGGCCCGGGGGTGGGTGGGATGCAGAGTGGGGAGAGCCTGGCTGTCCCCACACACCCTGCCTGGCTGTCTGTCTGCTAGCTAGAGAGGTGGGGGGAGGGGGACAGACAGCTAGGAAGGAGCCCGTCTTGCTGCCTGGCGATGTCACCATGGTTACCTCTGTGCGAGCTGCAGGGTTTGGCATTACATGGTGCCATCATGAGCTGCCCCTTTGCAGGGTGGGTCCGGCTGCCTCGAGCCGAGCACTGGCCCTGCACCCGCCTAGTGGGATGGGCACCAGCGAGCCGAGCCGCGGGGCTCTAGGAAGTGGGATAAGATGTAATGCCCCAGAGCAGCATTAGGGGGCACTGTGCTTTAGGGAGTGGGGTGGGGGCCCAGCAGGGGCTGCTGTCCCCTGGGTCAGTGCTAGCCCCAATTGTGCTGCAGGGAGCGGGGCGGGGGCCCAGGAGGGGTATGCTCCCCTGGGTCAGTGCAGTCGCTGTGTTGTTTCCTTTATAACATGCAGAACTCAGGCCCTCGTGGCAATGAAAAGCTCCCTAGGAACATTCCCAGGGGGTGTGGGTTCCCCCAAGTCCAGCAGGAGGTGCTGCTGGTTCAGGCTCTGGCCTGGGACTCAGGAGATCTGGTTTCAATGCCCACTTCTGCCACTGGGTGACCTTGGTCAAGTCTCTGTATCGCTCTGTGCCTCAGTTTCCCCAGTTGTAAGATGAGGATAATAATCCTTGGTCTATAATCTGTGAGCTCTTTGGGGCAGGGACTGAGTCTCTTGGGTGTCTGTGCAGCACGCAGCACAAGGAGGCCCTAATCGCGGTCTGGGTCTGTGCAGCACCTGGCACAGTGGGGGATCAGACATCCCCAAACTATAGCCATGCCTCCACTGAGCAGACACCCCCTATCTGTAGCCCTGCCCCCACATTGTAGCAGACACCCTTCTCTCCCAGCACAGGTTATTTCCCCATCAAGGTTTTTAAGCCAGAGGTCTCCCATCCAGGGCCAGACCCAGCTTAGCCAGATCCCAGTGCCGCTGCCCGCACCCCCGGGGGCCAGCCTGCCCCTCTGGCCTGTGTCTGCCCCTTTAAGGCGAGGTGCTGGGTTCCAGATATAGCTATTTTCTCCCCCTTTTGTCTCATTTTTTTGGCGGAATCAAGGTATCGAGCGGGCTCCTGGGGGCCTCCCAGCCGCGGTTACTCTGGCAACCAGACTTGCGAACCTGTAATTGGGCTGGAAAAGCAACCTGGTTTCAAGTTATTACAATGAAGGCGGACGAGATTTCAGGGTGATTACAAAGCTCCCCAGGTGCCGGTATAAATAGAACTGTGGCAAGACCGGGACAGGTAGGACCTAGGGCCAGGCAGGTGGAGGGAGTGGGCACATGCCCCTGGCAGGGTGGCCCCACTGTGGCACTAGGGGACGCTGTGCTGCAGGGTGCGGAGTGGGGGAGAAGGGGGGCGAGCTGTACGCAGCTTTCCCTGGTCTCCAAGCTGGATTATCCGACAGCAAGCAGCAGCAACAGTCCTGGCCCGCGACCCTCCCCAAGCCACGCCAGTGAATCCACGCAGGGGTTTGCATCCAGCCTGGCACTGGACAGGAATCTGCAGGGCAGAGCTGATGGGGAAGTGATCACTGCTGGGTGGATGCCCCATGCAGGGCAGATGAAGCTCAGAGCCGGGCACCGCAGTGGTCATGCCAGGCTGCTTCACTCAGAAGGGGAATCTCCCTCACCAAAAGCAGTGCAGGGCCTATGATACAGCTCCAATAGCAGCCAGCCGAGGGCGCTATGGGAAGACCAACTCACCCACAGCCAGCAGAGGGCATGAGGACAGGTTCCACATGGGAGGGGAAAAGATGGGCCCATGGGCATTCAGAGTCAGCCACAGAGCTAGGGAGAGAATCCAGGTGTCCTCGTTCCCAGCTCAGGACTATCTCTTTGTTCTGTCTTTGTCCTGCACCTAGCACAGGCGAGGAAGGTCGGGAGGGTAGACACTACTGTAATACACCTAATAATGTGCTGGGCTCAGCATAATGGAGCCACTGGTCCATGATCGGGGCTCCTCGCAGTTACTGTAATACACCTACATAAGAATAATAATATGGCCACACATATGGTGCCAGTAGAGGGTGCTGTGGCATCTCCTGCACACCCCACATATTGGAAGGGACCCTGGAAGGGATGGAAGGGTTGAGGGGTGTGTATAGGGGTGTGCAGGGGTGAGCATTTAACCCCCCAGGAAGCTCAAACCTCCCCAACCCCTCCCTGCACCTCTGACATGGGACTCCAGCTGGCAGCATCAGACCCTTACAGTAATCGCCAGAGATGGGCTGCCCCTCACTCTAGGCTCCCCCCACTCCACTCTTGCCCCATCTCTGCCCCCCCCCACCCCATCTGGTCCAATTCACGTCCTCTCTCTCTTCTGCCCCAGCAGCCCCCTCTGGGCCGGCCACAGTTGCTGCATCAGTTCAGCGCCAGGATGCGGGTGGTGATTTGGCCAGTGACAGGCAGGACTCGCACCTGGGCCCACGGGCATTCAGAGTCAGCCACAGAGCTGGGGAGAGAACCCAGGCGTCCTGGCTCTCAGCTCCCTTGTTTGCATCCAGTGCTCTGACCTAAGTGCGGGGAAGATCCAGCTGCCTTAGTTGTTACTTCCACAGCCCACTGAGCTGGGCATGAGCCCCCACTTCCTGCACTGGCTACAGCGCAGGCTGGCTCTGTCACCTCCCGCCTCACATCCCCCCATGAGCATCTCGATTCCAGCTGCTGGGCAGCGGTGCCATGATTAGCCAGGACCGGCTCGGGCACAAGGCGCCAGGTCAGGTGTCCCCAAAGGGATCCATGGGCTCAAATCGTCTGGGCCAGATCCCAGCTGGAGAAAATCAGCGTCACTCCAGGGGCGCCAGTGGGCCAGATCCCAGCTGGCATCCAAAGGGGCTGGGTTCAGCTGGCACAAATAATTCAGGGGTAGATTAAAAATCACTGGCCACAGTTGGCACAGAGGCTGCCATCGCCTCTTGATTCAGGCTCTGCTCCAGTGCACTTGCCTTGAGGAGCAGAGTTAAAAGATCATCCCATTTTCATTGATTTTTCCTAAACGAAATATCAAGTTGCTGCTGAGATCGTAAAATAATAATGACTAATAGCGTTATGGCCGGCACCACCCGGGGGTGCCGTTCCCCGCTCTCATAAGCTCTTCGTGTGCAAGTGAGTGGCCAGCCTCAGGAGACGTGCTGCGTTGCTGCTGGTGGTGCTGTCGGGCCTACGCTTTGCAGGGGAGCTGTTGCAAGCAGCTGGGCCTGGATCTCTCCAGTAAGAGTCAGTGCTTGGGGTCAAGTTGCTCCCTGGGCTCTGGGCGTCTGTGTAGGTTTGAGCTCCTGGGTTGTCCTGTATGCTGTTGTGCCCACCTCTGCCCCAGGACTGGGACAGCATAAATACAGACATTACACAGAGAGACTCTCATTTCTCTCCCCTCAGGCCCGGATTTCTGCTCCTACTCAGCAGAGGGAAGCAAACATGTTGCTGGACACAGGAGTTTTCCACTCAGCTTCCTTCCTTTCTGCCCCCGGTCAGAGGGGGGATGAACTAACACCCTCCCCACTGTTCTTCTTCTTCTCCCAGTAAGGCCGACACGCCCCAGTTGAGGTCCAACCGGCACTGCGCTGAATCAGAGGTGATCCGGGGGAGGGTGGCTTGGAAATGGGCAAGGAAAGGAGGCCTGGTGTTAGGAACAGAGGCTGGGTGGGTTTTCTCCACACAGATGCTGTGAAGTTTGATGGTGCTAGGTGCATAGTATTGGAATAACCCACTGTCATGAGCTACCCTACAATAACAAACTGCCACACGGGGTCCTACAATAACAAACTGCCACACGCAGCCCTATGATAACAAACCACCACCCATGGCCCTACGATAACAAACCACCACACACGGCCCTACGATTACAAACCGCCACGCACGGCGGTACGATAACAAACCATCACGCGTGACCCTACAATAACAAACCGCCACACATGGCCCTACGATAACAAACCGCCATGCACGGCGGTACGATAACAAACCATCACATGTGACCCTACAATAACAAACCGCCACACATGGCCCTACGATAGCAAACCGCCATGCATGGCGGTACGATAACAAACCACCACGCGTGACTCTACGATAACAAACCACCACACATGGCCCTACGATAACAAACCGCCATGCATGGCGGTACGATAACAAACCACCATGCGTGACCCTACGATAACAAACCACCACACATGGCCCTACGATAACAAACTGCCATGCATGGCAGTACGATAACAAACCATCACATGTGACCCTACAATAACAAACCGCCACACATGGCCCTACGATAGCAAACCGCCATGCATGGCGGTACGATAACAAACCACCACGCGTGACTCTACGATAACAAACCACCACACATGGCCCTACGATAACAAACCGCCATGCATGGCGGTACGATAACAAACCACCATGCGTGACCCTACGATAACAAACCACCACACATGGCCCTACGATAACAAACTGCCATGCATGGCAGTACGATAACAAACCACCACGCGTGACCCTACAATAACAAACCGCCACACATGGCCCTACGATAACAAACCGCCATGCATGGCGGTACGATAACAAACCGTCACGCGTGACCCTACAATAACAAACCGCCACACATGGTCCTACGATAACAAACCGCCATGCATGGCAGTACGATAACAAACCACCACGCGTGACCCTACAATAACAAACCACCACACATGGCCCTACGATAACAAACCGCCATGCATGGCAGTACGATAACAAACCACCACACATGACCCTACGATAACAAACCGCCATGCACGGCCCTCTCTGGCTCGCCCAAGGCAGAGCCTGTGAACAAAGCAGCCAGGAGCAACGGCTGGAAGCTGATCCTCAGTGGCCGTCTCATCCCTGCGCCCCTGTGCCACTGGCGTCAGCTGTTCGCTCTTTGCACCTGACACTGGGAGACCGATCAACCCCAGCACACCAGCGAGCTTATTTTGCCGGTAACCAAATTCAGGAAGAAAAGCTGTCCCCGCACCTGCCTCCAGCACTGGCGAGGGCAGATACCCGGAGGCACTAATTAAACCCCAGAGCACCAGGGGACCAGCGAGACACTGACGACAGCCCCAGACAGAATTGCTGCTCCCAGGGAAACTGAGGCAGGGAGCAGGGAAGGGACTTGGCCCAGGTCCCACAGTGAGACTGTGGCAGAACCAAAAACAGGACCCAGATGCCCAGCTCTAACCACTATGAATCACTGCCCTCCTTCAGCTGGGACTAGAACCCAGAAGTCCTAGCTTCTGCTTCCCTCCCTACCTCCTTTTCTGTAATCTCTGAACCTCTTTCCACTAGAATCACAACACAAGTACCCAGCCACCCGCCCACCCAAATCCCACACCAGCCCATCCCCCATCCTAAAACACCTCCCCCCACACACACACTCCACACACACGCAAGCACACACATTCATGCACACGCACCTCCCCCCACACACACATGCTCACACAGAGACACATATGCACACCCACCCACACAGGCAGACACACACAGAGAGACACACATGGACACACAGA
Organism: Gopherus evgoodei; assembly: GCF_007399415.2. Classification (NCBI taxonomy): domain Eukaryota; kingdom Metazoa; phylum Chordata; order Testudines; family Testudinidae; genus Gopherus; species Gopherus evgoodei. The sequence continues at coordinate 3,578,882 of NW_022060049.1, forward strand.
CAGCCCCACATATACATACACGCACACACAGCTGGGGCCAGTTCTGACTGGGTCTCGGGCTGTGGCAAGAGTGGGAGACTTGAAAAAGGACACCTGGGTTCTTTCCCTGATCTGGCAAGGGAGTGGGGTCTAGTGGTTAGAGTGGAGATGGGGGCCAGGACACCTGGGTTCTCTCCCTGATCTGGCAGGGGCGTGGGATCTAGTGGTTAGAGTGGAGGTGAGGCTGGGACCCAGGATATCTTGGTTCTCTCCCTGCTCTGGGTGGGGAGGGGAGGGTCCAGAGGCTAGAGCAGGGAGTGGGTGTTGGCTGGGAGACCATTCTGGGGCTGGCTGAAGGATAATGGCCCTGGCCAGGAGAGGTTTCGAGGCTCCAGCCAGACTGGGCTGCTCCAGGGAGGGCAGTGGGGGATCGTGCCAAGGCCAGCCCAGAGCAGGGAGCCAGCTGCCCCCTCTGCCCTGCTGGCTTAGGCTGATTAGCACCTGCCAGCCCCATCCCACCGCAGGGGCCTAATCGGTGCCAGCAGCCCAGCACGCCGAACCCTGATAAGAGCCTGACAGTGGATGAGCACTGGGCAGCATTGTCAGCAGGGCCAGGGCTGCTTGGCATCTGCCTGCCTTCAAGTCTGTCATCTCATGTGCCGCAGCTTGACTGGGGAGCTGGCAGAGAGCAAGAGGAGGGTGGGGGAGTGTTGGCCTGTGGCTGCCCCCACACAGCAAATGAAGACAGCTTCACAGGACTCCTGGGTTCTATCCCCCCTCTGGGATGGGAGCAGGGTCTAGTGATTAGAGCAAGCAGGGGCTGGGAGCCAGGACACCTGTGTTCTATTCCCAGCTATGGGTGGGGAGTGGGGTCTAGTGGTTGGGGGGGGTCTGGGAGTCAGGGCTCTTAGCCCCCAGTCTCCCACCCAGCCCTGGGCTCCTCCAACTCCCCTGAGAAGGAAGAGGCAGGATATTCTGTTATCCAGCCTGGGGAGCTGCCAATGCCCCTCATTGCTGGCTGTCTGGGCTCACTCCCCAGCTCTGCTGGTGCCCCTCAATCCTGACTTGCAGCCCCCTGCCAGCCCTGTGCTTCCAATGCCTCTCAGTGATTTAACACCGCACCCCTCAGGGACGTGGAAACAGCCAGCATGCCCCAGCCCCTGCACCACCGTCCTGCTGTCTAGAAGATTCACTTTTGTTTCAAAAAGCCTGATTGGCCTGGAGTGGCAATGAAAAGCTCCAAGCCGTGACCCCCAAATGCGACTGATGCAGAGACGAGGCTGCAGACAGCCTGGGACGATGGACTTGCAGAGGTGTGAATGCACCTCGGGGAGCCTCCCAACCCGGGTCTTAAATCTTTGTCACTTTCACCAAATTGCTTGGGTTGGAAACATTTTAAAAACAAGGAAAAAACCTGCAGGAAAATGGACCAGTTGGGATTCCTCCGTTCAAATCGGCTCGTCCTTCACTTTTATTAAAGAAGCGCTCGGTAGCATCAAGAAATGCTCCCAAGGGACGGGAAAGGCCAGCGGTAGCTGGCCCGCCATGCTCAACCCGGGGAAGCCCCATGCCCGGTCAGGGGCACCGCGCCTTGAGAAAGATGGGGGCAAATTGCAGAGGCCAGAGGAGAGCGACAAAAACGCTGAATGGGTCAAAAACCTGCCCTGTGAGGAAAGGTGGAAAATCTGCCACGGTCAGTGCAGAGCAGAGGTGGGGGAGGCAGGAAGAATGATTTCAGCTGGATATCAGGCAAACCTCTCTAACTCGTTCAGCTCCGGATGGGGCGACCCAAGGCGGTTGTGGAGTCCCCGTCACTGGGGGTTTTAAGAACAGGTTGGACAAAGCCCTGTCAGGGAGGGTCTAGGTTTGCTTGGCCCTGCTGGGCCGGAGGAGGTCCCAGGTGACCTCTCCGGGCCCGCCAGCCCCACGTTTCTAGGATTCTCTTCCACGAAAGATTTCCTTTGACCTGACATTTTTTTCCCCAACTTTTTGATTCACCAAAAACATCGACCAATTTTGTTTGGCCAAACCCGATATTTCTCTCCCTATTTGCCAGAGCACTGAAAACACAGTGATTTGCTGGCTCCACCCAACAGAGTGAGAGCTCTGCACGCGAGGCTGGTACCCCGACTCACCTTCCCAGGCCAGCTGGGCCCCACCTGGGGGATCCCAGGGGCTCAGATTGGACCTGGAAGCTGTGCTGTAGCTGGGAGGGCCTTGGGATCCAGATGCCCAGGCCAGCTGCTCCTTGGGGCATTGGCTGGTGTCTCTGCCCCTGTGCCAGTGGCGACCATCACCTCCAAGGCACATCCTAGGCACAAAGACCTGAACAGAGCTGGGTCATCAATCCCTCCCTGACAGGACCCACCCTGCCAGAGCTCAATGGCTGTTATCATGGGTCACAGGTTCTCCATGTCCCCGCCACCCCACTGGGCACTGAGAAAGAGCCATCCCTGCCCCCAGCTCTGCTGAGCACCATTGCAAAGAGTGACCCTGCTCCTAGCCCCACCACCCACATGGCCTGACCGTTGTCCCTGGCGCTCAGTCGCTCCATCTGCTGGAGCCGGCTCTGTGACTGGCAGCACCACGCGGAATTTGTGTGGAGTCAGCATGTCCTGGCCTTGTCGGGGACTCGTTACATCTCCCATCCCCTGGGCCTGGACAGCAGCGGTACCGGTGTCTGGGACCAGTCTGAGCAATGAGGGCGTGGAGAGGCTGGTAGGAGAATGAGAGCCTTGGTCTAGTGGTTAGAACTGGGACTCTGAACTCCTGGGCTCTATACCCAGCTCCAGGAGGGCTGTGGGGTCTAGTGGTTAGAGCAGGGGGCTGGGAGCCAGGGGTGCTTAGGAGCCAGGACTGCTGGGTTCTCTTGCCATGTGTTAGACTCGAAAATACCCAGAGATTATTTTCAGACTATACTGTGTTGTTGGTCTGGCCTTTGCTCTCCCCTGCCCATCCCCAATGTGTGGGACAATAGTGGTCCCTACTTACCCCAATTTATTGGGGATCTGACCCTAGCTGTAGGAATTCCCACACCCATGTCTGCCCGGCCCCTGCCCAGCAGTTAATTCTGTCCCCACCCAGCCCCCAACTTTTTTAAGAGCAGGTTGGACAAACACCTGTCAGGGATGGTCTGGATAATATTTACTCCTGCCTTGAGTGCATGACCTCTCGAGGTCCCTTCCCGTGCCCATTGCTGAGATGCAGCCACTTCCAGGATGGGGTGCGGGGGCTGTTTACACTGGGATCCCTCGCCCTATGCTGAGATGCAGCCAACTCTGGGGTGGGGTGCAGGGGCTGTTTATACAGGGATTTACACCAAGGTGCCTGTGATGAAAATCAGGCCTGATGCCTTTACAAGGGGCTCATGGAAGCTTGTGTGAGGAGGGGGGCCAGGAAGAGCCGCCCCATTTTCTATGATTCTATGATTCCCCTCTGCTCCTCCTGGGGCCACTTCTCTCTCCATCCCCTAGGCCTGCAGGGCTGCAGCAGGTTCTCCCCTCCCTCTTCCAGGGGCTTCTCACCCCCATCACCCCATTGCAGGTGGTTGCTGAGTGGGGGGAGGAGCAGAGATCCCATCCTGTCCACCTTGCTCACAGGAGGGGAGGGGGGAGGGGGAGTAGCCGCTCTAAGCTATGGAGCTCCTTAGCCCCCTCCTCCCCCATTCCCCTCCAGGTTGGGGTTGCTGAGGCGAGGGGGAAGGGGACAGAGAGAGTTCCACAGGCAGCAGCTCTGATTGGCTGCTCAGTCCCAGAAGACCTACAGGTGATTTTCTGGAGCTCCTCCCCCAGAGGCAGCTGCACCTCAGTGGCCTGTGAGGGATCCCTGTATAAACAGCCCCTGCACCCCACCCCAGCGGTGGCTGCATCTCAGTGCCAGGCGAGGGATCCCTCTGTAAACAGCCCCCGCACCCCAACCCAGAGTTGGCTGCATCTCAGTGCTAGGCAAGGGATCCCTGTATAAACAGCCTCCGTACGCCACCCCAGAGGCGGCTGCATCTCAGTGCCCTGTGAGGGATCCCTGTATAAACAGCCCCCGCACCCCACCCCAGAGGTGGCTGCATCTCAGTGCCAGGTGAGGGATCCCTCTATAAACAGCCCCCACACCGTATCCCAGAGGAGGCTGCATCTCAGCATAGGACAAGGGATCCCTTTATAAACAGCCTCCGCACCCCACCCCAGAGGCGGCTGCATCTCAGTGCCCTGTGAGGGATCCCTGTATAAACAGCCCCCACACCCCACCCCAGAGGCAGCTGCATCTCAGCGCTGGGCGAGGGATCCCTGTGTAGACAGCCCCCACGCCCCACCCCAGAGGTGGCTGGATCGCAGCCTGGAGGAGTGCTGCACACTGCCAGTATGGCTTGAATATAACTGTGGGGCAGGGGAAGATATTTTCTCTCCTCACCCTTTTAACTGCCCCTCCCCCAGATAAATGGCAAACAAAGGCCGGGGGGAGCAATAGCTCGGAGCATCTTGGACCTGGGTCCCCCGTAATTCCCCTCCCCCCCTCAATGAAAGCCCAAGTATTCCTTTGCCAAGCCCACCCCATTAGGTAGCTTCATCACAGTATTGGCAGCTTGCGCTGTAAATTTTTAATGCAAATAGCAAGCTCTGATCCCAGGAGAGCCCCCGTCCATTACCCCCTCGGTGAGCCGGCAGGGCTAGCCCCGAGCCGGAGACTCCACCGGAGAGAGCAGAAACCTGAGGCCTAGACAGCGTGGGACTCGGGGGTGGTGGGGATGTGATGAGGGAAGTGTTGGGCTGGAAGGCAGCAGCTGTTTATCCAGGGATTCCCCCACCTGGTGCTAAAATGCAGTCAGTTCTGGGGTGAGGTGCAAGGGCTGTTTATACAGGAATCCCTTGCCCAGTGCTGACATGCAGCCACCTCTGGGTTGGGGGATGGGGGCTAGGATCACTTGCCCATTGCTGAGATGCAGCTACCTCTGGGGTGGGGCAGGGGGGCTGTTTATACAGGGACCTCTCGCCCTATGCTGAGATGCAGCCGCCTCTGGGGTGGGGCGGGGGGGCTGTTTATACAGAGACCTCTCGCCCTATGCTGAGATGCAGCCGCCTCTGGGGTGGGGCGTGGGGGCTGTTTATAGAGAGACCCCTCGCCCTATGCTGAGATGAAGCCATCTCTGGGATGGGGCGTGGGGACTGTTTATACAAGGATTTACACCAATGTGCCTTTGATAAGAATCTGGCCTGATTCCTTTACAAGGGGCTCATGGAAGCTTGTGTGAGGAGGGGCCAGGAAAAGCCGCCACGTTTCTTGAGTGGAGCAGGGCAGTGGCTCATCCGGGGAACAGATTTTGACCTCAGGTTTCTCCTGTATCAGCTTCTCTCCAGATCGTTGAGTGAGCTGACAGAATCCCAGCTTTTCTGCGATTGGCTGATTTGTGTGTCCAAACTTGCATCACCTGAGCTTCTGCTATTATGGGGCATTTGACTGAGCATGGGGGGGGGGTGGCAGCCATGGTGGATGAGGCAGGTCAGGGTGATGCTCCAGGGGCCCTACAAGAGACAGCAACTGGTGCTGGATTCCTGTGTCCAGCTCTGGTGCCCACAATTCAAGGAGGATGCTGATGAATTGGAGAGGGGTCAGAGAAGAGCCGCAGGAATGATTAAAGGACTGGAAAACATGTGTCGTAGTGACAGGAGCTCAATCTATTCATCTTAACAATGAGAAGATTAAGGAGTGACTTGATCCCCATCTGTAAGTACCTACATAGGGAAGAAATATTGAACAATGGGGTCTTCAGTGCAGCAGAGGAAGATCTAACACGGCCCAACGGCTGAATGTTGAAGCCAGATAATTTCAGACTGGAAATTAGGTGGACATTTTTTACAGTGAGACTAGCCAGCCATTGGAACAGCTGGGAAACAACTGCTTATAAGAAGATAAGACTGGCCATACTGGGTCAGCCCAATGGGATCCAGCCCAGTATCCTGTCTACTGACAGAGGCTTGAAATGGGCATGAACAGAACAGGGCAGTTATTGAGTGATCCATCCCCTGTTGTCCAGGCCCAGATTACGGTAGTTGGACGTTTGGGGACGCCCAGAGCATGGGGCTGCCTCCCTGACCATCTTGGCTAACAGCCATTCATGGATCTATCCTCCAGGAACTTATCTGATTCTTTCTTGACCCCAGTTTTGCTTGTGGCCTTCACAACATCCCCAGGCAAGGAGTTCCACAGGTTGCTGTGTGTTGTGTGAAGAAATACGTCCTTAGGTTTGTTTTGAACCTGCTGCCTACTAATTCCATCAGGTGACCCCAGGTTCTTGTGTTATGTGAAGGGGTCAGTAACACTTCCCTAGTCACTTTCTCTGCACCATTCCTGGTGTTACAGACCTCTATCAGACCTCCCCGGAGACATCTCTTTTCTACACTGAACAGTCCCAGTCTTTCGACTCTCTTCTTACATGGAAGCAGTTCCGTGCCCTGATCATTTCTGTTGCCCTTCTCTGCACTTTTCCCAATTCTAATAGATCTTTTTGGAGATGGGAGCAAACAGAACTGCACCCAGTATTCAAGGTGTGGGTGCCTCCTGGATTTATATAGCACCGGTGTGATACTTTCTGTCTCATTGTCTATCCCTTTCTTAATGATTTCCAACATTCTGTTCTCTTTTCCGACTGCTGCTGCACATCGACTGGATGTTGTCAGAGAACTACCACAGTGACTCCAAGATCTCTCTCTCGAGTGGTAACAGCTAATTTAGACTCCATCATTTTGTATGAACGGTTGGGATGATGTTTTCCAAAGTGCTTACGTTGCACTCATCAAGACTGAATTTCAGGGGCCATTTTGTTGCCCGGGCGCTCAGTTTCGTGAGATCCCTTGATAGCTCTTCACAGCATTGGACTGAACTAGATCGAGTTATTTAATATTGTCCTCAAACTTTGCCACCTTACAGTTCACCCCTTTTTCCAGATCATTATTATTATGCTGTACAGCACAAGTCCCAGTACAGATCCTCGGATGGGGTAATTTATTTACCACTTTTCATGGTGAAAACTCACCATTTCTTCCTACCCTTCGGTTCCTTCTTTTAGCCAGTTACTGTTCCTACCCTTCGGTTCCTTCTTTTAGCCAGTTACTGATCCATGAGGGGACCATCTCTCTTATCCCATGGCGGCTTACTTTGCCTAATAGGCTTCGGGGAGAGACCTTGTCAAAGGCTTTCTCAAAGTCCAAGTACACTATAGCCACTGGATCCCACTTGTCCGCATGCTTGGTGACCCCCCCCCGAGAATTTCTAATAGATTGGTGAGACATGACTGCCCTTTCCAGGGGGCCCTAAGCTGAGAAAGAGCCCCCCAATGCAACAGGCAAAATTACTAACGAGGCCTTTCAATCATTTACAAGTGTGACCTTAGAAATGTTGACATTAAGGTCACCCTGTTCCCCATATCGCTCTTATTCAAATACAAAATAAAGGTGACTGAAGGATTTGGAATGGCCGTGCTGTATTCGTTCCATCTACTCGGTTATAATTATGGATGCTAAATGAGTTTGGATGGGGAATACTTATGCCCAAGGCCTTGATCTAGCTCTGACATAAGCTTTGTTGTACCAACCTCTCTCTCTTCCTTAGCCTGCTTCAGATAATGCTTGTAGCTGGCAGGACAAAGGGGACGTCTGTTATTGTGTTGGAGAGGGTTGCCAACTTTCTAATTGCACAAAAAGGAACACCCCTGCCCTGCCCCTTCCCTCAGGCCCCGCCCCTTCTCTGTGGCCCTGTCCCCTCTCACTCCACCCCCCCATCGCTCCCTCTTCCCCACCCTCACTCACTTTCACTGGGCTGGGCCAGAGGGTTGAGGTGTGAGGGCTCTGGCTGTGGGTGAGGGCTCTGGGGTGGGGCTGGGGATGAGGGGTTTGGGGTGCAGCAGGGGGCTCTGTCCTGGGCTGTTCGGAATGTGAGAGGGGGTGTGAGCTCCAGCTGGGATGTGGACTTGGGGGTGGGGCTGGGGATGAGGGGTTTGGGGTGCAGCAGGGGGCTCTGGGCTGGGCTGTTCGGAATGTGAGAGGGGGTGTGAGCTCCAGCTGGGATGTGGACTTGGGGGTGGGGCTGGGGATGAGGGGTTTGGGGTGCAGCAGGGGGCTCTGGGCTGGGGGTGTTTTGAATGTGGGATTGGGTGTGAGCTCCAGCTGGGGGGTGCAGACTCGGGGGGTGGGGCTGGGGATAAGGGGTCTGAGGTACAGAAGGGGACAGGGGTAGCGAATTGAGGTGCAGGTTCTTGGCTGCACTTACCCAGGAAGTGGCCACCAGGTCCCTGCAGCCCCTAGACGCAAGGGACCAGGGAAGCTCCATGCACTATCCTTGTGCCCACAGACCCCACCCCGGCAGCTCCCATTGGTCACGGTTCCTAGCCAATGGGAGCTGCAGAGCAGGCCCTTGGGATGAGGGCAGAACGCAGAGCTTCCCTGGCTGCCCAGACATCTAGGGGCTGCGGGGACTCAGCGTCCACTTCCAGGAGCTGTGTGGAGCTAGGGTCCCAGGCCCCCACTGCATCGCCGACTGGAGCTGCCAGGGTCCCTTTTCGGAAACCGGATGCCTAGCAACCCTAATGTTGGAGGATGTAGAGAAAAGCAAGTTAACCAGCCTCATCAAACACACAAAATGTACCGGTGAAAGGCCCCACGTGGAGAAGAGGAGGAAGAGTGAGATGACATGAAGATGTTATGACATAAGCACAGAGCAAAAGGGATGTACGCTGAAGCCTGTGTGGGCATTTGATACGGCATTAGGTAAGACGCAATGCTTAACGCTGCTTGGAGGAAAGCTAATGAACATGGAATGTGGAAAGGTACCAAAAGCAAGTGAGGAGGCCCCAGGTTGGAGAAATACTGGAACAGACTGAATGAAGCTGAAGGAGCCACCAGAAGCCAGAGACAGAGACGACGACCATCATGAAATGCAGGAGAGTTTCTGGGTCCCTACCTGTCCTGTCTTCTGTTTATTGTCCAGCATAAACAGATGCTCAGAAATGATAAGTGACTATGATTTGGTCTGAAACTTTCTAAATAAAAATGGAACCTGATTAAGCCTAAACGAGGTGGACTCCTGACTCAGTTTCCCACTTTGACACCTTACAGAACAATTTTCCAAGGGTTGTGGTGGATTCTCCATCACTGACCATTTTAAAATCAAGATTGGATGGTTTTCTATAAGATCTGTGCTAGGGATTGTTTGGGGGAAGTTCTGTGGCCTGGGTTATGCAGGAGGTCAGGCTAAGATGATCACAATGGCTCCTTCTGGCCTGGGAACTTAGGAACCTATAAGTACCACCTTCGACCTAGGGCAACCCCCTTTGAGTGAGCAGGGGACAGGACACCTATAGGGCTATAGGGAGTGTTATAACCTTATTCCCAGATTTGGACCTTAGCGTCCAAAATATGGGGGTTAGCATGAAAACCTCCAAACTTAGTTACCAGCTTGGACCTGGTACCTGCTGCCACCACCCAAAAAATTAGAGTGTTTTGGGGCACTCTGGTCCCCCTGAAAAACCTTCCCTGGGGACCCCAAGACCCAAATCCCTTGAGTCTCACAACAAAGGGAAATAATCCTATTTCCCTTCCCCCCTCCAGGTGCTCCTGGAGAGATGCACAGACACAAGCTCTGTGAAACTACACAGAGTGATTCCCCCTCTCCGTTCCCCAGTCCTGGGAACAAAAAGGACTTTCCTATTCACCCAGAGGAAATGCAAAATCAGGCTAGCCAATTCAACACACACAGACCTCCCCTGATTTCTTCCTCCCACCAATTCCCTGGTGAGTACAGACTCAATTTCCCTGAAGTAAAGAAAAACTCCAACAGGTCTTAAAAGAAAGCTTTATATAAAAAAGAAAGAAAAAATACAAATGTTCTCTCTGTATTAAGATGATACAACACAGGGTCAATTGCTTAAAAGAATATTGAATAAACAGCCTTATTCAAAAAGAATACAAATCAAAGCACTTCAGCACTTATATTCATGCAAATACCAAAGAAAAGAAACCATAGAACTTACTATCTGATCTCTTTGTCCTTACACTTAGAAACAGAAGACTAGAAAATAGAACTACTTCTCCAAAGCTCAGAGGAAACAGGCAGACAGACAAAAGACTCAGACACACACTTCCCTCCACCCAAAGTTGAAAAAATCCGGTTTCCTGATTGGTTTTCTGGTCAGGTGTTTCAGGTGAAAGAGACATTAACCCTTAGCTATCTGTTTATGACAGGGAGGCCTTTCCCCCATGGCTACTATATTATTATAATTTATGTGTATTACCATAGTGCCTGGCACCAGGGACCCATTGTGCTAGCTGCTGTCCATTATTAATTAGGTGCTTTACAGTAGTGCTGACGGAGCAGCCACAGCCCAGGACCCTGTTAGGCTGGGGCTATACAGACACAGAGCAGAGTGCACAAGAGTCTCTCAACCCGTGTGCGATGAAGTGGGGATTTTTCCTTGTTATGTTGTACGTGAGTCTTACTGTTTTGTATGACTGCTGTGTGTGCCTCAGTTTCCCTGTGTATTGCACCAATCTCTAGGTGGTGGGAATAAATATGTGTGACTTTTGTGGGGATTGCTCCAGCTGCCTGCATGGATGCTAGGGCCACCCCTTTGTAACCTGAGACCCAGGAGGGGGATGCAACCAGGTGAGACAAAGACCAGAGGAGGAGCAATGGGCAGGGCAGGGGCCAGGCAGCTGGAAGCGTGTCAGTCTTGGCTGGCTTAGGGCTAAGGGAAAGCCTGAAAGTCACTGACTTCTGTGTTAACAAGTTCTTCCCTACGCTGTGTTCCTGTCGACTAATAAACCTCCTGTTTTACCGGCTGGCTGACCGGCACGTCTGACCACGGGGTTGGGGTGCAGGACCCTCTGGCTTCCCCAGGAGCCCCGGCTGGGCAGACTTGCAGCAGGAAGCACATGGTGTGGAAGGGGATGCTGAATACTCCAACCTCAGACACAGGAAGGTGGATGCTGTGTAAACTTCCTGCCCTGGAGACAGTCTGCTCAGAGCAGGGCCGGCTCCAGGCACCAGCGAAGGAAGCAGAAAGGGGCGGCCCTCCATCCAGTATTGCGGCAGCACATCCAGGTCTTCGGTGGCAATTCGGCGGCGGGGACGTCCGGGTCTTCGGCGGCAGTTCGGCTGCGGGTCCTTCGGTCCCTCTCTTCCTCTGCGGCAGCACTTCGGCAGCAGCTCGATCGGGTTTTCTTTTTTTTTCTTTTTTTTGGCTGCTTGGGGCGGCAAAAAAGCTGGAGCCGGCCCTGGCTCAGAGAGAAGAGGCTCCCACAGAGTCCTGACTGACTTCGTATGGAGCAGTTCCAGAACATCACCCTGGTGACTCCATGACAACTGGTGGTAACAGTGGGATAAACTGAAACCCATGGACGGAGCATCCTGCAGTAAGTGACTGGGGAGCAGGTTACAAAGAGGCGGCCATTGCATCCATACGGGCAGCTGGAGCAACGCCCACAAAAGTGGGGGACAGCCAGCGACGGAGGGGTGTGTGTGGAGGGGGCAGGGCCTCAGAGAAGGGGCGGGGCCTGAGGGAAGGGGTGGGGCAGGGGTATTCAGTTTTGTGCAGTTGGAAAGTTGGCAACCCTCTCCAACACAATAATAGATGTTCCCTTTGTCCTGCCAGCTACAAGCATTATCTGAAGCAGGCTAAGGAAGAGAAAGAGATTGGTGCAATGATCAAGGCCTTGGGCATAAGTATGCCCCATCCAAACTCATTTAGCATCCATAATTATAACCGAGTAGATGGAACGAATACAGCACGGCCATTCCAAATCCTTCAGTCACCTTTATTTTGTATTTGAATAAGAGCGATATGGGAAACAGGGTGACCTTAATGTCAACATTTCTAAGGTCACACTTGTAAATGATTGAAAGGCCTCGTTAGTAATTTTGCCTGTTGCATTGGGGGGCTCTTTCTCAGCTTAGGGCCCCCTGAAAATGGCAGTCATGCCTCACCAATCTATTAGAAATTATCTGGGGGGGTCACCAAGCATGCGGACAAGTGAGATCCAGTGGCTATAGTGTACTTGGACTTTGAGAAAGCCTTTGACAAGGTCTCTCGCAGAAGCCTGTTAGGCAAAGTAAGCTGCCATGGGATAAGAGGGATGGTCCCCTCATGGATCAGTAACTGGCTAAAAGAAGGAACTGAAGGGTAGGAAGAAATGGTGAGTTTTCGCCATGAAAAGTGGTAAATAAATTACCCCATCCGAGGATCTGTACTGGGACTTGTGCTGTACAGCATAATAATAATGATCTGGAAAAAGGGGTGAACTGTAAGGTGGCAAAGTTTGCGGACAATATTAAATAACTCGATCTAGTTCAGTCCAATGCTGTGAAGAGCTATAAAGGGATCTCACGAAACTGAGCGCCCGGGCAACAAAATGGCCCCTGAAATTCAGTCTTGATGAGTGCAACGTAAGCACTTTGGAAAACATCATCCCAACCGTTCATACAAAATGATGGAGTCTAAATTAGCTGTTACCACTCGAGAGAGAGATCTTGGAGTCACTGTGGTAGTTCTCTGACAACATCCAGTCGATGTGCAGCAGCATTCAGAAAAGAGAACAGAATGTTGGAAATCATTAAGAAAGGGATAGACAATGAGACAGAAAGTATCACACCGGTGCTATATAAATCCAGGGGCACCCACACCTTGAATACTGGGTGCAGTTCTGTTTGCCCCCGTCTCCAAAAAGATCTATTAGAATTGGGAAAAGTGCAGAGAAGGGCAACAGAAATGATCAGGGCACGGAACTGCTTCCATGTAAGAAGAGAGTCGAAAGACTGGGACTGTTCAGTGTAGAAAAGAGATGTCTCCGGGGAGGTCTGATAGAGGTCTGTAACACCAGGAATGGTGCGGAGAAAGTGACTAGGGAAGTGTTACTGACCCCTTCACATAATACAAGAACCTGGGCTCACCTGATGGAATTAGAAGGCAGCAGGTTCAAAATAAACCTAAGGACGTATTTCTTCACACAACATGCAGCAACCTGTGGAACTCCTTGCCTGGGGATGTTGTGAAGGCCACAGGCAAAACTGGGGTCAAGAAAGAATCAGATAAGTTCCTGGAGGATAGATCCATGAATGGCTATTAGCCAAGATGGTCAGGGAGGCAGCCCCATGCTCTGGGTGTCCCCAAACGTCCAACTACCATAATCTGGGCCTGGACAACAGGGGATGGATCACTCAATAACTGCCCTGTTCATGCCCATTTCAAGCCTCTGTCAGTAGACAGGATACTGGGCTGGATCCCATTGGGCTGACCCAGTATGGCCAGTCTTATCTTCTTATAAGCAGTTGTTTCCCAGCTGTTCCAATGGCTGGCTAGTCTCACTGTAAAAAATGTCCACCTAATTTCCAGTCTGAAATTATCTGGCTTCAACATTCAGCCGTTGGGCCGTGTTAGATCTTCCTCTGCTGCACTGAAGACCCCATTGTTCAATATTTCTTCCCCATGTAGGTACTTACAGATGGGGATCAAGTCACCCCTTAATCTTCTCATTGTTAAGCTGAATAGATTGAGCTCCTGTCCCTAGGACGCATGTTTTCCAGTCCTTTAATCATTCCTGTGGCTCTTCTCTGACCCCTCTCCAATTCATCAGCATCCTCCTTGAATTGTGGGCACCAGAGCTGGACACAGGAATCTAGCAGCAGTTGCACCAGTGCCAGAATCAGAGCTAAAATAATCTCTCAACTCCTTGAGATTCACCTGTTTATGTATCCCAGGATTGCATTAGCCCTTTTGGCCTCAGCATCACATTGGGAGTCATGTTGAGCTGATTGTCCACCACAACCCCCACATCTTTTTCAGAGTCCCCACTTCCCAGGGAGAGTCCCCTGTCCTGTAAGTGCAGCCGACGCTCTGTGTTCCTAGATGTGCGTTTATGTTGAGCCATATTAAAACACAGATTGTTTTTCTTGATCCCAGCTTCCCAATGAACCAGATCACTCTGTATCCGTGACCGGTTCTCTTTGTTGTACCCCATTCCCCCAATTTTTGTGTCATCTGCAAATTTTATCAGTGATGGTTTTATATTTTCTTCCATATCGGTAATAAAAATGTTAAATAGTGTAGCGCCTAGAACAGATCCCTGTGGGACCCCAACAGAAACACACCCACTGGATGATGATTTCCTATTTACAGTTACATTTTGAGACCTATCAGTTAGCCAGCTTTTAATACATTTAGTGTGTGCTGTGTTAGTTTTGTATCATTCTAGCTTTTAATCAAAATGGCATGCATCACCAAGTCATTTGGCTTACAGAAGTCTATTACGTCAACACTATTACCTTTATCAACCAGATGTGTAATCTCATCAAAAAAGATATCAAGTTAGTTTGACAGTGTCTATTTTCCATAAACTCATGTTGATTGACATTAATTATATTACTCTCCTTTAGCTGTTTATTAATCGAATCCTGTATCAGCTGCTCCATTATCTTGCCTGGGATCCATGTCAGGCTGACAGGTCTGTAATTACTGAGGTCATTCCGTTCACCCTTTTTAAATACTGGCACAACACTGGCTTCTTTTCCCCCTAGTCTTCTGGAACTTCTCCAGGGTTTCAAGACTTACTGAAAATCAACTTTTCCTGTTCAGCAAGCTCCTCAGCCAGCTCTTTTAAAACTCTTGGATGCAAGTTATCCGCACCTGCTGATTTAAAAATGTCTAAGTTCAGTAGTATCAGAGGGGTAGCCGTGTTAGTCTGGATCTATAAAAAGCGACAAATTATCCTGTGGCACCTTATAGACTGACAGATGTTTTGGAGCATGAGCTTCCGTGGGTGCAAGCATCTGACGTTGTGGGTATTCACCCACGAAAGCTTAAGCTCCAATACATCTGTTAGTCTATAAGGTTCCACAGGACTCTTTGTAGCTTTAGTAGGTTCTGTTTAACATCCTCCTGAGATACTAGTGCAAAAGAAAGAGTGTTATCATATGATATGATACATCTATTTTTCCGAAATATGGAACAGAAATATTTATTGAATTGTTCGGCGTTTTCTGCATTATTATTGACAATTCAACCATGTCCATCTAGTAATGGACCAATATCATTGTTAGGATTCTTTTTGTTCTTAATATTTTTTTTTTAAACTTTTTCTTATTGTCCTTAACGCTGCTGGCCATAGAGTGTGTTCCTTTGCTTTCCTTATCACTTTTCTACAATTCCTAGTTTCTGAATTATATTCATTACTAGCAACTTTCCTTTTCTTCCACTTGGTATATATATATATATATTTTTATAGCTGCCTTTACCTTCCTGTGAAACACAGACCATTTTTTTTAACCAACACAACCTTCTTCCTCAATTGTGAGATTTTAGCTTTTTGACCATTTCATAAACAATTCCCTATTATCATTCAAAAACTTCTGACTAAATTCTTCCCCCCCAACTGATTTAGCTCATTTGTTTTCAGTTTTGTGAAAGTGCCCTTTTTAAAGCGCCATGTCTGCATATCATATAAATGTGATCAAGTCAAGCTTGTACCTAATTTTTAGTTTTGCGAGCCATTCCGCTTCTTCTGTGAGGACAAGGTCTAATACCGAATTCATCCGTGTTGGCTGCAACACTTTTTGCATTAGGAAATTGTCATCTATAATGTTTAGAAATTCCAAGGGTGTTCTAGTACTGGCAGCATGAGACCTCCAGCATGTGTCACTCAAACTGAAGTCTCCCAGGATCACACGCTTTTTTCCCTACACCTTGTAGCTAGGTGTGGAAGGAGACGGTGTGAACTGTGAACTGTGAACTGTGTAGCAGAAACCAACTAATACCCCCTCTTGTGCGCTGTTAGGACTCATAGACTCATAGACTTTAGGGTCAGAAGGGACCAATATGATCATCTAGTCTGACCTCCTGCACAAAGCAGGCCATGGAATCCTACCCATCCACTTCTATAACAAACCCCTAACCTATGTCCGAGTTATTGAAGTCTTCAAATTGTGGTTTGAAGACCTCAAGCTGCAGAGAATCCACCAGCAAGTGACCCATGCCCCACGCTGCAGAGGAAGGTGAAAAACCTCCAGGGCCTCTGCCAATCTGCCCCGGAGGAAAAATCCCTCCCGACCCCAAATATGGCGATCAGCTAAACCCTGAGCATGTGGACAAGACTCACCAGCCAGCACTCAGGAAAGAATTCTCTGCAGTAACTCAGATCCCACCCCATCTAACATCCCATCACAGACCACTGGGCATACTTACCTGCTGATAATCAAACATCAGTTGCCAAAATTAAGCTATCCCATTACCATCCCTTCCATAAATTTATCAAGCTTAGTCTTAAAACCAGATATGTCTTTTGCCCCCACTACTCCCCTTGGAAGTCTGTTTCAGAACTTCACTCCTCTAATGGTTAGAAACCTTCATCTAATTTCAAGTCTAAACTTCCTAGTGTCCAGTTTATACCCATTTGTTCTTGTGTCTACATTGGTACTAAGCTTAAATAATTCCTCTCCCTCCCTAATATTAATCCCTCTGATATATTTATAAAGAGCAAGCATATCCCTCCTCAGCCTTCTTTTGGTTAGGCTAAACAAGCCAAGCTCTTTGAGTCTCCTTTCATAGGACAGGTTTTCCATTCCTCAGATCATCCTAGTAGCCCGTCTCTGAACCTATTCCAGTTTGAATTCATCCTTCTTAAACATGGGAGACCAGAACTGCACACAGTATTCCAGGTGGGGTCTCACCAGCACCTTATATAATGGTACTAACACCTCCTTATCTTTGCTGGAAATACCTCGCCTGATGCATCCTAAAACTGCATTAGCGTTTTTAACAGCCATATCACATTGGCGGCTCATAGTCATCCTGTGATCAACCAATACTCCAAGGTCCTTCTCCTCCTCTGTTGCTTCCAACTGATGTGTCCCCAATGTATATCTAAAATTCTTATTATTAATCCCTAACTGCATGACCTTGCACTTTTCACTATTGAATTTCATCCTATTACTATTACTCCAGTTTACAAGGTCATCCAGATCTTCCTGTATGATATCCCGGTCCTTCTCTCTGTTAGCAATACCCCCTAGCTTTGTGTCATCTGCAAACTTTATTAGCACATTCCTGCTTTTTGTGCCAAGGTCAGTAATAAAAAGGTTAAATAAGATTGGTCCCAAAACTGATCCTTGAGGAACTCCACTAGTAACCTCCTTCCAGCCTGACAGTTCACCCTTCAGTATGACCCGTTGGAGTCTCCCCTTTAACCAGTTCCTTATCCACCTTTCAATTTTCATATTGATCCCCATCTTTTCCAATTTGACTAATAATTCCCCATGTGGAAGCATGTCAAATGCCTTACTGAAATTGAGGTAAATTAGATCTACTGCATTTCCTTTGTCTAAATAATCTGTCACCTTCTCAAAGAAGGAGATCAGGTTGGTTTGGCACGATCTACCTTTAGTAAAACCATGTTGTACTTTGTCCCAATTACCATTGACCTCAATGTCCTTAACTACTTTCTCCTTCAAAATTTTTTCCAAGACCTTACATACTACAGATGTCAAACTAACAGGCCTATAGTTACTCGCATCACTTTTTTTCCCTTTCTTAAAGATAGGAACTATGTTAGCAATTCTCCAGTGTATGGTACAACCCCTGAGTTTACCGATTCATTAAAAATTCTTGCTAATGGGCCTGCAATTTCATGCGCCAGTTCCTTTAATATTCTTGGATGAAGATTATCTGGGCCCTCCGATTTTGTCCCATTAAGCTGTTCAAGTTTGGCTTCTACCTCAGATGTGGTAATATCCACCTCCATATCCTCATTCCCATTTGTCATCCTTCCATTATCCCTAACTAAGCTCCTCATTAGTCTTATTAAAGACTGAGGCAAAGTATTTATTTAGATATTGGGCCATGCCTAGGTTATCCTTAACCTCCATTCCATCCTCAGTGTGTTGCGGTCCCACTTTTTCTTTCTTTGTTTTCTTCTTATTTATATGGCTATAGAACCTTTTACTATTGGTTTTAATTCCCTTTGCAAGGTCCAATTCTACTTGGCTTTTAGCCTTTCTCACTTTATCCCTACATTTTCTGACCTCACTAAGGTAGCTTTCCTTGCTAATCCCACCCATCTTCCACTCCTTGCAGGCTTTCTGCTTTTTCTTAATCACCTCTCTGAGATGCTTGCTCATCCAGCTTGGTCTACAACTCCTGCCTATGTTTTTTTCCCCCTTTCTTGGAATGCAGGCTTCCGATAGTTTCTGCAGCTTTGACTTAAAGTAATTCCAGGCCTCCTCCGCATTTAGATCCACAAGTTCTTCAGTCCAATCCACTTCCCTAACTAATTTCCTTAATTCTTTAAAGTTAGCCCTTGAGAAGTCAAAAACCCTAGTCCCAGATCTATTTTTGTTTATCCTTCCATCTAGTTTGAACTGAATTAGCTCATGATCACTCGAACCAAGGTTGTCCCCTACAACCATTTCTTCTATGAGGTCCTCACTACTCACCAAAACCAAATCTAAAATGGCATCCCCTCTTGTTGGTTCTTCAAGTACTTGGTGAAGAAATCCATCAGCTATCACATCCAGAAAAATCTGAGCCCTATTATTGTTACTAGCACTTGTACTCCAGTCTATATCTGGGAAGTTAAAGTCTCCCATGATCACACATTTCCCATTAGTGTTTACTTCATTAAAACCATTAAAGAGGTCTCTATCCATATCCAGATCAGATCCTGGTGGTCTGTAGCACACCCCAAGCACTATCTCAGGGGAGGCTCTAGTAGCTTTCTTTCCCAGTGAGATTTTTGCCCAGACAGACTCTGTCTTATCCTTTCCATCACTTCTTATTTTGTTACAGTTAACCTCCTCATTGCTGTACAATGCTACTCCACCACCTTTGCCTTTATTTCTGTCTTTCCTAAACAGCACATAGCCTTCAATACCTGTACTCCAGTCATGACTACTATTCCACCATGTTTCTGTTATCCCTATAATATCCATAAGCATTCGGGAGCATTTTCTTCCGAGTTATCGGTGACAGAACCAGGCAATGCCATTTTTGCCATAGAGTACCTGCCCCCTTCCCCTTTCCCCCCCTTGAGCCTTCCTAAATAGGATGATTTTAACATTCCCACCCTGGGCATCGCTCCTCGAGGTTCAGTAGTAGGAACGAGACCGACTGTATGCCAATAAATGAGCAGTTCTCGTTCCTCTTGTTTGTTACCCAGGCTCCTAGGCTTGGTGCACAGGCAAGTCCAGAACTGCGTCACTTCGTGCCCTTTGGTACCGATGACTCAGCAGTATATAAGTCTCTTCCCCCACCACGCCCCCCGGGCGCTGCGTCATCAGCACCTCCTGGATTCACTGCAGAGAAAGTCCCCCCACCTCTGGGGCTGGGCAGGGCTCGGGGGATGTTGTGGATTTCAGCCATTGCTTCTGCGCCCCTGTCATAAATAGATAAGTAAGAGTTAATAGAACAGAAGTACTTCATCTCTCTTTTGCCTGTAAAGGGTTAACAAGATCAGTTAGCCTGGCTGTCACCGGACCAGAGGACCAATCAGGGGACAGGATACTTTCAAATCTTGAGGGAGGGAAGTTTGTGTGTGCTGTTAGATTTTGGTTGTTTTTCTCTCTGAGGGCTCAGAGGGACCAGACGTGCAACCAGGTTTCTCTCCAATCTCTCCGATACAGGCTCTTATATGTCCAGAATAGTGAGTACTAGATAGATAAAGCGAGTTAGGCTTATGTTTGTTTTCTTTATTTGCAAATGTGTATTTGGCTGGAAGGAGTTCAAATTTGTATTTTGCTGAAAGGATTTTACTTTGTACTTGTATACTTAGGCTGGGAGGGTATTCCCAGTGTCTATAGCTGAAAGACCTGTAACATATTCCATCTTAAATTTACAAAGATAATTTTTACTGTTTTTTCTTTCTTTAATTAAAAGCTTTTCTTGTTTAAGAACCAGATTTTTTTTTATTCTGGTGAGACCCCAGGGGACTGGGTCTGGATCCACCACGGAATTGGTGGGGAGAAAGGAGGGAAGGGGGAGAGAAAGATTATTTTCTCTCTGTGTTAGGATGACTTTCTCTCTCAGGGAGAGTCTGGGATGGGGAGAGAGAAGGAGAGGGGAAGGTGAATTTTCCTCTCTGTTTTAAGATTCAAGGAGTTTGAATCATAGTGATCTTCCAGGGTAACCCAGGGAGGGGAAGCCTGGGAGAGGCAACGGGGGGAAAGGGTTTGCTTTCCTTGTGTTACGATCCAGAGGGACTGGGACTTGGGGGTCCCCAGACAAGGTTTTGGGGGGACCAGAGTGTACCAGGCACTGGAATTCCTGGTTGGTGGCAGCGCTACGGGTACTAAGCTGGTAATTGAGCTTAGAGGAATTCATGCTGGTACCCATCTTTTGGACGCTAAGATTCAGAGTGGGGAATTATACCATGACAGCCCCCTTCTCCAATCCAGGTCCCAGGCTGATCCTCTGCCCAGCCATGCAGCCCGGCTGAGCTATTGAGCTAAGCCCAAAGAGTAATTAAGTGGGGGCCACGGTGGAATGCTGGAGCGATGACCTCTGTCCTAGCTCAGTAGTGAGGGGCTCGGCTGATGCAGGGACTGGTGATCTCCAATGCCACTTCCCCAGGCAGGTGCTAGGGGGCACTGTGCTATGCGGAGTCGGGTGTCAGGTTGGCACTAGGGGGTGCTATGATGCAGGGAGTGGAGACTCCATAGGGGGTGCTGTCATCCCCCCCCCCCCCGCCCCCCGCTGCTGTCTGTAGCTGCAATGCAATCCCTGGGCACTGATGGTTGTTAATGATCCCATGCAAAATTCATGCCAGCTAGACCCTCTTTAGGATGCAGGATTGCCCCTTACTCTCTGTCTGAAGCTGTTTGTGTATCTGTTAATCAGCTGCTGCACCCCACCCCAGAGGTGGCTGCACCTTAGCAGTGGGCAACAGCTGTATAAAGAGCCCCGCTGCACCACCTCAGAGGTGGCTGCACATCAGCGCCAGGCAAACAATCCTGCTCTGCACTTACTTTGTTATGCCTGGGGGGGCTAGTTCCTCTGTTCACCATTGGAGTAGAGAGATCAGATAAGGATAAATAAATATATACCAGGGTGTGACTAGATGATGGGGTGCAGGGACGGATAGATAGGTGTGTAGGAGGTGGATGGGGGCGTGTTGAATGGGTGTAGATTTGGATCTGGCTCCCTTTGCGCGCAGCTCCCCATCTCAGAGGGGGTGGGGGTGCAGATAAGCTCTTCCTCCCCCACATATGGATCAGAGCCAGGCCCAATTCTCCCCCTTCCCATCTCTGCTCAGCAGCCCCATCTCCCTCCCAGCCAAACCAGCCTGCCTTTCTGGGAAATCAGCTAGGTCAGCAGCGCCCCCAGCTCCCCCTACATCTGGCTCCAGTGCAGCGTCCCTAGGCAGATCTAATATCTAATCCCCTCCCCCCCACCCCCTGCTTCCCGTAAATCACTCATCTCTGGACAGCGTGGGGCTTTACAATGCAATACAGTGGGGGGAGGCAGCAGCCCCATGCTGGGGAGGGGCCTTGATGGATGGGGCTATTACTCCACAAGGGGGGAGGTTACTGAGGGGTGGGTCTTGATTGAAGGGTTTAATTAAAAAGAAATAGAGACATCTCCTGGCTCTTTCAGCTTCTCCCCCCCACACTGCTCCCTCCTCCATCGACTGTCCCCCTCCCCCATCCACTAACCCCCCCAGTCACTAGCCCCCTGCTGCTTCCATGGCCAGTGACCCTCCCCCCAGACACTAACCCTCCCCCCCATTTCCCCAGCCATTAACCTTCCTCCCACTCCACCAACACTCCCCCCCATCCCCAACTACTAACACCCCCGCTTCCTTAGGCACTAACCCTCCTCCTCCCCCCACAACTCTCCCAGCCCTTAACCCTCCCTCCCACTGCTTCCTTGGCCACCAACCCTCTCCTATCCACAGCCACTAACCCCCTCCGCCCATTTGCACCACTTTGGTTTGGGGGGCTTTCTTACTATGGGCTTATTCCTAGGCTGGAAGCCCAACAAATGCTGATGTGTGTATGCCCAGGAATGCTGCAGTCATGTAGGTACCAACTGCTCTGGTGGCGCAGCGAGATTGCCAGTGCCGGCCATAAACTGGATAGACCATCAGCCCCCGCTAAGCACCTGGCCAGAGACCATCAGGGGGCTGCATCCTTGGGGGGTTGCCAGGATGATGCCACAGGCTATAGGATTTCACCCAGGTATCCCTGTATTGAGCCCAACACTTTGTGTGTGACTAATGCACCTGCAGGAGGAGCAGCCAGTCTGGATTTGAAGACTCAAGCGATGGTGAATCCACCCTTTCCCCAGGAGTTTTGACTCCCTCAGCCACGACACAGACAGATCACACACCTAGCATTGGTCGGGCAAGCGACATGACTTCTGCTTTTGTGCTGCCAGGATAGGCAACCTATGGCATGGGTGCCGAAGGCGGCACACAAGCTGATTTTCAGCGGCACTCACATTGCCCGGGTCCTGGCGACTGGTCCTGGGGAGGCGGGTTCTGCATTTTAATTTAATTTTAAATGAAGCTTCTTAAACATTTTAAAAACCTTATTTACTTTACATACAACAATGGTTTAGTTATATATTATAGACTTATAGAAAGAGACCTTCTAAGAACATTAAAATGTATCACTGGCACTCAAAACCTTAAATCAGAGTGAATAAATGAAGACTCGGCACAGCACTTCTGAAAGGTTGCCGACCCCTGGGCTAGACAGTTTGTTTCATCCCCTCATCCTCCCTTCCACACCCGGTTTCTTTGTTGTGTCCTGTCTGACACCTAGATTGGAGCTCTCTGGGGCAGGGTCCATGTCCACACAGCACTTCGCACCTTGAGGCCCCAATGCTTGATGGATTCCTTTTCAAAGATTTGTGCTGCAAATGCATCCAGAAAATACTCTCCGAGGTGCAGTCTCAGGTGCCCTGGGACAGTGGTTCTCAAAAGGTGGGTCACGACCCCTGGGGCGGGGGGCATGAAAGGCAATTGAGGGGGTCGTGAGGGGTTGAAAAGGTTATCACAATCTGAAGCAAACACAGTCTGGCTACCAACCCCACACTGGTGGGGCAAGGGTTAAGGAGTTGCTCTGGATGCAGGAAGCTCCCCTGGAGGGAGGGTTCAAAAGGGAGCAGCTCAGCTCAGTCGGGGCAGATCAAGCAGGGGAGCAGTTGGATGCTGCAGCCTTCTGCAGAGAAGCCACCAGGGCTCCAAGAAGCCAGGACCGGGCCTTACGGCCAAGCCACAGGATGTCCCTCAACCGCGGGAGGCGGAGCCAAGGACAAGGAATCGCTGAAGAGAGGGGAAGACACTTCAGGGAGCGACCCGAGAGAGCTCCAACGGGAACCTCAAGACAGACCCTTGGTGCAGACGGAGTAACAGAAGCAGGCTAGGAAGTGACCCAGAGAACAGGCTTAAGGGTTCATGCCCCTAGGCCACGTATTGGGACCATTGCTTGAAGTAGCATAGTTTGGAATCTGATGGAGCAGAGTGGGCCCGGGTTCCCCTACTCCTAGCCATGGACTCTAGCTTCTAGGAGAGGCAGCCACAGACTCTTGCCACTGGGTGACACTATCACTGACTCTAGCCACTAAGCAAGGCAGTCACTGACTTTCGCCACAGGGCCCGGAGTGTCACCACCATGCAGTATTGTCGGCCTTGGACACAAAACCCCCTGACACTCCCCCACTTCCTACACACCCTGACCCTTCAAGGTAAGTATTGTCCAGCAATGTCTCAAAACACCCAGAAAGAAATTATCTAGGCTGATTGTTATCACTCTGTTAATACACTTTTTTCCTCTTACATCTATAGTAAATATATGGGCAGGTCATGAAAATTCTTGACTTTGAATAAGACATCGCCAACCTGAGAACCACTGCTCTAGAGTGTCTGTAAGGAGAATATTATGTGAAGATAGACAAATCAGTAAGGCAGTTGTTGTGTTGGCCCTAGAAGATAAAAAGGGAGAATGGAATTTGATCATATGGGAAGCCCAGGAGTTATTAGAAAGTCAGAGCAACTTACATCCTGGGCTAATTGTTATTGCAGAGTGCGGATGTGCATTGATCCCTGCCATTTAAATGAAGCCACCAGGCATGAATATCGTCTGACAAATCCCCTTGAAGGAGCAGCAGGTCAAAACCACTCTCCGTTTCTAGCTGTCTTTTGGAGATAAGGCGACCTCTTAGCGAGTGGCTTTGAATGCCCCATTTGGCTGGCATCGATGGATGTGAGTGCTGCTTGGTGTGAGCTCTGCACCTGCAGCATTTCAGAGAGTGACTGTGGGAGTCATGTAAAGATTTACAAGGTGAAGGGGTTAGAAAGGGAGATGTTTTAATCTGGGTTAAGGATCTCAAAGAAAATGATGTTATGCACATTTTCTTTTCCGGCTGGCAAAGGGAACTTCAAAAGAATAAACCATATAGGTCTATTAGGATTAGCTTTTCCAAAAAGTTTGGAAACCAAGAAAATGAAACCACTAGTCCAAGCCCACTACATATTTTTAAAGACCAACCCATCCTAATTTATACCTCTCCCGCGTCCCCTCCTGCCATGGCTCCCCCTTCACACCTCTTCCCACACCTTTTGGCAGATGATCCTCTCTCTTCCATTCTTTCCATCAACAGTGCAATAGTTAACAATGCTGAGATTTACAGTTAACACCCACTGAAATGGAGAAATTCATTCTTTAGTGTTATTGTTTCAGGCTCTCTTCAAATTCAGGCAATCAATGCAGCAGTTACATTGACTCCACATTTTGAAGGTTTTCTTCTCAAGCATAACAGCTAGAGACTTTTTAAAAATGAAACTGAAATACTGGAGCATATTCAAGAGGTCTGTCTGCTCCAAACTCTCCTCCCCCTTCCTAAAGGCCTCCCCAGCCTGGCCCAACCAAAGCTATCTTATACTGAACATGAATTGAGCAAAGATGGCCTAGTTACTGAATGAGATTTAACAGGCAATAACTGAAATGCCCACTTCATATTGCAAAGTCATGCTACAAAGATTTATAAATTGATAAGCTAGTTGTAAAAATCCATTTCAAATCTAATTCTCTTAAGTGAATTGATAGACAGTGATAAGTTTCTTGGAGGGCAAAATATTCTTTCTTTCTTTCTTTCTTTCTTTCTTTCTTTCTTTCTTTCTTTCTTTCTTTCTTTCTTTCTTTCTTTCTTCAGTTAATTAGAATTTTGAAATTTTCTAGTTTTCAAAACTAACTTTTCTTACTTCGAAATTTTTTTTTTTAAATCTAGTGGAAAATGTGGAAAGTGAAAATCAGATGTTTGCCATAAATAAATAAAACCCCGAACAAAGAAACAAAAATATCCAGTGAACTGAAAATCTCACTTGAATTGGTAAAAATTCCTGGAGACTTCTTTTTCTTTTGGGAGGGGTATTAATTTGTTGTTTTCCACCCAAATGCTGAAACATAATCCAACCCATCAGTTACATATGATCCAACCATCTCTCATGATTTTATTATCAGTCTCACAATATTTGGTGCTCTTCTTAATAGGGCCTGCCCAGCGGATTCAGGGGACCTGGGGGCTTCGGTGGCAGGCACTGAAGACCTGGCACTTCGGCGGCAGGTCCCAGGGCAGAAGGACCCCCCGCCATGGGTCTTCGGGACACTTCGGCGGTGGGTCCTGGAGCAGAAGGCCCTCCCGCCACCGAATTGCTGCCAAAGACCCGGAGCAGAAGAAGCTCCGGAGGCCCAGGCCCCGCAAGAGTTTTCCAGGGCCCCTGGAGTGAGTGAAGGACCCTGCTCCAGGGCTCCCGAAAAACTCTTATGGGGGCCCCTGTGGGGCCCAGGGCAAATTGCCCCACTTGCCCTCTCCTCGGGCAGCCCTGCTTCTTAAAGTCCCAGCTGCCGACACTGGGGAATTCGATAAGCCTCTTGGAGAGGAAGGCTGGTCCAGTGGTTAGGCATTAGCTTTAGCATTAGAAGACCTAGGTTCAGTTCCCTGAATGGGTGCTGACTTTCTAAAGTGCCCGGGGGTGCTAGGCCCAGCTCTGCTCCCTCTCCTGAATGCTGCATCCCCAGCCTCCTGCATGCTGTGAAACAGTTGACTGGGGGAGGCACTGATCTGCTGGTGCTGCGGGGGTAGCTGATAGGATGAGTGCTCAGTGCCCACCATTTTCCCCTAGGATGCTCCAGCCCCAGAGCACCCACAGAGTCAGCGCCTATGGCTCCCTGCTCTGCCACAGACTTCCTGTGTGACTTTGGGCAAGTCACTTAGCTTCTCCGTGCTTCAGTTTCCAATCTGGCCAATGGGGATAATAGCATTGCCCTGCCTCACAGCAATATTATGAGGTTAAATGTATTAAGATTATGGGTGCACCTGATCCTCGGAGAGAGCTCTGATCTGAGGGATGCAGTTCGTATGCAGCCGTGGGGATGTTTGGCTGGGGATGACTCAGTGTGTGAGGCCAGAAGAGACCATGGTGATCGTCTAGCCTGGTCTCCTGCATGTCACCGGTGACAGAACCTCACCCCCTTCACAGCCACAGACCCGGAACCTCTGCCTGAGTTACTGACATCCTCGAACCCTGGTTTAAAGACTTCCAGTGACAGAAAACCCACCATTTACACTAGTTCAAACCAGCAAGTGCCCCAGGCCCCCTGCTGCAGAGGAAGCAAAAAGCCCCCAGGATCTCTGCCAGTCTGACCTGGGGGGAAATCACATCCCAACCACAAATCTGGTGAGTTAGATGGACCCTGAGCACGTGGGCAAGACCCAGCAGCCAGACCCCTGGGAGAGAATTCTCTGTGACTCAGAGCCCTCCCCATCCAGTGTCCCATCTCTGGGCATTGGAGACATTTGTTCACAGCAGTTGCAAATCAGTTACATGCCATCGTAGGCCGTCCCCCCATCCCATCCTCTCCAGCAACTTCTCAAGTTCAGTCTTGAAGCCAGTTCAGTTTTTTGCCCCCACGATTCCCCTTGGGAGGCTGCTCCAGAACTTCCCCCCTCTGCTGGTTAGAAACCACCGTCTCATGTCAAGCCTAAACTTGCTGCTGGCCAGTTTCTAGCCACTTGTCCTTGTGCAACGTTGGCCCTTAACTAAATCACTCTCCCACCCCTGGCCCGGTGTTTGTTTCTCTGATGTATTTCTAGAGAGCAGTCAGATCGCCTCATCCTTTGTGGGGGGAACTTTGTGACTCAGTCCTGGGCAGAGAAAGGTTCCTGGATCTAAGCCCCACAGAGCCAGAAACAAATTAGGACCCCCCACCCCCCGATCTGAACACCCGATGACTTGCGGGGGAGGGGAAGGCTTGGCTCTGGGCAGGGACTTTGGGATTTGGTCTGTCCGGATGCAGAGCCAGACTCTGAAGCACCGAGGCTTTGGACGCCCATTCAGCTATGGATCTGTGCCTCAGAACAGAGCACACCAGAAACTGAGGGGGAGAGGGATTTACAGATTCTGACCCCAGACCTAGTCTGAGCCCAGCTTAGCACAGGCCATCGGGCTGCCCTGAACTGATTCCTTTCTGACCTGGAGCAGATCCTTGAGAAAAAGAGCCTGTTTGCATATAGAAATTGGCCATGATGGGGAACCCGCTGGAGATCTGGACTTCGCAGCTTGGTTCCAACCACTGAGGCTGAGGTGAGAGTCGGAACCAAAGCCTCAGAGGCCAGCACAGGTCAGGTCTGAACTCAACAGCTTGAGCCCGTTTGTGAATGGGACAGACGCTTCTCCCCCACTCCTGCCTCTTGGTGACATGAAATGAATTTAGCCCCTTTCCCCTGCTCCAACGCCCCACTCTGGCCTCACTTTTCTGAGCTAACCCTTCCCCAGTATCACCCATTATTACAGCTGCCCCCTTGCAGCACACCCCCAAAGCCTGCCCCCTGGTGGTAGAGCTAGGAACTGAACTGCAGTCTCCTGGGTCCCAACCCATTGCCTTAACCTCAGGGCAGGCCAGCCAACCACCTACTCCTGCTGGGAGCAGGCCTGACAACCCATCAGGTCAGATACATCCCTGGAGTCCCTCCAACATGCAGGAGCAGGGGGTGGGGGGTGGGACTCAGCATTCCTGGGTTCTGTCCCCAACTCTGGGTGGCGAATGGAGGTCTAGTGGTTAGAGAAATGGGAATGGGAGTCAGGATTCCTGGGCTCTCTTCCTGCCTCTGTGCCTTGACCAAGTCCCTCCCCTGTGCCTCAGTTTCCCCCAGACTGAGCTCCTGCTGCTGAGAGACGTGTGAGACTGAATTAGTTATTATGTGTCAAGTGCTTTGGGACTCATCTGGAGCCCCTGGCATTGTGTGCTGAAGGAGACTCCCTATTAGCACTTTGCTGGTCTGATTCCCTCCAGTAGGGGGCAGCAATCACACACACACACACACACACACACACACACACACACACACACCAGGGCTCGTCACCTCCAACAGGGGGACAGCAGTGTCTCTCTCTCTCTCTCTCTCACACACACACACACACACACACACACCAGGGCTCATCACCTTCAACAGGGGGCAGCAGTCACACACACACAAAGCTTTTCTCTCCTGTCTCTTTCGCCTACTGACAAACCAGATTCCCATCAGGACTCACAGCAGTGCTGACCAGGCTTGAGATCAGGGCCCCGGCCTCTGGGTGCCTGGGCCGTCCTCCGGCACAGCCACTGGCGGGTGGCCCTGAATTCCCAGCAGTGAAGGAGGAGGAGGGATGGGCTGAGAGCAGAACTGTACCTTAGCTTCAGGGCACTCACAAACCTGTCCCTGCAACTGACCTCTCCCTTCCCCAGCATGGGAATCGCTGGCTCAGCCCAATGGGCTCATCTAGCCCAGTTTACAGTTCCTGGGACAAGCAGGAGGCAGGAGGCTTTGCGAGGATCTGTGGAGGCTGCCCCAAAGGGAAATTTCCACCCAAGCCCTAGGAGTCAGAGGAAGACTCAGATTCCTCCAGGACTCTAGGTCTT
The DNA here is from genome assembly GCF_007399415.2 of Gopherus evgoodei. Lineage (NCBI taxonomy): Eukaryota > Metazoa > Chordata > Testudines > Testudinidae > Gopherus > Gopherus evgoodei. Next base: position 3,607,790 of record NW_022060049.1, read on the forward strand.
ACTTTCAAACTGTTCTAAGTCTGGCCGACCCCACTGAAATGTCCCAAGTTTTTCAGAATCCGTCTCAGCTTCTGTGCTCCAGAGAGGGAGCAACGGGGCCAGTGCTTAGAGCAATAACCTACCATTCGGGAGACCTGGAGTCTATTCCTTGCTTTGCTTCAGCCTACCTGGGCAAGTCAGTTAATCTCTCTGGGCCTCAGTTTCCTCCTGTGGGGCAGAGGTGGTTCCCGCTCTGCGTACGGCAATGGGGAGAGCCAGGCTGGAGTTGTGCGTCCGGTTCTGATGTCCGCCTTCTAAAAAGGCTGTTGTAAAACAAGCGAGGGAGCAGAAAAGAGCCACCAAAGTGATCCCAGGGCTGGAAAACAGGCCTGCTCGGGAGAGACTTCCCAGAATTCAAGCTGTTTAGCAGCTCAGAAAGAAGCTGGAGAGGTGACTTGATTACAGCGGCTAAGTACCTTCATGGGGAGAAAATATCTGGCGCTAAAGGGCTCTTGAATCTAGCCGAGAACGGCAGAACGAGAACCAGCCACCAGAAGCTGAAGCCAGGCTCACTGCAATTGGAAATAAAGCACCGTTTTTTCACAGGGCGGGCGATCAATCGTTGGAACGACCTCTCCGGGAGAGGGGTGGCTTCTCCATCCCTCCAAGTCTCCAAATCCAGCTGGAAGGTGGGTTAGCCACTGGGTTCAGCACAGAGGACTGGGGGCCCTTCCTTGGCCTGTGCTAGACAGGGGGTCAGGCCTGGGAATCTACAGCCCCCCCCCCCCCGCCCCAAATCTGTCCAAAGGGGCTGAGACCACTGGCTACCGGAAGCTGCTGGGAGGGGAAATGCATTATGGGTGCTTTGCTACTATGGTATGAGGAAGGAGTTTCCAGTGGTTAGAGCACCAGCCAGAGACTGGGGCTCATTTCCCTGCTCTGCCACAGTCTTCCTGCATGACCTTGGACCAGTCATTTAGCGTCTCCATGCCTCAGTTTCCCCACCTGTCCAGGGGGATAACAGCCCTGCCCTGGCTCATTGGGGAGGGGTAAATACACTGAAGATTGCGTGAAGTGCCTAAATGCTGTTCAGTCAGAGATTGGACTGATCTCAGCAAGGTCCCTGAGATCATCCAAGTGGGACCGTGTGTAGAAGGCAGGTCCTCGCACTTCCTGGGATTTGTTCTGCTTTGAACCAGAGCAGAGCTTTAGAAAAACATCCCAGGGATGGAGGCTCCACGACAGGCCTTGGTAGATCGTTTCTGGGGTTAATTATGAAAATTGTGGTTGCCATCATTTTCATTCCCACTGCTGGGAGTTCTGGTGGGATTTGAGTCCAGGACCAGAGGCACTATAAACAAGAGCTATTCTCTTAGACATCTAGTGGTGGTGAGTTCCACAGGAGCCCCAAAGTATCTCTCCCGACTCAGTTTTGGATCTTCAACCTTTCAAGTTAATTCGACCTTATACCACGATTCAGGGCAACTAGAAGAGCAGGAAGCCCATGATTATGCTGCAGCCCTTTATCCTATCTCCTCCCCTCTAGAGTAAACAGCCCCGATCTCTCTCTTCTCCCTTATCAGCCCCCGTCTCTCCATCCCCCTCTAGTTCTGCTACATTTGCTAAGATTTGTGCTGGCAGCTTTCTGATCCTGCGACCGGCGTGTGGCACTGGTGCTGATGCGACGCTCCTTTAAAAGCGATTGGCAGTGAAGAAAGAAAATGAATTTCTCCCTGGGTTTTAGACATCTTTTCAGACAGGAAATGTCTTCCCCCCAGTCCCAAATGGTGTTAATAGTAGAAATAGCAGCTGCATGCTGTCTGATTTTGCTGGAGGACTCGGTGGGGTGGAGGGGGAGCTTTCCCATACCTTCCCTGCTTCTTTCCATCAGTAGATCTCAAAATATAGAGGAAACCAATATCATTATCCCCATTTACAGATGGGGAAACTGAGGCATGGGGTGAGGCAGTGACTTGCCCCTGGTCACCCAGCAGAGCAGACCTAGGCACAGTGTCCAGATCTCCTGCAGCCCAGTCCTGTGCTCTTACCACTGGACCAGGTGGCTTCTCTGCACTGTTAATCAAGAGGGCTTTTTCTCCCAAGCGCGTGCCAGACGTTTCAGTGCAACAGGCCGCAGTGAAAACAACCAGAGGGTTTTGCAGCATCTGGGGAAACAAATAAACAGCTTCAGTTTGTAATGACCTAACCCTAAATCCCGAGGGGGCTGGATTTCCTAAGTTATCTCTTTTCATTATCCTGAAGGCCAGGGTCGTTTCTCATGACCTCACCTTCATCTCGGTGGGAATCAGTTCCTGGAAGCTCCTCTCTGAGTCCCGTCTCTCCAGATTCCAGGGATCTGAGCTGCTGCAGCCCAATCTCACTCGTATGGCGCAAAGAATTATGACCATGAGACCCCATCTATGCCTCCTACTCCCCCTGCATTGCGGGCTCCAGCTGCCTTAGTTTCCAAATCTTGATTCAGCCAGCTAAGTTCAAGGGCATCTGGCCACCTTTCTCCACCACCGGCTCAGGAGCCCGCTCATTGGTCTACGGCTCCTGCCTCTCAGCCTCCATCTCTTACCTGAAAACATCTCTTTTCCCCCTTGTTCTCCCATCCCTGGCTCTGGTGACCCATGTTAGAAGCATGTGGGGCTTTGTCCTCAGTTAATATTTGCTCCCTGTAAGAGGATGACAACCTACTGTTACGACAAGTGAATGGAGTTAATCCCTTAGCTCAAGGGGCCTTCAGAACACTTGGTCTCGAGGCCCATCCCTACTGATAACTCACAAGTCAGGAGGGGAGGTGTTATAGATTTTTGACTTTTCAGCTTTATTACATTACAAAAACCAGGACACTATGTTAAAAGGACATTGAGGTGGCAAAATCAAGGGCTCCAGTGTTAGGAAATGTCACAATTAAGGCTGCCTGGTTAACCTTAACTCTGCCCCTGGTGCATGTACATTGTGAGACACTTTCACTGGTCCCATGCTGTTCTTTTCATGGGGCCCTGTGTCATCCACGGCACAGGATGGGCCGGGCTCACTGAATGATCGGCTATTCCAGATTTCTTTTTATCCTCATTCAGTATGTGGCCCAAGTGATGTTTACCATCACCGTGCAAACCCTGCTCTGAGGACAAAGTGATTAATGTCCTCCTGGGCTTCTCTACGGCCTTTCTCTTCACTGTGCTTCACAAAGTGTACGGCCCTGCCACTAGCGGGAGCTAAGACACGTGCTTTGCCAAGTAGTTTCACAGCTTTTTGCTAGGTGGCAGCAGAGGAATACTGAGACTCAGGACTCCCGGGTTCAATTCCCAGTTCTCGGGCGGGGCCCTACTGGTTGCAGACGCTTCTGCCCCTGTCCCCTAATGTCTCCCTGTCCCCTGCTGCTTCTACCTCCACAGCTCCTGCTCCATCTCTTCCCCTGCTGCTATCCCCCCAGCTGCAGCCCATCCCCCAACTCCACCTGTTGCTCCTGCCCGTTAGCACCTACCTCGTTGTCCTGCCCTTATGTCCCTTCACCCCCCTGCTTCTATCTGCCCCAGCCTCCTGCTCTAGCCCCTCCCCCTGTCTTGTTCCTATTCCCCTCCTCCACCTCTGCCTATGTCCCCCTCCCAGCTCCTGCTTCTAACCCCCTCTAATGCCAGATTTCCATCCTCTCTCACCCTCCCTGGGCTCCTTACCCCCCCCGCCACATCTCTTCCCCCTGCTTCCCCACTCCTCAACCTCCTGTGTTCCAATAAGTCCTCCTTCCCCTCTTTGCTACCTGGGCAACAGCGCTGGGGGGGAAGTGTTGGATAGCACAGGCTCCCAGGGCCGGTGCAAGGATGTTTTGCGCCCTAGGCGAAACTTCCACCTTGCGCCCTCCCCCCACACACTCCCACCCTGAGGCACCCCCCCCCGCAGCAGCTCCACCCTTCCACCCTGAGGTGCCCCCCTTGCAGCAGGTCCCCACCCTCCGCCCTGAGGCCCCCCCCCACCTTGCTCACCCCTGCCCCGCGTCCTCCCTGAGCACAAGGTCGCTGCTTCACTTCTCCCGCCTCCCAGGCTTGCGGCACCAAAGCTGATTGGCGCCGGAAGCCTGGGAGGTGGGAGAAGTGAAGCGGCCACAGCATGCTCGGGAGGAGGTGGGGCAGGGGTGAGCTGGGGAGGGAGTTCCCCTGCGTGCTGCCCCCCCCCTTACTTGCTGCAGGCAGCCCTCCCCGTGCCCCCTGCCCCAGCTCTCTCCGCCTAAATGCCAAGGGCGACTGGGGCAGCTGAAGATCCGGCCGCCGCGGTCACTGCCAAAAAAAATGGCGCCCCCCAAGTCCTAGTGCCCTAGTTGCCTAAATGATTGCACCGGCCCTGCAGGTTCCCTGTGCTCAGTTCTGGAACCTGGAGCAGCCAGGGGCAGCAGTGGCAGGGAAAGATAATTCGGCTGCGGGGTCCCCCGCCATGGGTCTTCAAGGCACTTCACGGCCAGGTCCCGGAGCGGAAGGACCCCCTGCCGCCAAATTACCGCCGAAGCGGGGGCCCCCCGCCGCTGAAGACCCCAGGCCCCCTGAATCCTCTGGGCGGCCCTGCTCCTAACTTGGCCAAATTTGGGTGGATTTTCCCAGGGGTGGCAAAAGGCACCTTTCTGGCCCCAGGACAAGTCCCCTGCCAAATTTCCAATCCCTGCTCCCACACGGGGTGTGTATGTGTGTGTGTGTGCGTGCGTGCGTGCGTGTGTGTGTGTGAGGCCTTCTCAATGAGACAGTCCCAGGAATTATTTTAACTGGGACAAAAGGACAATTCTTCCCCTTACCTCATTCTTGAAAATGCTAGGTGTGCTAGGTGCTGTACAGTATTTATTAGGTGTATTGCGGTTGTATCTAGGCACTCCAGTCATGGACCGGGATCGCACCTTGCTAGGTATTGTACACTTATTAGGTATATTACGGTAACACCTAGGAGCCCCCATCTTGGATTGGAATCACAATGTGCTAGGCGCTGTACAGACACAGAGCAAAAGATGGTCCCTGCCCTAATTGCTCCCATTGACCTGGGGCACCAAGCACTAGACTGGGGCTCAAAAGACCAGCATTCTATTCCCAACTCTCCCAGTGACCGTGGGCCAATCACAGTCCCACTCTGTGCCTCAGTTTCCCCACCTGTAAAATGGAGATAATGATACTGACCACCTTTGTAAAGCACTCTGAGACCTACTGATGGTAAGACCTAAGAAGTGTTGCTGTTCCACCTCCTCTCTGCTTGCAATGCATATCCAGCGAGAAAAGCTAGGGTTGAAAAATACACATTGATTAAATAATATCATTAGCCAGTTACATCTGCTAGGTTTCTCCCTGTTCTCTGGCTTTATCTTCCTTAGCGACAGTACAGAGTGAAGAGTCACTATACATTGATGAGTTTTGTTAGCCAAAATAGCATGGTTAAGCAGATAAGAAATCGCAGAAAGCGAGAGGGAGCTGGTTAGGTGATAGGCATTTACAATATCAAAATTGAACTTTGCATGGGAAGGTACCATTTGTCAAGAGCTAATAAATCGGTTCCATTCGTTCACGGTCTTGGCACAATTCTGTTACATGGACAAACTTTGATTCCAGTTCTATACTGCTCTGGCAACAACATGAAGCTATGGATCTTTAAACCTAGATCCAGTATTTAATTCATGCCAAGGGCTTGGCAGGGCTGAGCCCCAGAACCTCGAGGTTTGGCACCTCTGGCCTTGCTGCAGCAGTTATGAAAATAATTTTTTTTTGCTTGAGTCGCAGCACTTGAGCGTATTTCTTTCTTTATCTCCAGTCAAGCTTATCTGCTGATGCAATTCCTGCACTGCCCAGGCCCGTTCCACCAAGCAATTCTAAAGGAGAATTTGGAAATTTAGACAAGTTTCTAAATGATCAAAAAATGTTAATTCAGTTCAGAATCTCTAGCTGATACTTCAAGCCAAGTTGTGCCATTTATACATGCCCAAGTTTATTACACCTTAATCCAAAAATCCATGCAGGCAATCACTTTGAGTCTCTTCTAATTTTGCTGGAATTTCACCAGTACTGGGCGCTTTTATGCCATTTTAACTAAAGTTTCAGGCAGAGGTAAAACCTTTATCTTACATGTCAGTTCCTCTGAGAAGTTATCTAGAAATTGCCAGCACCCTTTACACCAAAATCTGTGGGACTTCTAAATGGAAGTCTTAGAACTCATGGGTTTTTTACAGTAACTTTTGCTGTAGGGAAGCCCAGTTTTCTGTTATAAATTGGCTTAGTTAGGGCCAGGGCCACCCAGGGGAGGGGCGGGGGGGGAGCAAGAGAGGCAATTTGCCCCAGGCTCTGCAGGGACCCCCATGAGAGGTTTTTGGGGCCCCTGGAGCGGGGTCCTTCACTCACTCAGGAGGCCCCAGAAAACTCTTGCGGGGCCCAGGCCCCCGGAGCTTCTTCTGCTCCGGGTCTTCGGCAGCAATTCAGCAATGGGGGGTCCTTCCACACCGGGACCCGCTGCCAAAGTGCTCCAAAGACCCACAGTGGGGGGTCCTTCCGCCCCAGGACCCACAGCCGAAGTGCCAGGTCTTCGGTGGCAATTCAGCAGTGGGGGGCCCCCGCCACCGAAGACCCCAGGCCCCCTGAATCCTGTGGGCAGCCCTGGTTAGGGCTTGGCTACAATACAGGTTATATCGGTATAACTTATGTTGCTCAGGGGTGTGAATAAGCTGCATTGCTGCAGCACTTCTAGTGTAGACTGGCCACTAGTGTCATGAGTTTCTCCCAGAGTTCTCAAGTAGCGTAAGTTCTAGACATGTGTGAGTGAAATACAAGCACATAGCCTGCATCCAGACAGCTGCAATTCAGGTCCAGATTCTCAGCAAAGTATTTACGGGGGAGGGATAGCTCTGTGGCTTGAGCATTGGCCTGCTAAACCCAGGGTTGTAAGCTCAATCCTTGAAGGAGCCATTTAGGGATTTTGGTCTTGCTAGTAAAAGAAGGGTCCCTTCCAGTTCTATGAAATAGGTATAGCTCCATATTTATATTTAGCTGAACATAACCAAATCATAGAAGATTAGGGTTGGAAGAGACCTCAGGTCATCTAGTCCAAACCCCTGCTCAAAGCAGGACCAACGCCAACGAGGCACAACTTAGGGAACCAATACATGGATAAACATTGTTTTGCTACATCGCAGTTGGAGCTGGCAGGGCAGGCTGCCTTTCAGGGTCACTGTTGCAATGATTCAAGATTAAAGCTGGGCAAACATTTTCAACCAACCCTTTTTTCCAGCAAAAAGTACAAAGTCAGCCACAGCAAAATGTTTCAGGAATTCATGCCCCCTCCTCCTTGCTGCTAAAAATCCTGGAGGTTCTAAGCAGCTCTCAGAATCTGCCCCAACCTCTTGGTGTCAAGGGCATTCGGTCAGGAGACAGCTGATCTGCCTTCCCTCCCCACGTGCTGGAACTGGGATTGCACTCTGGTTCCTAGACTTGACTTTCCACAGGCTTTCTGCATCCAATAATTCATCTCCACACTTCCTTTTGGAAGGTGTTTACATGGCTTTCTTTCTTCTTCCTCAGTGCCCAGGTCTCACATCCATAGACAATAGGCCTCATATAATGGTTGGATCTAGCTGAAGCTTGGTCTTTTCTCAGTAGTTGTCTGGCACTCAGATTTCTCTTGAGAAAAGTAACACAGTTTCCTGCTGCTTCAGATTGTTTCAGGACTCCCCCCTCATCCTCCCCGCCGCCACCACCACCAAAAAAAACCCCCTACTCTAAAAGACAAACTCAGAATGTTTTGTGTTGACATGGTCTAAATAAAATCTTTCAATTCTTTGACTTAAACTGACTTTTTATGTCAAAATGTCCTTTACGTGCCTTAAAAAAACTCAATCCGAAACATTTACAAACGGTCAGAATAGAAACAAAACCTTCCAGTTTTGTGGCAATGAACCATTTCGTTCAGCCCTGAAATGAATTTTTGCTACTTTTCCATTTGTGGAAAATTTCAAAACAATTCCGTTTCCGTTTGACCCAAAAGGATTTTGTTTCAGCTGGAATTGACGGCTAAACGAAAAGCCATTATTTGCCCAGCTCTGCTTGACACAGAATGTCCCTTTGAGTGATTCACTCAAGGTGTACATCTGGACTCTCTATGCTCTTCTCAGATTCCACAGGGGTCTTCCTAGATTGGACTTTGAAAGACAGAGTTAATTGGATGCTTTTCAGTGACAAGACCTTAGTTGCTACCCAGCAGGGGGCAGTGTCTCTGGCCAAGCCACGATGGTCCTGGTCACAGGGTCTCATAGACTCATAGACTCTAGGACTGGAAGGGACCTCGAGAGGTCATCGAGTCCAGTCCCCAGCCCCCATGGCAGGACCAAATACTGTCTCTGGTCCATGTGTTTTGGTTTCAGAAAGCAACCTGTTGAACGAAACAGGGCATGAGGTATCCATTTCTGGAAGAGCGCCTGGTTCCTCTTCTTGGCCAAGCTACTGTAAGCCAAGCAGAACGTGGCCCTGGTGAAGATCTGAAATGTCCACCCAAGGTATGAGTTGTGTCCCTCCTCAGAAAGAAAATGAGCTACCTCCTTTGTGGCTTCTCGCAACATTGTGTTGGAAAGACTCCATTATTGCCATGAAAAGATTCTCGGTTGGTGTAAAAGTGTTTGACCACCCGTTGCACGTCTGCTGACTAAACTCCAGCCAGTAACTGAGGGCTGGTCCACACTACAGGGGGGAAATCGATCTTAGATACGCAACTTCAGCTACGTGAATAACGTAGCTGAAGTCGAATAGCTAAGATCGAATTACTCACCCGTCCACACCGCGCGGGATCGATGTTCGCGGCTCTCGCTGTCGATTCCGGAACTCCATTGGGGTTGATGGAGTTCCGGAATCGATATAAGCGCACTCGGGGATCGATATATCGCGTCTAGATTAGACGCGATATATCAATCCCCAAGCAATCGATTTTAACCCACCGATACGGTGGGTAGTCTGGACGTGGCCTTGATTCCCACAAGTTACTTCCTGTGGGCCCCTGTGCAATGGGCTCCTTTGGCCAGCTCTGCACAACTCTGTGCTTTTTCCTCAGCACTCCTGACTGTCTGCAGATGTGTTCCCGTTTGAGGTCAGCGGGTCTCCTCCCACTCCTGGATGGTTCTGTCTTGGTTTAGCAGCTCCTCATGCAGCCACATAAAGTCATTCGACTCATTTGTTTCATCAACAACAGGAAATAACAATGAGTGAAACACAAAACAGCTTTTCACGCCTCTGTACCAGTATGTGAGGATTCCCTCTGTACCCGCATGCCAGGATTCCCTCTGTACCCGTACACCAAGATCCCCTACACCTCAGTGTTGAAGTTAGTAAGTTCACTTCCTATATGAAATTCTCTCTGTGCAGCTGCCAGTCATACAGATCAGGCTGGATAACATTTTGATGGGCTCACCTTTAAATATTTACACTTCACCTTGGCTTTTCGACATACTACTTGACTGTATCGGCTTCTTTAATACCAAACAAGCACCTTTCTGAAATATCTCTCTCTACATACACACCTCTGATGAAAAGTAGCTACATCTTCAACTGGATTTGTTCAAACTAAGCTTTAACCAAGGTGTGGGAATATATATATGTTATATATATATGGCAACTGTCCAGGTCACTTAGAATGTCCAGCTGCAGCATCGCGAGTGGCTAAAAGGTCCAATTCTCGCGTGACAGCCTGTGCCCCGAAGCGAGCAAGCACAAGGCGCAGGGCCAGCGGATGAAGCCGGAGCATCCGAGTGCTTGAGGCCGGTCACACTTTCCTCTGCTCCCTTCACTTTCCTCCATCTCATCCACCTCTCCTCAGCCTGTTTGTGGCCGTGGTGCAGCTCAGCGTTCCAGTGGGGCCTGTGGCTTTATATCTAAGATATCTCATTGATCACTCTTCTATTGCAAACTATTTGCAATCCTTTTGAGGATCCGGTTGCCTGGGAAACTAAACTTCCCTCCCACTGACTGGGTCTGGTACTGTTGAGGATGCATTTAGGTAGCTTTAATTTCTGATGTAGTTTCTTATATCTTAATGGATTCCTTCTCAATTGATTTTATCTAGTAATAAAATGACACCTTATGATGCTCACCCAGCACTGCTCGGCCTTCTGTATCTTTATTACACATTGATGGGCACAAAGTGTATAAAACAGAAGAAAAAGGTAACCGAGGAAATTTCTTTGCCTTTAGCAGGAGTTTGTGGTTAACCCCAGCTGTTATAGTCACCCCACCTACAGCTCCTTGAATCCCATCTCCTGGAATCTGGGCCAGGTTTTCCCTCCAGGCAGCCACATACATGTGCAGTTTAGCCTCTCTTCTGGAACATCTGCCCTGCCATATGTCTATGGGGTCACCCAGGACTGGATTATCCTTAATCCCTTTATCTGGAGCCCAATCTCCTGGGATCCAGGCCTGGGTTTGCCTTCTCCCAGCTGCCAGTCCTGTGACTGTGCAGGGTCTATTCCTCAATGGAGGTATCCAGTCTGGATTTTGACTCCTTTTCAGCACTGAGCAGGTGTAGTTTTTCCATCAATTCCCATGTTGTATAATCCAGATCTGGTTTTATCTCCTCCTGGCTGCTACGCAGGGGTATCTGAAGCCTACACTCCAGCAGGTAGAATCCAGTCCAGGTTTTGTCTCCTCCCTGCCTCCCTCAGGAGTCTGTGCAGTAGGTCTCCAGGGCTGGGAATCCAGGCTAGGCCCTGCCAGAAGGAGTCACTTTATTCTCTGTCCATTCCCATGCTCAGGAATCCAGTGCAGATTTTGCCCTTAACCTGCTACAGGTGCATTTCCCATATCCCTGGTTCTGTGTTTTGTGTCCCTCCCCCATCCCCACCAGGTGTATTGCTCCTCCCTCCTTCATGAGATAGGAACCCAGTCCGAGTTTTTCCTCCTTCCCCTTCCCCCCAGGTGTGCCCCTCCCCTCCATCCCCTCCTCCACCCACTCCAGCTAGTCCCCTCCCCGGGTGTGCTCCCTCCATCCCCTCCTCCATCCACCCCAGCTATTCCCTCTCCCCCAAGTGTGCCCCTTCCCTCCAAATCCACCCCAGCTATTCCTCTCCCCGGGTGTGCCCCTCCCCTCCTCCCTCTCTCAATCCACCCCAGCTATTCCCTCTCCCCCAAGTGTGTCCCTTCCCTTCACTCCCCCAAATCCACCCCAGCTATTCCTTCTCCCCCAAGTGTGTCCCTTCCCTCCAAATCCACCCCAGCTATTCCCCTTCCCAGGTGTGCCCCCTCCATCCCCTCCTCCATCCACCCCAGCTATTCCCTCTCCCCCGAGTGTGCCCCTTCCCTTCATCCCCCTCAATCCACCCCAGCTATTCCCCTCCCCGAGTGTGCCTCCTCCATCCCTTTCTCCATCCACCTCAGCTATTCCCTCTCCCCCAGTTGTGCCCTTTCCCTTCATCCCACTCAATCCACCCCAGCTATTCCCCTCCCCGGATGTGCCCCTCCCCTCCATCCCCTCCCCAATCCACCCCAGCTACTCCCCTCCCCGGGTGTGCCCCTCCTCTCCATCCCCTCCTCAATCCACCCCAGCTACTCCCCTCCCTGGGTGTGCCCCTCCCCTCCTCCCTCCCTCAATCCACCCCAGCTATTCCCCTCCCTGGGTGTGCCCCTCCCCTCCATCCCCTCCTCCATCCCCCCCAGCTATTCCCCTCCCCCCTCAATCCACCTCAGCTATTCCCTCTCCCCCAGGCGTGCCCTTTCCCTTCATCCCACTCAATCCACCCCAGCTATTCCCCTCCCTGGGTGTGCCCCTCCCCTCCATCCACCCTAGCTACTCACCTCCCCGGGTGTGCTCCTCCCCTCCTCTCCCTCTCAATCCACCCCAGTTTTTCCCTCCCCCCAGGTGTGCCCCTCCCCCCCTTTCCCGGACTCCACTCCGGCTTTTCCTCCCTCCCGTCTCGCTGAGCCCTGGCGCTGAATGAAGCCTTGGCTCTTCATTGCTGCCCGGTGCCCGGACCGTGCTGTGCCGCGGGGCGCTCCGCAGCCGCCTGGCCGAAGGACGGAGGGGGAGGCAGAGAGCCGCTCGCACCCCATCGTATGTCCGGACCCGGCTGGCCGCTGCTGCCTGGGGCGGAGCAGGCGTGACCTTCCGGCCAGCCTCCCATCCCTGCCGCCCGGGACCCTGCTCCCAGCCCCACCCGGGGGGGCCGGCGGCGGAGAGGCACCGATCGCGAGGCTACCGAGGGGGCGGAAGAGTGAGGAGCTGCGCTGCGCCCCCGTCCCGGCGCTAGGAGGACGGTGGAGGTGCCCAGCGTCTTCGAGGTCCCGGAGACGGCGACCCCCGGGGCAAGATTGCCGAGAAGCGCCCCCGATCCTCCCCCCTGCTCCGTGGAATTGCGGGATCCCCCCCCCCTCCACGCCGCAGCAGCCCCGCGTGTGCGCGGGCAGGGCTGATTTCGCTTGCACGCTGGCTCTCCAGCATGCCCGGACTGCCTGTCACGCGTGGATCTAGCCAGAGACACCCCCTCGCCGCGCTGGAGCGGACTGGGCGCCCGGCGGAGACCTCCTGAGAGCCGGGGGTTGGGGGTTGGGGGGATCGGGGTTATTCGGAGGGGGGAGCCGGCTTGGACTATTTTTCTCCCCCTTCCTCTGTTGTATTTTTGTGGGGGGAGGGAATCCGTTTGGAGAAGCGTTCAGCGGGGAGGAAAACAAGCCACCCGAGGACTCTCCCCCTCCCCCGCCCCTGCACACTGCAGGGCAGAGGATCCGGAGCGATCCGCGCCAGGTTGGAGCCGACCCCCGAATCTAGCCCGAGCTCGGCAGACGCTGCCCACCGGTCTCCATCGCTCGCTCCGATTTCGTAACACCTTATGAGGGGAGGGCGGGGGACGGGGGGCGAAGGAAAGCGAAATGGCTCGAGCCGGAGTGGAATAGGACCAGCTGAATGGAGCAGCCCGCTGGAAGGAGACCCGAGGCTGGATCGCTAAAGGTAAGTCACTGGCTTAATTGTTTCTCCACTGGTGTGTGTGTCTGGGGGTGTGGGGGTTGGTGAGATCTGACAGCCCCCCCCCTTCCAGGTAAATAACCGATCCATTGCCCCTCTCTCGCTTTGGATTCTGTGCTAAACTGCAGGGAGATGGGGAGGAGGCTGGGGGGGAGGTGAGCGGGGGGGGGGGGGAAGGGAGAGAGGGAGGGTTGGGGAGACGGGAACGGCAGAGCATTCAGATCTCTGGAAATATGGACCCCCCAGCGCTCAGACCTGGAATCTGGGCGGGGGGGCTGTCATCTGTTTGGTGTTTTTTTCCTCCTCCTGTTTTCCCAGACAGGGATCGTTTTGCGCCAGTCCCCGGGAGAGGGAAGGGGGGAGCGCACACACTTCCTAGCAGCGATGCTCGCAGGAAGGGATGCATCCACCCCCCCCTTCCTCGGGAGAATTGGTAGGAGGGGAGGGGGCACCCCTGCGTCTGATCGGTGGGTGCAGCAGACAAAGCCACCTGCCCGGCACCCCGCGATCTACTCCTACTGCAGTATTTTCTGGTGGGGGGGAGGGGCAATTACCCCTGAGTACCGTAATCTCTGGAGGGGGAGGGCAGGGATAATTCTTCCAGCTCTGGATGGCTCTCGATCCCCTCTCGCTGCGGGGAGGTGGGGGAGGGGGGCAGGGATAGATGTAGATACAGAACAGCTCTGACAAGAGATTGGGGCAGACCCCCCTTCCATACGTGTCTTTATGTAACGGGCTTTATCGGGGGAGAGGGGACACATTTTTTCAAATGTATCCTTCCAAGATGGTAGGATGCGGGCGGAATGGCTAATAAGGGAGGGGTGGGGGCTGTTGCCAGCCATGGGGTGGGGGAGAGGTGTGCCCAGCACCCAGCTCTGGGGCCAATCCCGACTGGGGGGGCGTTGATTGCCCCCCCCCTTAAAATGGGGTGGGGGCGCCCCTTTATTCCTCCCCACGGACCGGCCTGTGTGGCTGAAACCAGGGCGGCCTCACCTTTTGGAGCGGGAGGGGCCCTATCCTGCTTCCCTTACCCAGGGCGGGGGCGGTGGTTCTGCTCTCTTCCCTTTCCCCCACGCCCAAAAAATGGGGAAGGGACTCCACGATGCGGGGAAGAGTCGTGTCAGCCCTGGGAAGGATTCGGCCCCCTTGGCATGTCTCAATCCGGATTGACGTCGGAGTCCAGCCGGATCCGGCCCAGAGAGAAGTAAACAAAGCGAGGAGGCGGTTAATAGAGAGAGATCGGAGCCCCTCCTCCCCCACTGCACCCGCAATTATATCACCTCCTTTGCCCCCCACCCCGTCACAAAAGCCCTAGACCCCGGTGTACGTCCCCCTCCCACAGCCTTAGCCCTTGGCGCGTCCGACGTGGGTGCGGTGCGGGGGGAGCGACTTTTGCGGCCGTGGCCGTGGCTGTGTGTGGTGGATTTTTTTAAAGGATCAAGTCCAAAAATAGGGGGAACGAGCCCTGGGTGGCTTCTTTAAAGCCCTTTGGGTTTGCGGGGAGAGGATCCCCGGATCTCGGGCTAAGTCCATGGGTCCAGTGCACCCCGCTGGGCTGCCTCTGCTGACCTTCCCCCCTCGACTGGGGGGGGCAGGAGGGAAAGAAATAAAGCGGGGAGCGTGGGGACGCTCTCGGGGGGGGGGGCTGAGCCCCAGAGCTAGGAGGGAGGGGGAGATGGATGGAGGGAGATGGATGAGTGGACAGAAAAACCTGTTACTATGCTCAGCCTCCCGATTCCCTCGCTCGCCTTGTCAATTTCACTCCTGTGCCAGCCCCCCATCCCCGCCCCAGGTTAATGTCATTTCCTGGATTTCGCCCCCATCTAGAATCTCAATCCCCCTCCCCCAATTGCAAACGCCCCCCCCTTCCGACCCCAAATCAAATTCGCCCTGGGTTTTCATAATAAAATGGCGATTTGGTGGCGGATGGGTTGGGAATAATTGCTTCGGGGGGAGGAAATTGAGTATGGGGGGGTCATCGTGGGGGTCCCTGGAGGTCTCCCCACACACACACACCAACGAGGAGGAGGGTGTGGGATGTTGCAGGAGGGAGCTGGTTGTGGGAGTTGTCCCTCCCCCATCTGCTGGGGAGGCAGTGCAACCCCCCCACGCCAATGTGTGCATGGGGGGCTCCCCCACTGCACCCCTCGGTGGAGGGACCAATGCCCCAAGATGGGCACACTGTTGTGGGGGGAACCTCCCATTGCTATGCACTGGTTTCTCTGGCTTTCCCATCTCCCCCCCCCCACCCCAACAAAAGCCTTAAAAATAGCCCCTGGCTTCTCCAGCCCCAGGGTAGTGGCCGGGGGTGGGCAAATGCCTCTGGAATATTAACCAGGCAGCAGGGCTGGGACCCTGCAGCCGAGGTTGCTCCTGAGGGGAGGTTCCTTTGGGGGAGAGGTGCTGACTCTTGTCCCACGGGCCTGGCCACTGATCAGCCCCCACTCATGTCATGCCCCCCCAAGCTGTCCAGCTCTGGGCAATTTGCTTTCTGCCCCACAGGAAAATTGTGTGGGGGAGGGGCTTTTGAGCCAAACTCCAGCTTTACTCCCCCTCAAAAAAAGCACAAAGCAGCCCCCCCACAAGCTGAGAAGTGAATATTAAGGCAACCCAATAATTTGCTCCTTGCTTCAGAGCTTATTGCTAGTCTCAAGGTGCCAGCTGAGGTTGGCGCTGGCTCACCCCATAGCGCCAGTCCCTGCCCTGAAGAGCTCCCAGTCGGAACAGACCGGGAGAGGATAGATACTTCTTCCCATTTTATAGATGGGGAAACTGAGGCATGGAGTTAGCTGCAGGGACTGGCCCAAGGTCATGCAGGGAGTCAGTAGCAGAGCCACAATGTGAACCCACAAGTCCTGACTCCTTGCCTGGGGTCTTCCACCCCCATCCCCTCCTACTAAAACTTTTGGCATGTGGGGCAGGGAGGGGGGTCCCTGTGGGCTGGGTTGCCCCTCATGCCCACAGAGTGGGTCACAAGGACCTCCTTGCTGACTGGGAATCTTGGGGGAAGGGGTAACTAGAGCATCCCCCCAGGAGATATAACTCACAGAGTACCACCCCCACTCCTGTGGGAAAGTCCCATCTGGCCTGGCAGAGCTGTTTGGGGGAGGGGTAGGGAGGCTCTGACCTTGCCAAGCCCACCTCCACCACATCTGGATCAGTCCCACTGGTTTGGGGGTTGGGGAGAGTTCATAGGACCCGGGATCTGGATCAGAACTGAGTCGGGTTCCATAGAACCAGGGAGGGAGTAGAGGCCTATTTTATCCCAGAACTTTGAGTAGGGAGGTATCCAGATAAACTGGTCCCCAAGCACTGCCCCTACTGGTTCTGGAGTCCCAGCTCCAGACAGCCAGGACTCCTGGGTTCTCTGCTCCCCACTCTGCGGAGGAGGCTGGGAGCCAGGACTCCTGCAATCGGTAGCCGGGGGGGGGGGGAGGATGGGTGCAATGGGTGGGCAGCCCCAAACTGGCAGAGGAGTGGAGGTGCCAAAGCAGTGGGGTCTAGCGGTTAGAGCGAGGGGGGGCTGGGAGCCGGGACTCCTGGGTTCTGTCCCCAGGTCTAGGAAGGCAGTAGTGTCTAGCAGTTAGAGTGAGGGGGGGTGCTGGGAACCAAGACTCCTGGGTTCTGTCCCCAGCTCTGGGAAGGCAGTCACTTTCCCTTGGTACCACGAGCTGTGGCCTCTCGTAGCGGGGGCCCAGTGCACAGCCCGAGGTACCAAAGCCTCCTGCTCCCACTAGTGGCATAGCCAGGGCACGGCTGGGTTAGTCACTCATGAGGCTGCTGGACACAGACAGACTCTGTGGTCCCCTCTCGCTGCCCAGCCTGTGCTGTCTGGTGTCACCACTAGGGGGCTCCCCTAAATCTCAGTCTGGACTCAGCCATGGAGGGTTACACTACATCCTGTCAGGTCCTTAAGTGACAGGGTCTTACTTTCATGGGTGGAGCTAAGATTAGCTCCTCCTCTTGGGAACTGTCCTCTGGCTGGGGAGGGAACTGTCCTCTGGCTGGGGAGGGAGGTGAAACCCCCCCCCCCTCCTGTGGGTTGAAGTAGGCAGTGCGTGTGCTCTGCTGCCGCCTCCTACCAATCATGTCCATCCTCCATGCCTCAGTTTCCTCTCATGGACTGTGAGCTCTTTGGGGCAGGGCCTGTCTTTCACTCTGCATCTGTGCAGCACCCGGCACAACGGAGGCCCTGATCTTGGTCTGTCTAGGAGCTGCTGTAATAATAAGAATTCCAGCTATAGTAGCAAAGTGTAAATGAAGCAGAGGATAAAAGCCCTACTACTGCTGCAGTGAAGGGCAACTCCCCCATTTAGCTTAGGCATCTCGATAGGGCTGGGTTCAATGCCAGATGCTTGCAGAGCAGCCCACTGAGCCACATAAGGTGGCACTCGGAGTTGGGCAAACATTGCCACCTCCCTCCCTGCAGAGGAATTTATGGGCTGAATTTCCGGTGGGAGCCCTCCAGCGCCCAATGGGTTAATTGAACAAGGGAAAGGAAGCTTGGTTGTCTGGTGCCAGTTCACATGCAGGAATCGCCATCCTGTTTTAGATCAAGGGCCCACCTAGCCTGGTATCCCGTCTGTGATGGTGGCAATTCTAGGACCGCCTGCCCCCAGGGAATATTTCCCCGGATAGTAGGTAGCAGTTGGCTCAAGGCTATAGATCCCTGCCCAGTAGCTTGGTTCTATTTTAATCCTCGTTATTATACCACTGGAGAGTCTCCTGTTCTGTATAATTGTCCCATTCTTCTTGGAATGCGGTGTTCTGGTGGCAGTGAGTTCCACAGGCCGCCCCCCTCCAAGTTCCTGGGCTCCACGCAGGAGCTCCTAGGGGGATTCTGTGGCCTGGAAGAGGTCAAGAGGTCAGACTGGCTGGAGCCTGGAAATCTAGGACTTGGGTTTGCTGAGGTCTTGAGAATTTCATCCCCTTATAAAACGCACTAGGCCCACGTCCAGACTAACCCGCGGCACCGGCGGGTTAAAATCGATTGCTCGGAGATCGATATATCGCGTCGAGTCTGGACGCGATATATCGATCCCCGAGTGCGCTTACATCGATTCTGGAACTCCATCAACCCGAACGGAGTTCCGGAATCGACACGGAGAGCCGCAGACATCGATGCCGCGCCGTCCAGACTCGTGAGTACCTCAATTTTAGAAATTCGACTTCAGCTACGTTATTCACGTAGCTGAAGTTGCGTATCTAAAATCGATTTTAATACCGTAGTCTGGACGTGGCCCTAGGTGTTTTCGTCACAACCCATGTCCAGCTATACGGCCTGATGCGTGGGGAGAGGGGCTCCCATGGGGCAGGCTTTGGTGTAGCAGACAAGCGGGCCAGGCCCCCAGCTGGTGTCAATCAGCCACCACATCCGGGTTTACATGGCCAGAGCGTCTGCTTTTCGTGCTGCATCTGCCCAGGCCAGGGGCTGTCCTCCGGCCAGAGCCTGCACCCTGTGCCCACGACCTGTTGTAGTGAATCCGCCCCCACCCCCGGGAACGCCCAAAACAGACATTGCAGAAAGGAAAAAAAAAAACCCAGGAGCTGAGAGCCCTCACCCATGTCTCAGCCTCCTTCTGCCCCGGCCCTGAGCCAGCTGTACTGGGAAGCCAGCCCCGATGCCCCACACGCTGGGCCGGGCTGGGGTGGGGTCATGCCACAGTCGGAGCAGGCCGTTAGCACCCCAGAGCACGGGGAGCGGAGGGATCCCAGCTGGTTACCAACCCCACCCCACCCCAACACCTCGAGTCTTCATTTCCGGGGGAGACATTTGATGCTTTTCTACCCCCCCACCCCAGCCTCTGGTGGCTGCCGTCCAGGGGTGGTTCTGCAGACAGACAGGGCCAGGAGGGAGGAGATTTTGGGGTGTGGTTGGCAGAGGTGGCGATTTTAGCCCCAATTCCGGAACCCGGGGGCCGATCCGCTCCTCCCTGCTTTTCATTGTTGTTATTTAGCCAGCGACAGAGCGGGCGTGTCTGCCACCAGTTTCTGGAGCCGCACTACCTGCCTGGCGCCCAGCTCCGGCGCACGGCGAGAGACGGGGGCGGGTGGGGAGGATATTTCCCAGTGGGCCTCCTGCGGTAGCGCTGAATGCATTACGGCCACCTCATCTGCTCATGCACGCACATCTTGGGGCGGCTGGGGGTGAGCTGCCTGCCCTGGCAAATGTGCCCGGGGAATCACAGGTTTGGAACCACATCGGGGTGGGGCACCTGCGGGGGGGCGGGGGATATAGCATCAGACCGTGGGAGAGAGACAGAAATTAGGGATGTGAGAGAATTGCAGGGCTCTGCCTCTCCACTGATCTCCCCATCGACATGTTATCGGCTCACTCTCTCCGTCACCCCTGGGTGGGGGAGGGGGCTGAAGCTAGGGGGGCTTGGGGTGGAAGCGCCCCCTGGCCTGAAGTGCTTTCCATCGTGTGTTTACAGTTCGGTTCAATAGCTCTCAGCACCTCTGCCAATGCCATGGCCCCCCCTCGATCTCTGTGTCTATCCATCCTCCCATTCCGCCCCACACCCCTCGATCTCTGTATCTATCCATCCTCCCATTCCGCCCCACCCCTCGATCTCTGTATCTATCCATCCTCCCATTCCGCCCCACCCCTCGATCTCTGTATCTATCCATCCTCCCATTCCCCCCCATGCCCCTTGATCTCTCTATTTGTCCCTTCCCCTATCCCCCCCACACCCCTCAATCTCTGTGTCTATCCATCCTCCCATTCCGCCCCACACCCCTCGATCTCTGTATCTATCCATCCTCCCATTCCCCCCCACCCCTCGATCTCTGTATCTATCCATCCTCCCATTCCCCCCCATGCCCCTTGATCTCTCTATTTGTCCCTTCCCCTATCCCCCCCACACCCCTCAATCTCTGTATCTATCCATCCTCCCATTCCCCCACCCCTCCATCTCTGTATCTATCCCTTCCCCTAATCCCCCCCACACCCCTCGATCTCTGTATCTAGCCATCCTCCCATCCCCCACCCCTCGATCTCTGTATCTATCTACCCACCCATCCCCCACCCCACCCTGTCTCTATCCCCCACCCCCCCACACCCCTCAATCTCTGTATCTATCCATCCCCTAATCCCCCCAACACCCTCGATCTCTGTATCTATCCATCCTCCCACTACCCCCCCACACCCCTTGATCTCTATATCTATCTACCCACCCACCCCACCCTGTCTCTGTATCTGTTCACACCCTACTCCCCCCACATCCCTTGATCCCTGTATCTATCCATCCCCCTAATCTCCCCACACCCTCGATTTCTGTATCTATCCATCCTCCCATTCCCCCCCACACCCCTCAATCTCTGTATCTATCTACCCACCCTGTCTCTATCCCCCCATCCCTCCACACCCTTGATCTCTGTATCTATCCATCCCCCTAATCCCCCCACACCCCTCGATCTCTGTATCTATCCATCCTCTCATCCCCCCCACACCCCTCGATCTCTGTATCTATCTACTCACCCATCTCCCACTCCACCCTGTCTCTGTCCACCCCCTATATCCCCCAGACCCCTCGATCTCTGTATCTATCCGTCCCCCTAATCCCCCCCACGCCCTCAATCTCTGTATCTATCCATCTACCCATGCCCCCCACACCCCTCAATCTCTGCATCTAGCTACCCAATCATCCCCCACCTCAACTCGTCTTTGTATCTGTCCAACCCCTATCCCTCCCACACCCCTCAATCTCTGTATCTGTCCATCCTCCCATCCCCCCACACCCCTCAATCTCTGTATCTAGCCACCCACCTCATCTCTGTATATATCTGCTCACCCATCCTCCCCCACACCTCTTGATCTCTGTATCTAGCCACCCACCCATCCCGTCTCTGTATCTGTCCATCCCATCCCATCCACACCCTGCAATCTCTGTATCTATCTACTCACCCATCCTCCCCCAGACCCCTTGATCTCTCTATCTAGCCACCCACCCATCTCTGTATCTATCCATCCCCCACCTCACCCTATTTCTGTATCTATCCATCCACCCATCCCCCACCTCACCCCATCTCTGTATCCATCCACTCACCCATCCATCCCCATATACCCCCATCAATTGCTGTACCAAGCTAGGGTGACCAGACAGCAAGTGTGAAAAATTGGGGTGGGAGTGGGGGGTAATAAGTACCTATATAAGACAAAACCCCAAATATCCGGACTGTCCCTATAAAATCTGGACATCTGGTCACCCTAGTACCCACCCACCCTGTTCTGTTGGGAGTGGGCATTGTCTACATCGGGGAGTGGGGGTGGAGCAAGGTGTGGGTCATCCTATTACATCAAGGAGAGAGGGAAATGGGGGGCTTCACCCCACATTTGCTGACAGAGGTCCCCCCATCTCTCCTCTGGTGCCCATAATCTGCTGCCCTCAGGTCTCACACTCTCCCCCTGATAACGCTGGTGGCCAGGACAAGGTGGATCCGAGCTCGGGATCCCTTTCAGAGAGCAGGATCCAGCAGTTTACCCCAGCAAGGGATCTGCCCCATTGACTCCAATGGGGGGAGAGATAGCTCAGTGGTTTGAGCATTGGCCTGCTAAACCCCAGGTTGTAAGTTCAATCCTTGAGGGGGCCAGTTAGGGATCTGGGGCAAAAATCTGCCTGGGGGATTGGTCCTGCTTGAGCAGGGGGTTGGACTAGATGACCTCCTAAGGTCCCTTCCAATCCTGATATTCTATGATACTGTGACCCCAGCTGGGGATCTGGACCCATTGACTTGGGATGAAACAGAGCCTTTCTGAGCTCCTACACCCATCAGCACCCTGTGCCACCCCCACAAAACCTGCCACTGGCACAGTGGCAGGATGTTATTTAGATTTCTGCAGCACTTAGGTTCCAGCTGAGATCAGGGCCCCATTGTGCTGCCAGGCTCTGCACTGAGCCTGATTTTGAGGGCCCTGCTGTGTGGGGCACTGCACAGAGCCTGAGGTCAGGGGCCCACTGTGCTAGGTGCTGCATGGACACACAATGAGAGACAGTCCCTCCCTGACCCAAAGAGATTCCAGTTTAAACAAAGGGAGGATTATCCCCCTTCTGTAGGTGGAGAAACTGAGGCACAGAGCAGTGAAACCTCTTGTCCAAAGTCACTCAGTGAGTCAATGGCATACCCAGGAGCTGAACCCAGATGTCCTGAGTCCCAGCCTAGCACCACAAGACCCTCCCTCCTCTTTTTCTGAGCACATGGCCCTGGCAAGATGCCCATTGTCTTTCCTGCCTCCCCCTCCACAGCCCCATGGAGCAGAGCAACGGGCCCATCTTGCCCGGTATCTGGTCTCAACGATGGCTGGAGCTGTCACCTTTCTGTCATCAACTGCTTCAGGCTCTCTGCAGACTCAGGCAGGCACTGACACTGGTGACCCTCAGGTCTCCTGAGTCAACTGTGAAGGCTAGATTCTGGTGGCGACGTTCAGATTGTGACACTGAGTCACCCCAGAAGTAGAGGCCCTGGGAGCGGGCCCCCAGCTGGGGATCTGACCCCAACTCCAGTGGAGCGACACGACTTTACACCTGCGGGGGATCTGGCCCATTGACTGCAGTGGAGCCAGGGCTGGGTTACGCCCGCCGGGGAGCAGGCCAGGGGCACTCCCTGCTGTGTACATCTAGCGGTTGAGATGAGCAGCACTGGAGAAATGGCTGAGATGATTCTTATCTCTCTGCCATCTTCTATCATCTCTCGCCATTCCTAATTCAATCATCCTCCCCTCCCCCTCTCTGTTCCCCCGTCCCGTCCCCCCTGCCCCTGTAGTTCTTCCACACACCCCTCCCGCCCACTGCCTCCAACCGTGGCAACCCCTGCCTGTCTCGCAGCCCAGCTCCCGTCCAAGGCGGTGGCTAATTGATATGATAACCCAGCGCAGACTTGATTAGGGAGATAATTGGCTGGTGCTGGGCCGGGGACCACGGTCCCTGTTTAATTTGATCGGAGTCTGCAGGGGCCGTGAGAGTTTGGAAAACGCCCTAATCGAATTTCCGCCCCAGCAAACCCAACCCCTGCCCTGGGCACCACGCTGGATTCGGCCGCTCATGCCTGGGCACAGGAGTGGCTCTGGGCTGCGCGCAGCAGCACCCTCTAGGGGCGACGGCTGTGAGGCCAAAGCTTTGGGAGTGCCGCTCCCTTGAGGACAACTCACCCACTCAGGGACTAGGAGACTCAAGGTTCAAATCCCCTTCCGCACTTGGGATTTTTCACCTGCCAGCTGTGATTGGCGGAGCTTCATTCCAGCTTCCTTTTGGCCGCTGGTGTGTTGTCCCAATGCCAAATGAGGAGGTACAGCTGGGGACAAACCCAGGAGTCCTGATTCCCAGCCCACCCCCTCCCCTGCTCTAATCATTAGCCCCCGCTCTAATCATTAGAACCCAGGCATCCTGACTCTCAGCCACCCCGAGCCAGGGAAGAACCCAGGAGGTTCACATAAGAGGATCATAGCCTACTACTGCAGCCAGTGAACAGAGTTCCTCCTTTAGCTGAAGCAGTAGAACCCCGCTGGGAGTGCTGGTTGGCGTTCAGGGCTTAGATCTTCATATTAGGTGTATTGGGGAGTGCCAGCCAAGAGTAGGGTGCCAGGTGCTGCACAGACACTGAATGAGTGAGTCCCGGCCTCGAAGAGCTGCCAGCCTGAACAGACCTAGGGTGGGAGGAGAAACTGAGGCACAGGGAGGGGAGGGGCTTGCCCAAGGTCACCCAGCCAGGCAGCAGCCAAGCCAGGAATAAACCCCGGGTTTCATGGCCTAGCGTCTCTGCCCACTAAGCCTCGCAGCCACGGCCTGCGTTGTCTCGGCGCTTGGAGGGGTTAAGCTAAGGCCAGCAGCGCATACAGATCCTGGTGTCCCCCCCAGCCCTCAACCACCATTCAGCTGGGCCTGTATGTGACGCTGGCCCTTTAAGACTCCATGGCTCATTGAGTGGCATGGAAGCCTGTGAAGCAGGACCATAAAAGTGAGGGGAGTCCCCGCAGAAGCCAGCCTGGAACTGGGTGTAATAACGATGGTTAATAAACAGCTCGCAGCCCATTGGAGGCTTCTCAGATAGGACTGAGCCAATCCTTGAGAGCTCAGACTCAGTGCTTTCGCACGGGGAGGGAAACTGAGGCACGGGACGAGGCAGTGACTTGCCCAAGGTCATGCAGCAAGGTGCAGCTGGGGAGGGAACCCAGGAGTCTTGATCCCCAGCCCCAACCACTAAACACCACTCCCCTCCCAGAGCCAGGGACAGAACCCAGGAGTCCTGGCTCCTCCGACCACCATGACCCACTCAACTTCATTCACATCCACGACTGAGATAGAACCAGTAGCTCCTGACTCCAGGCCCATCCAGATCTAACCACTGGACCCTTCCCCTGAGGCGGGCATGGAACCCAGGAGTCCTGTCGGCCAGCCCAGCTCCCTCTGTGTATTCCCCGCAGGCCACCTCTGCCACTGAATCCCAGACCCTGGCCTCACATGGCTGCCCCCCAGCTTCCCACACCCAGATGCCATGCGAAACCTGGGAATTTTCCCACCATATTTGAGGCTGACGTGAGAGACCAAATTCCTCCAAAGCCCATGAGCCTTTCCTCTCTGAGCGGTACCGGTGTCTAACACACCCCAAATCCCTCAGCTGAGAGCCCCCACACGTGGCCCCTACTAGCTCACTTGAGCTAAAGGAAAAACTCCACCGGTCAGTAGGAGCTGTAGGCTTTTATCCTCTCTGTGGAGCAGCCACTAGGGGGCAGACTGCAGGTTCTGTGCTGGGCTCTAGAGCTTTTCTAAAGCCACCACAGAATTCTGGGGGTGTCCCAGAGCAGGGGGCACCCAGCTGGAGACCCCTGGGCCTGATCTCTCAGGGTGCTGACGTTCACGGGAAGCCCGACCCATGGTACATTGGTTGGAGCAGGGATGAACTGTGCCCATCCCCCTGGTGCTGAGCGTACCAGCCAGGAGGAGGCACAGGGAGGGGGAGGCAGAGAGGGCACAAAGTGCCCCAGGAAGGGGGAGGTCACAGCTCAGGTTGGGGACCCCATGGTTGAGGCACCCCAGGATCCTTTACCCTGTGCTCTCCCCACCCCCGGCAAAGGGGTGCAGCTGTCCCTATTCTGTATCTGTAGCCATGATACCATTGTTCAGAGCCATGGCTCCTTTGTTTCCCATGAGGAAAGCTGGCAATGGAAGACTGGGCTTGGGAATAGTCTCTGGACTGGGATCCAGATGATTTGGGGGCAGGTCCCATATCTGTGCCACCCTGGTTGGCTCATGTCATTGCTCTGTCCCTCGGTTTCCCCATCTGATAAATGGGGAAACTAATCCCTCCTTTGCCTGTTGAGATGGGGATGGGCTTTCACTTCCAAGCTTTCAGCGGCCGGCTGTCACAGTGCTGATGTGGCCACGTTATGCCAGCGGGAGGGAGCTCCTCCCAGCGACATCATAAAACCAGCTCAAGGAGCAGCGGTAGCTATGCCAGGGGGAGATCATCTCCCGCCAACATGGTGCTGTGCAAATGACCGCTTATGCCGGCAAAACGTATGTCTGTCGGGGGTGTATGTGTGTTTTTCACACCCCTCAGCAACAAAAGTTTTGCCGACATAAGTGCTAGTGTAGACATGGCCTTAGTGTGCAGAGCCTGGCACAAGGGGGGCCCTGATCTCGGTTGGTGTCTGTGCAGGGCCCGGCACAAGATGGCCCTGATCTCGGTCGGGGTCTGGGCAGCGCCCGGCACAACGGGGCTCTGATCTCGGCTGGGGTCTGTGCAGTGCCCAGCACGAGGCCCTGAGCTCGGTCAGGGTCTGTGCAGGGCCCAGCATAAGGGGGGCCCTGATCTCGGCTAGAGTCTGTGCAGGGCCCGGCACAAGGGGGCCTTGATCTCAGTCGGGGTCTGTGCAGCGCCTGGCACAGTGGGGTCTTGGCCCATGACTGGGGCTCCTAGAAATGCCCCAGCACAAAGAATCACTAATAATAACAGCCCAGAGAAGGGGTGGGGCATGAGGGGCTCCGTGGGGGATGGGCTCCCAGGCCCTCACTCTGGGAATTTGTCACATCCCTTGTGTGATCATTTCAGCCCCAGCTCCTCCTTCAGTTCCCTTTGCTGTGGCTGGAGATGGTGGCGTGGGGCGCTCATCCCATCTGCGCTGATGACAGCGGGTCTCTGAGTCAGGCTGTTTGCAAGCCAGTCACGCCTCCGCCTCAAGGCATGGCTCACCTGCCCACACCCTCCTGTGTCACAGCCACAGGGCCCTGCCATGGGCCTGGCCGGGCACCTGGGTGCAGGTTCGCTCCCCTGCAGGGCGGGTTCCGGGCCCTATCACTGGATCAGGAGCTAGGAAGGAACCGGCCAGATCTGCAGGGTTGTTCCCCACTTCATCAGTGCGTCTAGGAGCAGTGGAGACGTTCCCTCCTCATGACTTCCCAGGACATTCATTAGGTGTATTATGGTAGCATCTAGAAACCCCAGCGGAGATCGGGGCCCCCTTAAGCCAGGTGCTGCACAGACCCCGACCGAGCACAGACCCTGCCCCAGAGAGCCGACAGTCTAAATAGACACGTGGTGGAAGGTGAAACTGAGGCACAGAGAGGGGAAATGAATTTCCCAAGGTACCTAGCAGGTCAGAGATGGAAATAGAACACAGGTGTCCTGAATCCCCGGCTACTGAGCCCTGGTGTCTCCTTTTGTGAATGGAGGGAGAATCTCTGTGTCTCACCATATCAGTTTCAGCCCTGTTGCATTCTGAGGTTTGTAGTTCCCAGGGGTTCCAGGCATTAGGTTTCCAGCAGGATGAGGACAGTGCAGAGGAAGGGCAGAGTTAAGGGTATCTGGGCAACCTTTGAACTCCCCATTTCCACCCTTGGCCTGGAGCATATCTGTCCACGGGCAGCTCAGAGTTCTCTGCCCACTGCAGCCACTAAGGAGATGGGCATTCGCCCAGTGTCAATCTTCAGTCCCCTCTAGTGGCCACTTGGCACAACAGGACAAGAGCCTACTACTGCAGCTGGGTGGAGGCATCTATCTGTTTCCTCGTGACGTTGGCAGCGCTTTTGGGGTTCCAGGCTTGCTGACGGCCCAAGCAGGGAGCAGCCTGGCATCGGCAGAGCTAATTAGACCCTCTTCCTTCCCCCCACAGCCTGTGAGCTGAAAGCAGGGATCCCGACCTCCCAGGCCCTCGCCACCCGCCCCCCACCCTTAATGCCAGATTCATTATTTAAAAGCAGGGTGGAAAGAAGAAGGAAAGCAACCTTCATTATCATATCGAGAAAATTACCCCCATCCCCCTAACTAGCAATTTTCCTGCCACATAGTTCAGCGCTGACTAGCCCATTAATTATAGAGATGAAAAATCATTTGGAAACCAGGAAAGGAAACTAATTGGCTCTTCCCCCAGCTCAAACGAGCTGGTGCTAGTGGGAGAGGGGAGCAGGAATCTCGGTCACGAGAGGGTCCCAACGGGGTCTCCTCCTTGGGAAGATTTCTCGAGACTCTCCCTTTGCTCGGAGCAGTCTAGGGAGTATGGCATGTGTTCAAGAGGAAAGAGGTGCCTGTGGTTAAGGTGTGGGGCTGAGGCAGATCTGGTTTCACTGCCCTGCCTCAGGATGACCTTGGCTGAGTCAAGTCACCTCTGTGCCTCAGTTTCCCCATCTGTAAAATGGGGATATAGACCTTCCTTTGTGTATTCAGACTGTGAGCTCTTCAGAGCAGGGGCTGCCTCTGACTCTGTGTCTGCAGTTCCCAGCACAATGGGTCCCTGATCTTGGTCGGGGTCTGTGCAGCGCCCAGCACAACAGGGCCCTGATCTTCATTGGGGTTTCTAGAGACAACCATAATGTCCATAACAACAGTGGATCTGAACCAGCGTCTTGGTTTTAAGACAGCTGGAGTCTAGGTTACTGAGCATTGGCTGAGGATCCAGGACTCCTGGGTTCTACTCCTGCTCTGAGAGGGAAGTGGGGTCTAGTGGCTATAGCAGGAGGGGGCTGGGAGCCAGGACTCCTGGGGTCGTTCCCCAATCTGCCATCGACGTGCTATGCGTGCCAGGGCCTGCAACGTGGTTTGCCCACACCCCCGCGGCCCTATTTCCCTGCTCTGTGCCAGGCCCAAGGACAGATGCTGACCTCACAGAGCCAGCTCCCCAGAGCAGGGGTGGGGCAGCACATGCCCTACTCCAGCCCCCCAGCGAAGGGGCATGGCTGGCAGGGCTGCTCTCCGCTGCGAGGCCCAGGCCTGCGAGCGCCAGGGTCATTACAGGCCAGGACCAAGGGGCATTAGCAGGGGTGGCTCTAGGGACTTTGCCGCCCCAAGCACGGCAGGCAGTCTGCTTCCGGCGGTTTGCCTGCGGAGGGTCCGCTGGTCCCTAGGCTTCAGCGGACCTCCCGCAGGCATCCTCCGAAGCTGTGGGACCAGCGGACCCTCTGCAGCCAAACCGCCGAAGGCAGTCTGTCTGCCGCCCTTGTGGTGCCGGCAGAGTGCCTCCCGCGGCTTGCCACCCCAAGCACGCGCTTGGCATGCTGGGGCCTGGAGCTGCCCCTGGGCATTAGCAGAGCAAAGCCCAGCGAGGAGGAGCCTGGTCAGCATGAAAGCGCATCAGCAGGACAGGGATAAGGGAAGGGGCTGTGAGCCGGGAGTGAGGAGCAGCAGCTCAGCTGGGGGAGGGGTTGGGGGGAGTCCCAGACTGGGAACAGGGTGCTCCTCACTCCCGACCCGCAGCCCCTCTATCCCAGCCCCGGGTGCCCCTGAGCAGGAGACAGGTCCCTTCTCCATCCTGACCTTCGCTCGGAGGGAAAGTGCTGAAGCAAGAGAACCTAACACCAGGCTGGGGGGGCCGAGTGCTGCCTGATCTCCACTCCCCTCCCCTCCTTGTCTTCCAATCCCTCCCCTGGGGGAGCCACAAGTCAAGGGCGTCCGGGCTCCTGTTTCATGCTGTGGTGTCCCGTGGCCAGGTGAGGCGGCTGGGGGTGATGGCCTGGCTCCCCAGGGGGCACCGCGTGATGACTCAGCCCCTCAGGGGCCAGGCCTGCAGCTCTGGAGCGGGGGGAGGGGGGAACGGTCACTCAGTGTCCTTCCCAAGCTGCTGGGGTTTGGGCCAGGAGAGCAGCGCAGCTGGGGAGGAGCACGTCTGGGAGCTGTACGCCAGGGGCCCCCAGGCTCCTGGCTGCAAAGGGGGCCTGGATTCCTGGCCAATGTAAAGGGGCCAGGTTGGGCCCCACTGGCGTAACAGATACAAGCCATGAGCCGCGTCTCAGGCTCCGCCACTGTGGCTGCAGCATCTGTAGGGGGCGCTCTCCCCCTTGCCATCAGTGCTGGCCCCAGCCCAGCTCTAGAAGGTATTGGGCTGGGGGCCACGTGCCGAGGTTTGGGAGTGGTAAAGCCAAGGGGTCCCCTCCCCCTGCCTCAGGGTCTGTCTCAGAAGGGGCTTCTGCCCCCCCAGGATGGGCCCAAGCAGCTTTGCCGTCACTCCGGGGGAAGGAGCCTGGTTGGGGGGGAGATGGCAGAGGAGTCTGGGAAAATGGACCCTAAATAGGGGAGCTGCCCCTATTTTAGCTGGGGGTGGGGGAGGTCCTGCCCCTGCTCCCAAACAGTGGCCCTGTCTGACCCAGATCAGAGCCCATGTGAGGGTGTTGGATGGAACAGGGGCTTCCCGTGGGGGCTACGTTCCTAGGGGGATCCCCAGGGGGCATGAACAGTGCCAGAGGCTCCCCACAGGATGGGAGGGGCCAAGATCTTGCTGAAGCGGGTCTGTCCAGGCAGCCTCCTCCCATTTCAGCACCTTTCTGGGCAGAGCCAGGTAATTGGGACCGGACCCTGGGCCCGAAGCGGTGGCTGGAAGGACTTCAGTGGGCTTGGGCTCCCGCTCCTGTGGTGGAAACACAGGCATGGCGCAGTGTGCCCATCTCTCCCGGCATCCCGTCACCACTAGCACCAGCTCGTACAGTGGAGGGGGGAATACCAGTCCAGGGGAAGCGATTGCCTGACCCCAGTGTTCAGCTCCTGACCAGAAGCAGGTTATATCTGTGACCCCCGCCCCCCGCATACCTCCCTGCCAGGTGACACATTCCCCTTCCCATGTGAGCCTTCGTTCTGAACCCACCATGACACCCTGCAGCAGGGAGTTCCACAGGTTGATCAAATGGAGCTGCTTCCAGGAGAGGCCACGTGGAGGCGATGGCTTGGGATACCTGGGCTCTGTTCCCGTCTGACTCGCTTCCAACTTGTGGAACCCTGTGCCTTAGCTTCCCATCCATTGTGTGTAAATTATTTGTCAAGGACTGTCTGTCTCACTGGGGGTCTGTGCAGTGTCTGGCGCAGTGAGGCCCTGATCTTGGTCTGGGTCTGTGCTGGTGCCTTCATCCCCAAGATGCTGCTGTGATATAAATAACAATGAGTTTGAAATGTGTTGCCTTTTTGCTGACACTGTCTTCTCTTGGTTGCTTGCATCTCTGGAAAGGCACCTTTGCTCTGCCTCCATCCGATCCCAAGCGGGGTGAGATCTGTTCCTGATGAGAGGGAGCATTGAAAATCAGCTGCTTCAATTGTGGTGTTGTTTGAAATATAGGTTGACCAAAAATGCCAGCGACTCAGTTTCCTTTGTCCCGAGATCCCTGCTGAAGAGAGACAAGAAGTCAGGTGGCATTTTTAGAAAGAAAAAAATATCAACATCTCATCCAAAAAGAACATTAAGGTGGCAAAATCAAAGGGCTACAATGTTGGGGAATGCCAGAATTAAGGTTGCCTGGGTAACCTTGACTCTGCCCTCTGGTGTGTCTGCATTATGAGTCGCTCTTTCATGACATCCAAAGCTATTCTTTTCACAAGACCCCTGCCTCATTCAGTGCACAGGACAGATGGTGTTCACTGGATGAGCAGTTATGCCAGCTTTCTTTTAGTCATCCTCATTCAATGTGTGGCCCCAGGCCCCATTCACTGCCACCGTCCGAACCCAGAGTTATTAATGTCCTCATTAGCTTTTCTGTGGCACTCATCCCGGAGGGCTTCTGGGATATGAATGAATTTCTTTTCCCAACACCCTGCGAGACGAGTAGTATCCCCATTGCCCAGCTGGGAAACGGCGGTGCAGAGAGATTGAGGTCACCCCTCGCGGTCCCAGCACCCCAGTGCTAGCTGGTGCTGGGATCCTGTCATTCAGCTGCGTTCTGCAATCCTGGTCCCCTCCTTAACCACAAGACCTTCCTTGCTATTTCTACCAGCCCCTGCCTTGTTCACTCCGCATCTTCCAGCTTCTGGAACAGATGAGGCAGGGTCCTACCACAGCTGCCTTCTCTCCCTGCATAACATGGATCCAAGCCCGACGCAAGGCCAGCCAGCGCCCTGGTTGGGACAGGGTCCTGTGGGTAGAACTGATGCGACTGTGTCACTCAATGCAGATGCACAAGGCAGCAGTTATGGGTGCCCGGGTACCCTCTGTTCTGGTGTTCCTGATTCACGGGGTTGCTGCAGGGAACGGGGGGGGGGTGGAGACTCAGCAGGGGGCACTCTCCCTGGCAGTCAGTGCTGACCCCAGGGCAGCACTAGGGGGCGCTGTGCTACAGAGAGCTGGGGTGAAGGCTCAGTAGGCAGCAGTCTCCCTGCACAATCAGGGACCTCCATAGCCCAGTGCTAGGGGGCGCTGTGCTGCTGTCTCTACGTGCAGCTCTGGACAAGAAGTTCTGGTTGCTCATGGTTATTAGAGATTTCTCCCTCCGTTCATCTGTCTGTCCACCTCCATCGCCCCCTCTGTCCGTCTGTCTGTCCATTCCCAGTCACCCCCTCTGTCCGTCCATCTGTCCAACCCCATTGCCCCCTCTGTCCATCTGTCCACCCCCAGTCACCCCCTCTGTCCATCCATCTGTCCACCCCCAGTCACCCCCTCTGTCCATCTGTCTGTCCATCCCCAGTCGCCCCCTCTGTCTGTCCATCTGTCCAACCCCATTGCCCCCTCTGTCCATCTGTCCATCCCCAGTCACCCCCTCTGTCCGTTCATCTGTCCATCCCCATCACCCCCTCTGTCCATCTGTCTGTCCATCCCCAGTCACCCCTTCTGTCCGTCCATCCCCAGTCACCCCTTCTGTCCGTCCATCTGTCCAACCCCATTGCCCCCTCTATCCATCTGTCCACCCCCATCACCCCCTCTGTCCATCTGTCTGTCCATCCCCAGTCACCCCCTCTGTCCATCCATCTGTCCAACCCCATCATCCCCTCTGTCCATCTGTCTGTCCACCTCCATCGCCCCCTCTGTCCGTCTGTCTGTCCATCCCCAGTCACCCCCTCTGTCCGTCCATCTGTCCAACCCTATTGCCCCCTCTGTCCATCTGTCCACCCCCAGTCACCCCCTCTGTCGATCTGTCTGTCCATCCCCAGTCACCCCCTCTGTCTGTCCATCTGCCCAACCCCATTGCCCCCTCTGTCCATCTGTCCATCCCCAGTCACCCCCTCTGTCCGTTCATCTGTCCATCCCCATCACCCCCTCTTGTCCATCTGTCTATCCATCCCCAGTCACCCCTTCTGTCCATCCATCTGTCCAACCCCATTGCCCCCTCTATCCATCTGTCCACCCCCATCACCCCCTCTGTCCATTTGTCTGTCCATCCCCAGTCACCCCCTCTGTCCATCCATCTGTCCAACCCCATCATCCCCTCTGTCCATCTGCCTGGCCACCCCCATCGCCCCCGCTGTCTGTCTGTCTGTCCATCTCCATCGCCCCCGCTGTCCGTCCGTCTGTCCTTCCCCATCGCCCCCTCTATCTGTTGGTCTGTCCGTCCCCATCACCCCCACTGTCCATCCATCTGTCCACCCCCAACGCCCCCCTGTCCGTCTGCCTGTCTGTCCCCATTGTCCCCTCTGTCCGTCTGCCATCCGTCCCCATCACTCCCTCTGTCCATCTGTCTGTCCATCCCCAGTCATCCCCTCTGTCTTTCCGCCTGTCCACCCCATCTCCCCCGCTGTCCATCCGTCTGTCCATCCCCATCACCCCCTCCATCCATCCGCCTACACCATCACCGCCTCCATCTGTCTATCCACCCCATCACCGCCTCTATCTCTGTCTCTCTATCCATCCCAATCACCCACTATGTCCATCTGTCATCCATCCCCAGTCACTCCCTCTATCCGTCTACCCACCCCCATTACCCCCTCTGTCCATCTGTCTGTCCACTCCCCTCGCCCCATGTCCATCTTCTCTGTCCAACCCCATCACTCCCTCTGTCCATCTGTCTGTCCATCCACTACACCCACTGTGTCTGTCCATCTATCCATCACCGTATACCCCCTCTGTCTGTCTCTCTGCCCATCCCATTCACCCCCTTTGTCCACCTGTCTATCCAGCCCCAGTCATGCCCTCTATTCGTCTATCTATCCATCCCCGTACACCTCCTCTGTCGTCTGTCTGTCCACCCCCATCATCCTCTGTGTCCATCCAGCCCCATTCACCCCCCTGTCCATCTATACATCCCCATTCACCCCCTATGTCCACCTATCTATCCATCCCCATACAACCCCCTCTGTCCAGCTATCCATTCCCAGGCACCCCCTCTATCCGTCTGTCTATCCATCCGCATACACCGCCTCTGTCCGTCTGCATATCCATCCCCATTCACTGTCTCCGTCCCTGTGTCTATTCATCCCCAGTCACCCCCTCTATCTATCTATCTATCTATCTATCTATCTATCTATCTATCTATCTATCTATCTATCTATCAGGGCCGCGGCCCCCACCCAGCTGGACCCATACTGGGCACTCAGCACCCTCAGGGCAGTCACACAGAGCTGGGCAGGGACAAAGCACGAGGACATAGTGCGGGGCTGCGGGTCAGGATTGGGGGGCACCAGCAGAGCTGTGATGGAGAAGCTGAGGCTGGGCTAATGGGGGGCTGCAGGTTGTGATTGGGGGGCACTGGCTGAGCTGAGGGCGGAGGAGCCGAGGCTGGGCTAACGGGGGGCTGCGGGTCAGGATTGGTGGGCACTGGCAGAGCTGAGGGTGGAGGAGCCAATGCTGGGCTAACAGGGGGCTGCGGGTTGGGATTGGGGGGCACTGGCAGAGCTGAGGGTGGAGGAGCCGAGGCTGGGCTAACAGGGGGCTGCGGGTTGGGATTGGGGGGCACTGGCAGAGCTGTGATGGAGGAGTTGAGGCTGGGCTAACGGGGGGCTGCGGGTTGGGATTGGGGGGCAGCAGCAGAGCTGTGATGGAGGAGCTGAGGCTGGGCTAACGGGGGGCTGCGGGTCAGGATTGGGGGGCACTGGCAGACCTGAGGGTGGAGGAGCTGAGGCTGGGCTAACGGAGGACTGCGGGTTGGGATTGGGCGGCACTGGCAGAGCTGTGATGGAGGAGCTGAGGCTGAGCTAATGGGGGGCTGCGGGTTGTGATTGGGGGGCACTGGCAGAGCTGTGATGGAGGAGTTGAGGCTGGGCTAACGGGGGGCTGCAGGTTGGGATTGGGGGGCACCAGCAGAGCTGTGATGGAGGAGCCGAGGCTGGGCTAACGGGGGGCTGCGGTTCATGATTGGGGGGCACTGGCAGAGCTGTGATGGAGGAGCTGAGGCTGGACTAACGGGGGGCTGCGGGTCGGGATTTGGGGGCACTGGCTGAGCTGAGGGCAGAGGAGCCAAGGCTGGGCTAACGGGGGGCTGCGGGTCGTGATTGGGCGGCACTGGCAGAGCTGTGATGGAGGAGCTGAGGCTGGGCTAACGGGGGGCTGTGGGTCATGATTGGGGGGCACTGGCAGAGCTGTGATGGAGGAGCTGAGGCAGGGCTAATGGGGGGCTTCAGGTCAGGATTGGGGGGCACTGGCAGAGCTGTGATGGAGGAGCCGAGGCTGGGCTAACGGGGGGCTGCGGGTCATGAT
This sequence comes from Gopherus evgoodei, assembly GCF_007399415.2. NCBI lineage: Eukaryota > Metazoa > Chordata > Testudines > Testudinidae > Gopherus > Gopherus evgoodei. The sequence continues at coordinate 3,642,537 of NW_022060049.1, forward strand.
TGGGGGGCACTGGCAGAGCTGTGATGGAGGAACTGAGGCTGGGCTAATGGGGGGCTGCGGGTCGTGATTGGGGGGCACTGGCAGAGCTGTGATGGAGGAGCCGAGGCTGGACTAACGGGGGGCTGCGGGTCGGGACTGGGTGGCACTGGCAGAGCTGAGGGCGGAGGTTTCTCACTCAGAGCCCCCCCATTCTCGGGATTAGCCGGATCCCGTTTCGCCGGGGGAGGCCGGGACATGTCACTCGTGCTCAGATTTGTGATTTACGCTGCTCGCTGCTAATGAGGACACGGAGAACGGCCTGTTCCCAGTGAATTCGGCTAATCCTCCCGGCCACTCTGCGATGCCCAAACAATGGCAGCACGGCGCCGACAGGCTGGATCCCCCCTCAGTTCCTTCCTGCCCTGACACCGAGCAGCTCTCTCCAGCCCAGGCCCCGGCCGCGGGGCATCCCATGCCATCTCTCTGGTATCAGCAGAGCGGGGGGGCAGAGCTGCAGGGGGCTGCGGGTCGGGATTGAGGGGCACCGGCAGAGTGGGAGGGGGTGAGCCTAGAACCCAAATCCAAAATGTGGATGTGCCATTAGCCCCCCCAACTTCCTCTGGCTCTCATCAAACTCTGGCCTCAGCCACAAATAGGGGGGTTATAAAGAGCTCCCAGCTGGGGCAGGGGCAGAGGTGGGAGATGGAGCAAAATTGCAGAATTTCTAATCCCCACTCGCAGCCCCAGTCCTGCCCCCACCACAGCTCTGCTGGTGCCCCTCAATCCTGACCCTCAGCCCTCTGCTAGCCCAGCCCTGCCTCCCTCCGTCACAGCTCTGCCGGTGCGCTTCAAGCCTGACCCTCAGCCCTCTGCTAGCCCAGCTCTGTCCCACAGCTCTGCCGGTGCCCCTCAGTCCCAACATGCAGCCCCCCCCCCACCCCTCCCTGCACAGCTCTGCCACGGCCCCTCAGTCCTGACCCACAGCCCCAGCTAGCCCAGACCTGCCCCCTCACAGCTCTGCCAGTGCCCCTCAATCCCGACCTGCAGCCCCTGCTAACCCAGCCCTGGGCTCTCAGTCAGTCTGAAGCTATCTGGGGCTGCAGACGTTAACCCTTTCTGTGCCACCCACCAACATCTTCCCCACTTTAGTCTGCACTGGACCTGGCTCCCCACTGAGCTGCGCTGGAGGGCTGGGTTCCGGTGCCCATCTGCAGTAGCCTTTGGATGGTGCCTGGTGGGTGAAAGGCTGGGACCAGGAACGGATCCCTGAGCTGAGGGCAGGGTCCCAGCTGCCCCACAGGGGTGTTGATAACAGGGGAAAATTCCCCCCCACGGGGCCCCACTCCAGAGGGGCCGAGCCAGAGCTCTCTGCAGCCCTGAGGGCCTTAGTGGTCTTTGCAAAGGCCTTTTGCTCCAGTCCGTGGCTGCTGAGGCTGGGAGCAGGTGCAGGGAGGCTGCTGGAAGATCCCAGGCCTGTAGCTGAGACAGGTTTGTGCCCCACTGCTGAGGGTGCTGGGGGGGTCCACATGTGACACGGTGCTGTGGAATATTGGGGGTACCTGCCCACTCCTGCACTGCCTGGGGGCCACTGCCTGTAGCTGCATGGAAAGATTAAAGGGAACTACATTTCCCAGCAGCCCTCTCTCCCTACAAAACCTGGAAAACTACAGCCCTACCAATCACTGGCTAGGAGCTCTGAGCTGGCAGCATAGCCTAATGGGTAGGGCTGTGCCTTGGGACGCTGGACTCCTGGGTTCTCTTCCTGCCTTTGCTGGGTGACCTTTAGCAAGTCCTTTCCTGTCTCTGTGCCTCAGTTTCCCTTCCACTTAAAGAGTGAGCTTTTGGGGGCAGGGACTGTATCTGTGCAGCGCCTGATACAAGAGGCCCTTAGCTCAATTGCAGCCTCTAGGAGCTCGAGTGAGACTCATTGTGCAAATTGCCCTTTGCTTGGCTACTGCTTCAAGGCCAGTTACAAACATGGATTTCCCCGTCCTCTCCCCCACATGGCACTGTTTGGCAGGAAGATCACAGCCTCATGGAGTAGTTGGCAAATACTGAGAAAGAACATTCCCACAGGGCCCAAAGGGGATTGGCTGGACCATGGAGAGTGGGGCCGGTGCTGCATGTGCAGAATTTAAACTGACCAGCAGCCAAAAGTCCGGGGAGCCCTTCACAACCTCAGGGGCTGCTCCTGGGCCCTTCAAAGCTGCCCAGCCTGTTCTGATGCTGCAGGGAAAGGTCTCTGTGCTCAGAGCGGGGTGCGAGGGAATGGGCTAAAAGGATCTGTAATAATGCCAAGTGGGGGGGCAGGGAAAGGGGATTAGGAGATTCTGTTCGCTGAAAGGGGCAGATTCAGAACTAGAACTGACTAAAGAAAATCCCCTTTTCACAGCAGGTGGCGTTAGCCTCTGGAACTCTCTGCCACAGGATGTCGGTGAGGCCGAGAGCCTAGCGAGCTTCAAAGAGAGTTTGGACGTTTTTTGGAGAAGGAGACTATCCAGAGTTAATCAGTCCAGCCAGCGGCGTATTGGCAGGGAAATAAAACCTCCTGCTTTGAGGCTTAAGCCGATCTCTGGCTATTAGTGCCCAGGCTAAAACCTGATGTGGGCGCAGATTATCTCCCAGCTGCCACTGCCGGGTTCTTACACCTTCCTCTGCAGCAGCTGGCCCCTGTCAGATGTGGGACGCTGGGTTAGATGGGCTGTTCCGGGCTGGAAATGTTTCTATTCATCTCCACAGGAAATTGATTCATAGGTTCCCAGGCCAGAAGGGACCATTGTGATCATCTAGGCCAACCTCCTGCCCCTGCATAACCCAGACCCTGGGGCTTCCCTGGATTCATTCCTGTTGGAACCAGAGCAGGGCTTTTAGGAAAACAGCCACCCAGGGGCCTGCTAGTGTAGACAGAACCTGCACAGCCCAGCCTCGATCAGGGCACTACAAAACCGCTAAGGGTCTTGCTGGGGGATGCCCCTAGTGGGTGATGGGAGGCTGATGTCACTGCCGAGAAGGTTGGATAGCGAAGGAGAATGGGTGGGGAAGGGATGGCCCAGCAGCTCTGCTCCCAGAGCACGAAGCAACGTGACTCTCATCTGTCCTGTGTGGTTCGGGTCTCTCTCCAGGGCTAGAGCCGGGTGTGCCATGCACTGGTTTGCTGTGGGGGGATGGTCTGTTTTATATGCCTGCGCTGCACTTACAGGAGAAGGCTGGTTGGAGGAACGCACCCAGTTCGTGCGTTTGGGCTGGTCTGTAGTTCATGTGGCAGGTAGTTCCGCTGTCCCAACCAGCCCCTGAGAAAGTTCTGTCTCCTGCAGACACCAGCTTTACCCTGAGGTTAGAAAGTTCCTCTCCGCTAAGAGCAGTGATCATGCTAGAGGGGGTAAACCGTGTGATATTCCAACAGCAGAGTTGGGACATACAGAGATTCCCAGCAGCCAGAAGGAACCATTAGAATTAGATGATCTAGTCTGGCCTCCTGGATATCACAGGCCAGAGAATTTCACCCCAGTTTCCCCCTCCATTGGGCCCAATAACTAGCCCAGTTCCTAGGTTCCCAGGCAAGAACAGCCAAGGCCAGAGACTCCATCCCTGGGCCAATTGTTCCAATGGGAAATTCCCCCTCCCTGGTAGAAATTCACACCTGGTTTGTCCCATTTCAGGCGTTGGATCTGGAGTAGCACAAGCTGGGTGTGAGCGAGCCCTGAACTGGCGATACTCGGCATAGCCAATGGTGTGACACACTCGTGGTTCACGATGAAAAATATTTGAGACCAAATATCCAGACGAAGCCAAATGCATAGTGGCTAAAGACAAAACAGCACAGTATGAAAAGGAGACCTTCCCAGGGCCAGATCGGCGCTGAGGGCTGCAGCCCGGGGCCTCGGATTTTGAGGACATCCCCAAAATACCCACCATTCACTGCATTGTTCTTCAGTTCCTCTCTCGCAGCATATTCCCCGTGCGCCCCCTAAACCCACGCGTATGTATAGGACATGTTAGCAAGCGCTTTACACCTCATCTAAGATCCAGCCCGCCAGGTTCTACCAGTTCCTGAGCTTGTTCTGGTCTGGGCCTGTCTCAGCTGTGTTTTGGCTGCAGCATGCCGGATACCAGTCCATGATGGTTGCGCCAGGGGCAGGATATTCAAGAATTTTGCCTGTGCAAGTTTTCCTCTCCACTTAGGTCAAATGCTCAGCTGGCCTGTTCCGAGGTATTGTGGGAGATGCCGGTGAACAGCATTGTGGGAAAAACAGTCCAGTTGGTGTCAAGTATCAGAGGGGTAGCCGTGTTAGTCTGGATCTGTAAAAGCAGCAAAGAATCCTGTGTCACCTTATAGACTAACAGACGTTTTGGAGCATGAGCTTTCGTGGGTGAATACCCACTTCTTCAGTTGGTGTAAGTGGCCAATGGTCATACCTACAATATCCATGCTGGGCACTTACCGGGCGATAATGGGGTGTGAGTGCTATGTACATGTGGTTAACATGGCCCCCATCAGCCCAGGTCTGGGCACCTCACATTTTGTAGTGTATTTGCCCTTCCAACACGCCTGGGAGGCCAGGCAGTGCTAATAGTCCCATTTGGGGAAACCGAGTCACAGACTGACTCATTGACTTACCCCAGGAGGCTGCGGCTGGGCAGGAATTGAACCTGGGTCTCCCACGTCACAGACTCACACTCCAGCCACCGTGTCCCCTTCTTCTCTGAGATATGCTGACAAATGCTCTGCCAGCCCTGAATTGTCATTGCGAGGTGATACTTCTGGGACCCTGCCATACCCAGAGCCAGCTGCAGCGTCTGCGTGGTCTGTCTGAGTGGGTTTCTGGCTGCACAGAGAGGCTCTGGCGTGGCAGGTACTGCACAGAAACACAGTCCCTGCCCCAACAACTTTCAGGGAAACTGAGGCACAGAGCCAAGAAAGGACTTGCCCTAGGTCAGGTTTCGTGGGAAAGGCACAGCGCCCCCTACACCTGTTCCAGAGGGAAAAGCAGCCCCTTCCAGAGCCCCCCGCCCCCTCCTTTTCCTCACTTTCCCACCTAAGCACTAACCCCACCCAGCAGCCCCCAGCATGTCACAGCGACAAGAGCGGGGGTTGTCTGCTGCGGATGACGCCCCGACCCGGGGATCCAGTACAGGCCGGGGCTGCGAGCAGCCAGGCAGAGATGAGACATAAACACAGACCGGGCCATGTGCCCAGCAGGCCTTGCCTGCAGACAGCCCCCAGCCCCCCAGATTTCAATGGACCCAGCTGATTCACAGAAGGACTCACCCCTGAGTGGCTGCCTGGGACCCCTGGACAGGGGCGGATCTCCTGATTCTGGGAAAGGTGATTTGGGGTCAGTGGCTCTCCGGCCTCCCAGAGCCCATGGCTAAGTGTGGGAAGGATGGCAGAGCTGTGCTTAGACTGGGGGAGGAGCTCGGAATCAGGACTTCTGGGTTCTATCCCCAGCTCTGGGAGAGAAGTGGGGTCTAGTGGTTAAAGCAGGGAGCTGGGCATCATGACACCTGGGTTCCAGTCTCAGCTCTGCCACCTACTTGCTGTGAGACCTTGAGCAAGTCACTCCGGTGCCTCAGTTTCCCTGTCCCCCAGTGCGGATAAGGCCTGGTTGCAGGGCACTTGGAGACCTGTGTGAGCACTTGGCACTAATCCTGGCCCCTGAGGGCACTTCAGCAGCTCACTGAGGTGATTTGCTGCCTTTCAGGAGCCAGCTCTCGTATCTCATCATGGGGTCCGTGGTCTGGTCTCAGCTGGGGAGCAGAGGCCCAGAGTTTTCCAGCATGCACCAGCACAGCCAGGTCTGTAGTGGTGCATTGTGTCAGACTCCCTGGGGTGCCCTGCAGTCACCAGGGGGTCAGGCCCATTCCCTGGGCTGTGAACGGCTCCCGCCAGTGGTCAGTCAGCCGTAGCCATGTGGCTGAAGCAGCCCCTGCCCAGGCTGTGGCTCCTGGCGTGGCTGGCTCAGAATAGTCGCTTTCCGGGCATGGACCGCGGTGGGTCCAGCTGGGGCAGATGGGTGCAACTGAAGCAGCAGTTGGGGGAGGATCACTCAGTGGTTTGAGCATTGGCCTGCTAAACCCAGGGTTGTGAGCTCAATCCTTGAGGGGGCCACTTAGGGATCTGGGGCAAAAATCTATCTTGGGATTGGTCCTGCTGTGAGCAGGGGGTTGGACTAGATGACCTCCTGAGGTCCCTTCCAACCCTGATATTCTATGGGACCCAAGGCTGGTGCCACTGTCTCGGCCCTTCCCCCTCCCAGAGAGCTCCCTGTGCACGGAGCGGAGGCATCACATCTCCCCATGTTGTGGATATGGTGCCCTGGGGTCACTGGCGGAGGATTTACCCAGAATGCATTGCTGTCCTCATGGCACTATGGGACCCCTGGGTGTGCACCCTGGGCACTGTGGGATGGGGGCTGGCGTGCAGACAGACCCGCGGCCCCACACGCTGCAGGAGAGCGCTGGGAATTGCTGAGGCAGACACTAGAACCAGGACCCGAGGCCGCCCCCCCCGGTTGTGACAGCTCCCCGGTGGTGGCTGCAGCCAGGGTGGGGGCTGCAGGGCAGGGAGCAGCTGGCAGCAAGGCGCAGGGGAGAGCAGGCGGCCCAGCCTGCAAGTAGCTCTCGCCCGCTTCCGTAAGTGCCTCAGCAGAACATTATGTTTCCTGCATAATAAGGAGACTAAATCCAGCCCCAGCGACTCCTCACCCTCCTGCACTGCGTATGGGAGCAGGGAGCGCCAGGCTGCTGGGAGGGTACGGGGGGGCAGCACCACACCTCCCTTCTAATGCCTGTGGGGCATCCTGCCATGGGGGAGGGCAGCGCCCATTGGCTTGGCAGGGGATAGAGGGGCCAGAGGCATCATCGAGGCGTGCTGAGGGGAGTGGTGAAGGGGGGGCTTGTATCTACCCCTGTTCACCACCCGTCTGTCCCTGTACATCCCCCTCTGTCTGTCCATCTATCCATGTACAATCCCCATCTTCCTCCTGGGCAGGCAGCCTGTCAGGTCCTATCAGCTCAGCAGGGGGTGCTGTGCTGCAGGGAGCAGGGTGGGGGCTCGGTAGGGGGCACTCGCCCCACGCAGTCAGGGCTGACCCAGTACCCCAGAGCGGTGCTAGCGGGCACTGTGCTGCAGGGAGCAGGGTGGGGGCTTGGTAGGGGGCACTCTTCCTACGCAGTCAGGGCTGACCCCAGTACCCCAGTGTGGTGCTAGGGGGCGTTGTGCTGCAGTTTCTGGTTTTCGCACAAAGGGTCAAAGCAAAGCTGTGACTGTCGTTAAGGGGCCCTTGCAATAACCCGGGTGTAAAGTTCTCTCCTTCTGGAAATCCTCGGCCCATCCCTGCCCTGCATGATAGCAAATAGGGCTGAGAGCCAGAACTTCTGGGTTCTATCCCAACTGCGTGAGGGGAGTGAGGCCTAGAGGAGGCAGAACCCAGGAGTCAGGACTTCTGGGTTCTAGCCTGAGCTCGGGATGGGTTGTCCCATTTGAGGAGGTAAAGGTCTAGGAGGCTGGACTCGTGGGAAGGGAATGAGGTTTAGTGGTTACTGCAGAGGGCTGAGGTTCTGAACTCCTGGGTTCTGTTCCCAACTCCACTGCTGACTTCCCTCGGGGCAAGTCACTCTGTGCCTCAGTTTCCCCATGGCAGTAGGAACCCGGACCCTCTTTACAAAGCTGTTGGAGCTGTCTGGATAGATTATTATACACTGCTCTAGTTAAAATGGTGCAACTCCCTCCTGCAGATGCAGTCACAATAGCATAACTGTGCTTAATTCAGTGTAACTCTTCCCCTTCCGGGGGGTGAATGGTACAAGCCAGTTTAACTGCGTCCACAGTAGAATTTGGATCACGATCACTGTCAGTAAAATAATCACACTCCTAAGTGCCCTGGCTATGCTGGTGCAAACTCTGTCTATAGATAGCCTGGGAAGGATTCGATTTTCATCCATAAATGTTGGCAAATGTCCGCTTCACCGGACACATACGAACCCACAAACCACCATCCCCCCGCCCCCAGCGATGATATTTATGAGAGAGGCGAAGTAAGAAAAGTGCTGCTTGCGAACGTTTGACTGAAGGCAATTTACTTGGTGTGTTTTGAGATGTGACATTGACAATGTGCGTTTGAATGGTTAGAAACCGGTTTGAATCTCAACCTCTGCTGTCATCGGAGAATGATCATCTTTCACACCCCCCCCATCATTTCCCGCAAGTGTGAAAATTGAAATTGATAAAACTGGCGGGGGGGGAAGGAAATGGTTAAAAATAAACATTGATATTATCTGTCGAAACGATAAAAAAATGGACTTCTGCTGTAGCCCAGGATTCACTGACACCTTCTGTAGTTTGGCCAGACAAAATCATTGTAAAAACCCAGCGATAGCTGCAATTGGCACTGGGGTTTTCATTTCAGTTAAGCTAGCTCAAGGGAGCTATCCTGACTGCAGGAAAGCTACCTGCTCCCTCCTCCACGTGGATTGCTAGACCAGGTCCGCTGCGTTGGCTACCGCAGCTTGTTTTGTGGTGTAACCTCAGCTGTGAATTTATTGTTCTATGGCTTGAAATCCCTAGGGGAAGAAGCCCTGACCTGGGACTCTAATCCCAGCTGTGCCACTGGCCTGATGGGTAACCTTGGGCGAATCACTTTCCTGCCCTCCTGCCTCAGTTTCCCCATCTGCAAATTGGTCTGCTCTCCTTTGTGAAGGGCTTTGAGGTCTACGGATGCTGGGTGATGGATGAGAGCTGGGGATTACTGTTATTCTAAGAGGGGCGGGGCAGGGGTAGGTTAAACCTACTGTAGTTTTTGCACCAGTATAATCAAGTCGCTCTGAGTGATTTGTCCCAGAGATAGTTATATCAACGCAGCCTCAAAAACCCCAGGGCCTAAAACGGGTGTGCACAAGACAACATGGATTTTCAGCCCATGCTAACTGGTTGAGTAGGAGCAAATTCAACTCAACTAGCTAGTGCAGGGATGGACAAACTATGGCCCAGGGGCCACATCCGGCCCTCCAGATGTTTTAATCCAGCCCTGCTCCAGTGCTCCAGCTGGGGAGCGGGGTCTGGGGCTTGCCCTGCTCCAGTGCTCCAGCTGGGGAGTGGGGTCCGGGGCTTGCCCTGCTCCAGTGCTCCAGCTGGGGAGCGGGGTCTGGGGCTTGCCCTGCTCCAGTGCTCCAGCCGGGGAGCGGGGTCTGGGGCTTGCTCTGCTCTGGTGCTCCAGCTGGAGAGTGGGGTCCAGGTCTTGCCCCACTCCGGTGCTCCAGCCGGGAAGCGGGGTCTGGGTCTTGCCCCACTCTGGTGCTCCAGCCGGGAAGCGGGGTCTGGGTCTTGCCCCACTCTGGTGCTTCAACTGGAGAGTGGGGTCTGGGACTTGCCCCACTCCACGTAGCTCCTGGAAGCAGCGGCATGTCCCGCCTCTGGCTACTACATATAGGGGCAGCCAGGGCGCTCTGCAGTCTGCCCCCACTCCACACGCCACCCTCGCAGCTCCCATTGGCTGGGAACCGTGGCCAATGGAGGTTGCAGAGGCGGTGCCTGTGGAGTGGGCAGTGTGCAGAGCTGCCTGGCTGCGCCTCTGCATAGGAGCTGGAGAGAGGACATGTCGCAGCTTCTGGGAGCTGCTTGAGGTAAGTGCCACCCAGAGCCTGCCCCCCTGCCCTCCTCCCAGGCCCCAACCCTTTGCCCCAGCCCTGATCCCCCACCTGTCCTCGAATCCCTCGGTCCCACCCAGAGCACCCTCCTGCACCCCCAACCCCTCATCCCCAGCCCTATCCCAGAGCCTGCACCCCGAGCTGGAGCCCTCACCCCCTCCCACATCCCAACCCCCAATTTCGTGAGCATTCATGGCCCGCCATACAGTTTCCATACCCAGATGTGGCCCGCAGGCCTAAAAGTTTGCCCACCCCTGAGCTGGCACATCAGAGCTGGTCTAGACTAGGTGTATTTTAAAAATGGGTTAACTCACATGTTTTAGAAGTCCAGTATGGACAGACCAGGTTGTATTTTAGCTCCTGCTCTCTGCTTTGCTATCCTAGGCTTCATCCTGACTAGCTAATGTTGGTAAAAATACAACTTTCCTGGTCTAAAAGATGTTAGCTAACATGGGTTAAAACAAGACTTCTAGCCCTGTCTAGACACGCCCTTAACTAACAGATGTTAGTGAACGCGTTTTAACAACAGAGATCGAAATCAGAGAAAACAGCTTTAACTGGAACGGCAAGGGGGGTGAGGTGCTGCTTCTTTATCAGGGACTTATTTTCTCCCAACTGCTCCTTGGGTGTTCGAGTTCAATAAACATCACCAATACTAAATGCAAACTCTGCTCCTGGTTTATCCAGGGCATTGGGAGCTCACTTGCACCAGTGTAAGGGGAGTGTGAAACTGTCGTGTTTCACGCTCACTGGGCCCTGGTGTGAAGGGGAAAAGCCATGGGAGTGTCAGACCCTGGGATTTTAAACAGCTCAGATGTTTTTTTGAACCCTCTCACTTCCCGGCGTGAATGAGCTGAAGAGTGCGTGGAATCGCTGCTCTCAGAATCCAGTCTGATCCCTACTTTTCCATAGAGACGCCCAGAGTGGACGAGACTTGAATTTCAAGCAGAAAACCCAACCATTTCAGGCTTTCTTTGCCCCAGATAAAGGAGCAGGGATGACCCTGATTTCCCAGCTCAGTTCGAAGACTCCTTCAATGCATGGAGCTGTAACCAATGGCCCGGGGCTGTCGATTGTCCCGTGCCAGGACGCCGGGCTAGATGGGCCCGCCGGCAGCTCAGCGGGGTGACACTGCCATTTGCACAGGCTAGGAGAGTACGTTTGTTGGGGTGAGGTGGGGGGCAGGCTCTGCAACTGGGCTGGGATGTTGCTGACAAGGGCCCGGCCAAGGAAATGGGTCATTTCCCTCTGGGCACCCCCAGATCTGGGGGCAGGGTGGATGCAGGCGGGTTTGATTGTGCCTGATGAGCAGCCGGGGGTTTGATTGCTGATTTCAAACCCATCCCACACCCCCTGTCTTTTTCCCCCTCCCCCTTCACCTCCCCCTCCACCCTCCCGCTCCCCCCCACCTAACATGGATCTCAGTGTCAAGGAGCTCCGAAGATGAGCTGTTACCATGGAGATGCGTCACGGGTTCTAGAGTAAAGGCCTTTGTCAGTAAAGATCCCACTGTTAAAGGGAGGGGCGGCTTGCCGGGGAGCCAGGACTCCTGGGTTCTCTTCCCAGGGCTGAGAGGGGAGTGAGATCCGTTGGGTAGAGCTGGGGGCGAGGGGATGAGAGTCAGGTCTCCTGGGTTCTCTTCTTGGATCTGAGAGGGGAGTGAGATCCGTTGGGTAGAGCTGGGGGCGAGGGGATGAGAGTCAGGCCCCCTGGGTTCTCTTCCCAGCTCCAGGAGGGAAGTGAGGTCCGTTGGGTAGAGCTGGGGGCGAGGGGATGAGAGTCAGGTCTCCTGGGTTCTCTTCCCGGCTCCAGGAGGGGAGTGAGGTCCATTGGGTAGAGCTGGAGGGGGGGGATGAGAGTCAGGACTCCTGGGTTCTCTTTCTGGATCTGAGAGGGGAGTGAGGTCTGTTGGGTAGAGCTGGGGGTGAGGGGATGAGAGTCAGGACTCCTGGGTTCTCTCCCCAGCTCCAGGAGAGAGTGAGGTCTGTTGGGTAGAGCTGGAGGTGGGGGATGAAAGTCAGGACTCCTGGCTTCTCTCCCCAGCTCCAGGAGGGGAGTGAGGTCTGTTGGGTAGAGCTGGGGGTGAGGGGATGAAAGCAAGAACTCCTGGGTTCTCTTCCCGGCTCCAGGAGGGGAGTGAGGTCTGGTGGGTAGAGCTGGGGGCGAGGGGATGAGAGTCAGGACTCTTGGGTTCTCTTCCCGGCTCCAGGAGGGGAGTGAGGTCCGTTAGGTAGAGCTGGAAGTGGGGGATGAGAGTCAGGACTCCTGGGTTCTCTTCCTGGATCTGAGAGGGAAGTGAGGTCTGTTGGGTAGAGCTGGGGGTGAGGGGATGAGAGTCAGGACTCCTGGGTTCTCTTCCTGGCTCCAGGAGGGGAGTGAGGTCCGTTGGGTAGAGCTGGGGGGGGTGAGATCCAGGATTACTGGGTTCTCTTCCCAGGGCTGAGAGGGGAGTGAGGTCCGTTGGGTAGAGTTGGGGGTGAGGGGATGAGAGCCAGGACTCCTGGGTTCTCTTCCTGGCTCCAGGAGGGGAGTGAGGTCTGGTGGGTAGAGCTGGGGGCAAGAGGATGAGAGTCAGGACTCCTGGGTTCTCTTCCCAGCTCCAGGAAGGGAGTGAGGTCTAGTGGGTAGAGCTGGGGGCAAGGGGATGAGAGTCAGGACTCCTGGGTTCTCTTCCCGGCTCCAGGAGGGGAGTGAGGTCCGTTGGGTAGAGCTGGGGGTGAGGGGATGAGAGCCAGGACTCCTGGGTTCTCTTCCTGGCTCCAGGGGGGAAGTGAGGTCTGTTGGGTAGAGCTTGGGGGAGGCGGAATGAGAGTCAGGACTCCTGGGTTCTCCTCCCGGCTCCAGGAGGGGAGTGAGGTATGGTGGGTAGAGCTGGGGGTGAGGGAATGAGAGCCAGGACTCCTGGGTTCTCTTCCTGGATCTGAGAGGGGAGTGAGGTCTGGTGAGTAGAGCTGGGGGCGAGGGGATGAGAGCCAGGACTCCTGGGTTCTCTTCCTGGATCTGAGAGGGGAGTGAGGTCTGGTGAGTAGAGCTGGGGGCGAGGGGATGAGAGCCAGGACTCCTGGGTTCTCTTCCTGGATCTGAGAGGGGAGTGAGATCTGGTGAGTAGAGCTGGGGGCGAGGGGATGAGAGTCAGGACTCCTGGGTTCCCTTCTAAGCTCCATGAGGGGAGTGAGGTTTGGTGGGTAGAGCTGGTAGTGGGGGTTGAGAGCCAGGACTCCTGGGTTCTCTTCCTGGCTTTGAGAGGGGAGTGAGGTCTGCTGGGTAGAGCCAGGTAGTGAGGACGCTGGGCGTCAGGACTCCTGGGTTCTCTTCCCCACACAGCTACTGACTCACACACGCGGTGAGCTGGTCCCCCCGCCCTCCCCGGGAAAACGGGGAGCATGATCTGGAGCCCTCCCACTAAAGAGATCGGCGTGGTGAAAGGACCAGAGGGAGAGCTCCTGTAGGCTACCAAGGCTGGAGGACCGGCCACTCACCCAGGGCTGGCCAGTGGCCGATAGCACGGTCTGTACCCTGCGGCTTTGCTGTATCGTGTGCCCCATTCACGCAGCATCTCCCCGCCCCCTGCTTCGCAGCATTACATCGTCCCATTAATTCTGGCTTTTAATTGCAAAGCCTGGTGGAGCTGCAGGCGCGAGTCTGCCTGGCAGGCTGTGCTGTGCCCGCTGGCCACATGGCGAGGGCCGTGGTGGAGGAGACTTTCTCGCCCTCAGATGAAGGCTTGTGGGTGGAGCCATGATCCACAATGGCCCCTCCCTTGGGGGAGGTCATATCCAGTGTCCCCCAATAACTTCTCCCCGATGTAACCAGGACACCTAACTGTCATTAAGCAACACTGGTTCTCCTTGGCTACCCCCTAGAGATGGTGCCACCCATGGAGTGCGTGTGCCACCCAGCCTCAGAGCCACGCAGCTGAGTGCCAGAGCCCCCACACTGCATAAAGTCCATGGGGATTCTCCCCCTCCCCTGCGAGGCTCCAGTCGTGGGGATGGCAGTCAGCTCTGCTTGTTTGGCCAAGATTAGCTGTCCTGCTCCCTGCATACATGACTCCCCTGTGGAATCAGGCTGGGGTCGGGGGGCGCCGTCACACCTGTTATCTGCAAGAGACGCCATGGGTTTGATTCTCAGCACGGAGCCAGAGTCATTTCTAGTCTGTAGACTGTCAGCCAGCTTGGGGGCGAGGCCAGCTCTGTGTTTGTGCAGTGCCTGGCACAATGGGGTCCTGATCCGTCACGGGGGCTCCTGGGTGCTACCACATTACAAATGAATAATGACTCTTGCCCAGCCTTTTTCATCAGTTGGGCTCCAAGCACTTTACAAAGGAAGGTCAGCAGCATTATCCCCACTTTACAGCTGGGGAAACTGAGGCACAGAGCAGGGAAGGGACTTGCCCCAGGTTACCCAGTGGGCCAGCGGCAGAGCTGAAAATAGAGCCCAGGGCTCTGGAGTCCCAGTCCAGTGCTCTCTGCACTAGGCCATGCTGCCTCCCCAAGAATAATATAAAATGGCACCAACTGAGCTCAGCACCCGTTGTGTGAGGGGCTGTACAAATGTAGCAAGAGATGGCGGCATTGCCAACCTCGGACGTGAACCGGGCCTCCAACACTGCGAGATGGACTTTAAATCACGAGATTTGTTTTATTATATAACAATGAATTCAGGATTCTTTTTTTCTCCTCTGAAGCCAGCTTTTCCCTGCTGCCCCCAGGGCCACAGGAGCAAGGGTTCTTCTGACTCCAGGAGCTGGGCCTTGAAACCTCCCACCACCATGGTACTGGAGCAATACCAGCCCCTAAGAGCTCCCTTCCCATAGTATCTGAGCCCCCCTGTGCGGTAGGGCAAGGACTGTTCTCTCCGTGTTACCTACGGGGAAATGGAGGCACAGAGAGACTCCCGCAGGGGTCACACAGAATATTTGCAGCAGAGGGGAGCTGGTTTCCCCATAGCCCATCTTAGTACCATAGCTGCCTTCCTCTCTAAGCCCAGCACCGTCCTTCGAACAGACCAAGGGAGGATTTGCAGATTGCAGGAGAAATGGGGGTACAAAGCAGTGAATTGCTTCACCCAGCCTGCTGGTGTCAGCAGTGGGATTTGAGCCCAGATTTCCCACATCCTGCCCCAGTGCTTTACCGCATAATCACGCTGCACTTGAGTTTAACGTCTCCTCTCAAATAATTCCCCTCCCACCCCCCGTTCGATATTTACATCCTTCAGCTACTCCCAGACAATTATCTGAGCGCTCCTTAGCCGCCGTCTAGCCAAGCTAGTCGTATTTAGTTCTTTTAATCTCCCCTTGTAATTTAATCCTCCGAGACCCTTAATCATTTTCGCTGCACTGCTCCAAATTCCCTCTCATTTGACGGCAGCTTCTGTGCCCCAGAGTGCAGAGGCAGGATCCAGGCCGGAAGTATCCCTGGAGAGGGGGTGGGGACCATCCTGCCCACTGGGCACTGGGATACGGCGTGTCCTAAAATAGCCCCGGTCCTGTTGCTGGAGCAGCCAGACGGGCACACAGGGGTGCTGCAAAAGGCCCGACCCATCTCTGCAGGGCTAACAAGTCGTGACCCACTGATGCAGGATGGGCTTGTGGGTCAGATGCTCGGACTCAGGAGAGCTGAACTCAATTCCTGCTCTGCCACTGACTCCCCATGCAGCCTGGTGTGAGTCACTGCGTCGCCTGGTGCCTCAGTTTCCCCTTCTGTAAAATAAGGGGGACTGATCCTTCCCTTTGTTTCAATTGTGAGCTTTATGGGGTAGGGGCAACCTCTCGCTGTGTCTGTGCAGCACCCAGCACAAGGGAGGCCCTGATCTTGGTCAGGGTCTCTGCAACACCTAGCACAAGGGGGATCCTGATCTCGGTCAGGGTCTGTGCAGCGCCTGGCACAAGGTGGCCCTGATCTCAGTCAGGGTCTGTGCAGGGCCGAGCACAAGGGGGCCCTGATCTCGGTCGGGGTCTGTGTAGCACCTGGCACAAAGGGGCCCTGATCTCAGTCAGGGTCTGTGTAGCACCTGGCACAAGGGGGCCCTGATCTCAGTCGGGGTCTGTGCAGCGCCCGGCACAAAGGGGCTCTGATCTCAGTCGGGGTCTGTGCAGCGCCTGGCACAAGGGGGCCCTGATCTCGGTCAGGGTCTGTGCAGCGCCTGGCACAAGGGGGCCCTGATCTCAGTCGGGGTCTGTGCAGCGCCCGGCACAAAGGGGCTCTGATCTCGGTCGGGGTCTGTGCAGCACCTGGCACAAAGGGGCCCTGATCTCAGTCAGGGTCTGTGCAGCGCCTGGCACAAGGGGGCCCTGATCTCGGTCAGGGTCTGTGCAGCGCCCAGCACAAAGGGGCCCCCCACATCCTGGTCACAACCTTAATGCGGATAATAATTGTGTGTCTTCTGCAGTAGAAAGGAGCCTCCTGTGTGTGCGGACTTGGCAGCCCTGTTGCTTGGGCGCTGCCCAGCGGATGGGCTGTGGGGAGTTTCCAGGGAACCTGCTGTTGCTGGGTCAGGAATCCAGGGCTCCGAAGGCCAATAAATCTGTTGGCGCTAGAGCAGGAGATTTCCAGACGCTTGTTCATCTCGCTGCCCTTTGCTGTGGCTTTCCAGGGAACTTGGGAGGCACCTTTGTGAGGAGACGCTAAACAGGGATATGGCACAAGCAGGGTGTGGGGGTTTCAGCCAGTGTATTGCACCGTAATGGAGCTGGGGCGCTTTATAAATTGAGCATTGCAGCCAGCTCTGGGGTGGGGCGCGGCTGCTCTTTAAAAGCCATGCAGCCACACTGTACGTGACTCGCCTGCCCAGCATCGAAAGGCAGCCACCTCTGGTATGGAGCATGGCAGCTGCTTGGCAGCACACAGAGACACGACATGGGGATCATTCAACCAGCACTGAGGTTCCAGGGCTCAGCAGCTGATTAGCAGTCACACAGTATTAGCACAGGGATCTTTCACCCAACCCTGAGATGCAGCCACTTCTGGGGTGAGGCATGGCAGCTGTTTCACTGCCACCCACCATCACTGTCAGACACTTTAGAACAAGAGCAAGTGGCTATTCCACATGAAGAAGCTACAGGAGGGAAATGAGGTGACCAGGATTGTAGAATTAACGCTGGAATTTGGCCCGGACCCCTCAGTTCCTGCTCCGACTCGCTGAGAAAAGGCTCTGATGCAGGGCCCTCAGCTGAGCGATTCGCCTGGCCCTAGCTAGGTCACCATGGTGATCATTTTGCCCCACAGTGACCCCTGCAGTAGAAGGAGGGTCCAGTTCTGGTTCTTCCTGATAATGATCAGGACCCGACTTGCATCTAGCAAGGGTCCCAAAGTGTTCACATCACCAAAACCTTCCAGGTCATCTAAGCATTGGGCCCACCCTCATTAATTCTGTTCTACACATGGGGAAACCGAGGCACAGAAGGGGGCAAAGCACTTGCTCGTGAGTCACACCAGGATGTGGCAAGGGAACCCAGGAGGCCAGATACCCACCCCCCCTGCTGTGACCACTAGACCCTGCTCCCCTCCGAAAGCCAGGGATAGAACCCAGGAGTCCTGGCTCCGAGCTGCCTGCTCTAACCAATAACCCCTATTCCTCTCCCCGAGCTGGGGCTAGAGCCCAGGTGTGTGGGTGAGCCACACACCAGGCCCCTCCCCTCCCAGCTGATCTGCTATAATTTGGCAGTTTGAGATGTAATTAGGCAGTTTCTTAAACCGCGGTGTCTTCGCCCAGGAGACCGAGCCGCCTCCAGGAGAGACCAGGAAGCCATAATTAGGAGAGCCTTGGAAAGCTCCGTTCACATGTGCTGCTTGCGCCCCGGGCCCAGCTCCTGCAGCCGGGCGGGAGGGAGAGATGTGCGGATGGCACAGCCGCAGGCCCGGTGCTTCCATTTAGGCGACCTAGGTGGTCGCCTAGGGCACCAGGATTTGGGAGGGCGGCATTTTGCCGCCCTTGGGGGCCTTCCGTACTCTGGATCTGCGGCGGCAATTCTGCGGCGGGTCCTTCACTGGCTCTGGGACCCGCTGCCGAAGTGCCCCGAAGACCGGGAGCGCGGCAGGACACCCCCTCCCCACCGCAGAATTGCCAGGAGCGCGGAAGGACCCCCGACTAGGGTGCCAAAAACCCTGGCGCCGCTCCTGCACAGCCAGGGTCCTGCTGGCCAGGGCCCCAGTCCACGGGGGCATCCCAGTGTCCGGGATCCATCGACAAACCCAGCATCACTCAGCCTGGCCTGTTCTCACTGTTACGCCCCACCCATCTCCCAGAGCTGGGAAAAGAACCCAGGAGTCCGGACTCCCAGCCCTCCAGCTGTCACCACTAGATCCCACCTTTGGCTAAGCAGGGATGAGCTGGGACCGCAGATGGTGGGGAGAGCTGCTGTCTGTCACTAAGAGGTTAGGCCAAGGGCTCAGCAGGGGACACCCTCCCCTCGCAGTCAGTGCTGACCCCAGTGCCCCAGTGCAGCACTAGGGGGCGCTGTGCTGCAGGGGGCGGGGGCTTAGCAGGGAGCTCTGTGCTGCAGGGCACAGGGCAGAGGGGCTCAGCAGGGGGCGCTGTGCTGCAGGGAGCGGGGGAGAGGCTCAGCAGGGGGCGCTGTGCTGCAGGGCGCAGGGCAGGGGGCTCAGCAGGGGGCGCTGTGCTGCAGGAAGCAGGGGGGAGGCTCAGCAGGGGGCGCTGTGCTGCAGGGCGCAGGGCAGGGGGCTCAGCAGGGGGCGCTGTGCAGCAGGAAGCGGGGGGGAGGCTCAGCAGGGGGCGCTGTGCTGCAGGAAGCGGGGGGAGGCTCAGCAGGGGGTGCTGTGCTGCAGGGAGCAGAGTGGGGGGCTCAGCGGGGGGAGCTCTCCCCTTGCAGTCAGTGCTGACCCCAGCTCAGTGCTGATGGGTGCTGGGAGGGGGAGGAAGGGGTTCATTTGCCATCTCCCCATGCCCAGGGGCTGGGAGATGAGTGGCTGGGACGTGCTGGCAGCAAGATCTAGCTGGGGGGGCCCCCTCCTTCCCAGCACCCGCTGTTCTTCCCAGGCTGTGATGGGGTGGGGGCTGCAGCAGGGCTTCCCCCCAACCCCACCCCCAGCCAGCCTTCTTTGTTCTCTGCTGAGAGGCTGGGAAATTTATGAGGGGTTCAGCCACCCCTCTGCCCACCCGTGCCCCATGCCCATTGCTACATGTTGGCATCCCTGGCTTGGCTCATTCCTGGGTGAATGACTAGAACTCCCTGCTCTGGGGGGGCTGCTGGGGCCACCCTGTCCTCAGCCCCCCCCGCCTCCATGCCCCCAAGAGCTGCCTGTCTCTGACCTTCCCCCCATCCACTCCCTCTCCTGCCCAGGTGTCCCCCCCTACCCCAGTGCAGGGCTCTGGGCCCCCCAGCCCCATTCAGTGCTACGAGGACTCCAGCAAGAGGTGAGTGGGGGGACACAGCTCGGGAGACAGCTCTAGTTTTACATGACTATAGAAGCTCTGAGCGCCCAATCCCCACCTCCACTGGAGTTGGGAAGGGCTGTTCTTCCCATATCAGGGATAGGGAAACTGAGGCACAAGAGGGACTGGACTCAAGTACACTCAGCCGAGCTGGGAGTAGAACCCAGGTGTCCTTAGTCCTTATTCATCTTCCCCTCCCCTAGCCAGGGATGGAACCCAGGAGTTCTGACTCCCAGCCCCACCTGCTCTCCCCTCTAGCCCCCCTCCCCTCCCCTCCCCGAGCTCAGTGGGGGGACAGGGAACCCAGGAGTCCTGGCTGCAGCCAGCTCTATGATCCAGCTCTCTGCTCTTTGCCCAAGGTGGTTCCACCTTCATGGCTCAGCTCTTCTCCCCCAGGGCCCCCCTTGAATCGCCAGGGTCCCCTGGGGCCACCAAGCTGCTGCTCTGCGCTGGAGCTGTGACGCTGATGAGCGCAGAGGCCCCGGCCGAGCCGTCAGACAGGAACCTGCAGGGGCTTTGCCAGCCGGGGCACTGGAGCCTGGCGCGCAGGTGTCAGCACTGCCCTGGGGGAGCTGGCATTACTCGCACGGCTGGGCCCCCAGACGGCGTCCCTGGGGAGCAGCACTCACCACTAAGGCACAGGAACCCCAGAGCTGGGGAGGGAACCCAGGAGTCCTGGCTCCCAGCCCCCCCAGTACCACTACACACCACTCCCTTCCCAGAGCTGTGCAGAGAACCCAGGAGTCCTGGCTCCCAGCCCCCCCACCTTGTTACCCCTGCACCCCACTCTCCCACGGATCTCACAGAGCTGTGTCAGCCCATTATTAACCCTTCCCGTGCCAGGGTTAGTCCTAGCTGGCTGTGGACTAGGGAAGCCAGTGGGGCTGGGTGTTGTCAGTCCCTGCCCTGGAGAATAGAAGGTCCTGTGGGGGGAGCACCCGTATTGGCCCTGGGTCAGAGGGGGGAATTCCCCTCTCCAATGGTGGTGCTACTGGGCTAGGAGATAGAGGAGGGGGCTCTTGCCGTGCATAGAATGAGGTGAACCCTGCAGCCCCCCCAGCTTTTTTCATGGCTTCTCTCCCCTCCCTCCCCCAGGCTTGCTGTCTGCTGGATCGTCCCCCCTGTGTGATGCCGGGAGAGGCCCCAGGCTCGGGCCACTGAGAGCCGTGCCAGGGAGGGAGCGTGCCAATCGCCCAGCCGGCACCATGGCCCGCCTCGCCCATGCCCTCTGGAGCCTTTGCATCACCGCCATCCTCGTCACCTCAGCCACACAAGGTAGGAAGGGGGCTCCACAGCGGGCGGGGGAGCAAGGTGTCTGGGATCTCCAGGGGGCGCCCGATCTCCAGCTGCACCCGGGACGCAGATAGACCCTGGGTTCCCCCTGGATCCGCAGCCTGCATTGCCCAATGTCACCACTAGGGGCTGCAGAACAACCTGGGCCCCCACCCTGCTGTGCCCCCCAGAGGGGAGACGTGTCCCCCAGTGCTCGCAGCGATAGGGAGAGGGGGGCGCTGCAGGGCTGCGAGGGGGAGTGGAGGGACACGCCTGGCTCTTTTGGGGGTGGGGCTGTGGTCCCATGAGGGTCTTGGCTTCTCAGATTCTATCATCCAGCTTTAGGGTCTGACAGCGCCAGCGGGAAGAATATTGCCAGGGGGGCCCCCCAGCTGTGCAGATCCCCTTGGCCCAACCCGCAGCCCCAGCCCTGGGCTCCCGCTCTCCCCAGCTCTGCTGGTGCCCCTCAATCCCGACCCGCAGCCCCCTGCTAGCCCAGCCCTGGGCTCCCCCTCTCCTCAGTTCTGCTGGTGCCCCTCAATCCTGACCCGCAGCCCCATGCTAGCCCAGCCCTGGGCTCCCCCCCACCACAGCACCTCTGTAAGGAAGAGGCAGATGCAGTGAGGAAGATTCTCTCATGATCCACGACTGGCACCATAGGGGGCCCCGATCTCGGTCAGCGTCTGGGCAGCACCTAGAGTTGACAACTTTCAAATTGCAGAAAACCGAATACCTTTGCGCCACCCCCTGCCCCGCCCCTTCTCCGAGGCCTCACCTCCCCGCTCACTCCATTCCCCCCTCCCTTTGTCCCCCACTCTCCCCCACCCTCACTCACTCGCTCATTTTCACAAGCTAGGGCAGGGGGTTGGGGTGTGGGAGGGGGTGAGGGGTGCAGGCTCCGGGCTTACCTCAGGGGGCTCCCTGGAAGTGGTGACATGTCCCTTGGCAGCTAGGTAGAGGCATGGCCAGGCTGCTCTGCGCGCTGCCTCTGCCTGCAGGCACCGCCCCCACAGCTCCCATTGGCCATAGTTCCTGGTCGGTCCCCACTGATCTCAGTCCGGGTCAGTGCACCTGGCACAAGGGGGCCCTGATCTCCGTCAGGCTCTGGCAAAACGGGGCCCTGATCTCATTCAACACCCTCAATACCCTCCAAGCTGTTACCATGAGTCCCTGGCTGGTATCTCTGACTCCTTGCTGTTCAGACAAGGGTCAGTTATTATCATTAAGCTCTTGTGCCTGGGTTGCCCACACTCTGCTCAGGGGTGATCTGGGGGCGCTGGGTTCCTTGTGCGGGTGGGTCCTGTTGTCGAGCTGTTAACTCATCAGGGTGCAGCTGAGCAAGGGGGGAGAGCTGACGGGGAGCCAGAGGGGGCATCTTTGGGGGGGCTCCCATGGGGGGATTGAGATCCCCTGATGCTGCCATCCCCTGCGTTGTTCCTTTCCTCTACTCCTCCATCCCCCCTTTCTGGCTGACACCCCGTGAGGTGCTCACCCAGGCCTGCTGGAGCAGGAGCTCTGGGCAGGACATCAGAATGGGGGCAGGGCGCCAGGCCAGGAGAGGCACATGGGACCCAATGGTTAATCTGGTCCCATCCCAGCTTCGATTGGGGTGTTGAGCAGAGGGAGCTGAATGCAGGGCGCTGGGGGGTGGAATATGGGAGAGCGATTACAGGCTGCAGCCCAATGTCAGTTACAGCTGGCTCAGAGGAGAGCAGGAGCTGGGCTTAGTGGAGTTCCTCTGGATTTACACCCCAGGGAAGCTTCAATCCAGCTCTATCCCTGAGGCTCCGAGGTTCTTGGGTGAAATTAATGAGAGCCACCAGGTCTGGTGGTCGGGTGAGTCAGTAGCGCAGCTCTGTGTAGGCAGCCCAGCCTCAGTCACACTCACTGCCAGCTGCCTTGGGAAATGTCAGGGAGAGAGGAGGTGGAAATCATAGATAGAGTCATAAATTATTAGGGTTGGAAAGGACCTCAGGAGAGCATCTAATCCAACCCCCTGCTCAAAGCAGGACCAATCCCCAAATCACCCCCTCCGGGATTGAATTCACAACCCTGAGTTTCGCAGGCCAGTGCTCAAACCACTGAGCTATCCCTCCCCATATTCATTTTTTTGTCAGGGTAGTAGGGGATGACTCTGTGCTCAGAAAAGCGAAACGGGGAGCCCTGGGGTCCTGATGCGGGTGGGGCAAGGGATAGATATAGGACAGGTCACCAGAGAGAAACGTCCCCTTCTCCTAGATGGTGGCTCAGGTTCTGGTGGTGTGTAGTGGATAGAGGCTGGAGAGGAGTCAAGACTCCTGGGTTCCATCCCCGGCTCTGGGAGGGGAGTTGTGTCTAGTGGTTGGGGAGTGGAGGCTGGGAGTCACGGCTCCTGGATTGTATCCCTGTCTCTGCCACTGTCTTGCTGTGTGACACTGGGCAAATCATTTCCCCTCTCTGTGCCTCATTTTCCCAATCTCTTTAGATTGGGGTAGGGACTATCTCTTGCTGTCACTGGGGGAAACCATGTTATGGGAGCTGGGGGTGGGGGGCTTGTTAAGAGGACACAGCAGAGATGGAAGAGCATGGAGGAGGCTGCAGCACTCAGTACCCACTGAGTGTGCTTTGCACAGACTTACGGCTGCCCTGTCCCCCCACCCCCACGCCAAGGGGTGGGGGAGATTCCTGGTCCCCACGCCAAGGGGTGGGGGAGATTCCTGTTTAATCTGATCATCTCAGCGCTATCTGCTTCCGTTTCTAAAGTTAGATCAGGGAAGAGATGGTTGGGGGGGAGGAGATTTAAAACAGGGACTCTTCTATGAGTGAGGGGGGCTGGGCCCCAAGGCTTGGCTTGCCCCCAGCCCCACGGGAGAGCAAAGGCAGAACATAAGGCTGATTGGACTGATCCACCACTAGGGGGCACCACCCTGGGGACTGAGCTAAGTGGTCTGTATCACGTCTACAGGGAATGTGGTCCTACACGCCACATCCCATGGTGTGTTCCTGTATCCCAGGGGCAAAGTGCACCACAGATATTATTTTTATTCCCATTTCAACCACAATCATTGGAGAATCCCCCTGGCTGGGGGCAGTGTAGGGCTTAGGACACACAGCCGAGCGGTTCATATTGTGCCCACCTGAGGGCAGTGTTGTGCAGACACAAATGCATGCTCCCTAACCCCTACAAGCCCATGGACACACAGCCCAAGGCACATCTATGCCCAAGCACATACACACAAGTACACACACATTCATATCCAGGCAAATGGACACACATACAGGGACTCACAGACACACACATGCATGCACAGGCGTGTTGTGCCCAAATGGGCCCGCAAAACACACTCGCTTGCACACACAAATGGACAATTGCAGACACACACACACCTTTGCACACACAAACATGCATGCGCACACACACAAACACACACCTTTGCACACACAGACACACACTCCCCCACCCCCACATCACACACTCATATAAAGATACTCACATGACCCAGCCCCACCCCTCCCATTCACTCGGCCTGTTCCCCCCACCCTTTCCTCTCGTCAGGCCCCGCGCTCGCCACAGGGGCCATGCCAGAGACAGCTCCATTCTCCGCTCCCCTTTGAGGGGCAGCTGCAAGGTCAGGAGAGCGTGAGCAAATCTCCCATAATGCACCTGCCATCCCTTTAATCACCTGCCTGGCTCTGTGTCCTGCGGCTCCTGCATCAGTCCCTGGCTCCTGGCTTTTCAAGCCCTGGCCTCGCGCTCAGCAGCCAGGCACCTTTGTGCAGTTCAAAGCCGCTGACATGGGGAGATGGGGGGTGCTCACACTATGGCCCATGGTCTGCGCTGCCCTGCCCCTTGCCCCACTCCTCAGGATGCTGCAGGGCCTGAAGCCCGGACCCATTCTCCATCAGTGCCGTACAGGGGCTGAACATGGCCCTCTGAGAATCCCACCCCTGGGTGTGGAAATGGTGTAAGAGCCCTGCATGTGCCTTGCTCCCAGCCCCTTGCATCAGGGCTGCCCAGAGGATTCAGGGGGCCTGGGGCAAAGCAATTTCGGAGGCCCCTTCCATAAAAAAAGTTGCAATACTATAGAATACTATATTCTCGTGGGGGCCCCTGCAGGGCCCGGGACCTGGGGAAAATTGCCCCACTTGCCCCCCCTCTCTCTGGGTGGCCCTGCCTGGCATAGGAGGTGGATCAGGGCACCCTGCGCTGTGGTTATTCTCTGCCCCTGGGACAGGAGCACTGGGAATCAGGCCCTAGGTCTCTGCCTCGGGCTTCAGAACTGGGATGGAGGCAGTTGTGGGGACATGTGCAGGGATCGCAGACGCCAGGTGTTTGGGGCCGAGGTTGTTCCAGGGAGGTAACACATTAGCTAAATGCACTGTGCTCCCTCCCCATCAGGGCTGCGGCTGGTCCACATAGGGGATAACAACCTCCTTCAACTGCCATCTAACAAAGCTGCTCTTTTAGCTCACATGCTTTTAATATGCTGGAGGTCCCAGGTCCAACCCCCTCAGCCAGGGTGGGCCCCCTCCCCCTCACACTCTCCCTCCCCGTCTGCTCATATTGGGCAAGGGACAAGTCCCAATTCGGAACGCCCCCCATGACAGGAATGGCCAGAACAATGTGGGGAATTTCAGGCCAACCAGCGCCTCCTGGTGGTGGTTTCTGGAACCAACAGCAGCCAGGGCTCCCCAAAGTCCTGGCAGAGGGAGGCTGGTCTCCTTCCCGTACCACTGCCAGGGCACGAACTGCCAGCCCAGCTGCACCAACCTGAAGGGAGGGGGCCCCCCTGCTGTGCACTGCCTCTGCCCTTCCCCTTCTCTGCTCACAGCACAGTGCAGCAGCAGGATACCTGGGGAGTCTAGTGGTTAGAGCGCACTCCAACTCTTAGACCTCCCTTCACCCCCTCTCTGCTTCACCTGTGTATGTGGGGAAATTACATAGGCAGCAGCCATGTTGGTAGCCAGTCTCCACCTTCCCTTTGGGGGCACAGTCCCCGCTCCCTCAGGGAGCCTCCCAGGCCCCCCCAGCAGGACTTGAATGCACAGCCTGCAGCTCTGGAAAGGGGAAAACACCCTCCCCAAGCAGCCACTGGAAGCAGTGCCAGGTGCTACCTCCAGGGGACAGCAGCATGTGTCTGTGCAGCCAACCGGCCCTTAAGGCAGCGCCCCCTGGTGCATGCATCAGGCATTGCATCTGTGTCTTCCTGTTCTGTTCCATTGGCCTTAGTGCAACCAGGCTGTTGTCCCATTGGGGAGATGGGCAGTGGAGAGATCCACAATCTGCCTCAGGATCCCACAGCAAGTTAATATAAAGCCAGGAACAGAACCTAGGCCCCCCAGCTCCAAGATCCCCCCGAATCCCCCTGCTCTAACCACTAGACCCCACTTCCCTCCCAGAGCTAGGGATAGAACCAGGAGTCCTAGTTTCCCCTTTAAAATCCCTCTGGGTGGTTTTAATTCTCCTCTCTCCTCCCGGCTGGTCCTGGTCACATGGGAGATGGGGGGGGGGGGATTCAGAGGGATTGCAGGGAATTTGCTCAGCACATTGGCGAGACTGTCGGCTCAGCCGCTGCCTGGAAAGTGGGTCACGGGCGGTGCGGGGAGCTGAGTGCGTGGTGAGAGACGTCTGGATCTGGGCAAAACATCCAGCCGCATGTGAGCCTTTGAATGCAGCCTTGGGGCAAGGGACCAGATTCCCTCCATGAGGGGCCTGATCCTGTCTCTTCATATGGGCCCCGTTATCTGGGAAAGACAGAGGAACTTGCTCTTATATTATATGGATTACGGTAGTGCTTACAACTCCTAACCAATACTGGGCCCGTTGTTCTGGGTGCTGCACAAACACCCAAGAGACAGCCCCTGCCCCAAAGCCTAGCTAACCAAAGGGTGGGGGAAACTGAGGCACAGAGATGAGAAGGGACTTGTCCAAGGTCACACAGCAGTTCAGCAGCAGAGCCAGGAATGGAACCCAGGTGTCCTGAGTCCCACACCAGTGCCCCACTCACTAGATCACACTGCTACTCAAACACTGGCGCTGTCCTCAGCCTGTGAAGTCCTGGCAGGTGTTTCATTTAGACTCCAGTCCATGGGAACTAGACTTGACCCCACGGGTCCCCTGCCACCCCCTGCTCTGACCACTAGACCCCTCTCCCCTCCCAGGGCTGGGGATAGAACCCAGGAGTCTGGGTTCCCAGTGCCATGATCTGGCTGCTCACTCCATGGGCAGGTGGGAGGTGAATTACAGATGCCATCTGAGCTTCAGAGGGTGGGGAAACTGAGGCAGTAGATGGGGGGGGAGGAATGGGGAGCTGACCCACTCATGCCTCTCACCATCTCCTCCTGTCTCTCTCCCCTAGGTCTGAGCCGCGCCGGGCTGCCATTTGGCCTGGTGCGGCGGGAACTGGCCTGCGAGGGCTACCCCATCGAGCTGCGCTGCCCAGGCAGCGACGTCATCATGGTGGAAAACGCCAACTACGGGCGCACGGATGACAAGATCTGTGACGCCGACCCCTTCCAGATGGAGAACGTGCAGTGCTACCTCCCTGATGCCTTCAAGATCATGTCTCAGAGGTGAGCGCGCCTCACCCGCACCCCATATGGCACCCCCAGGACAAGGGGACCCCTGTCTCTCCCTGGGTGCCCAGGGCTGCACCTTGTTTCCCCCCTGCCTCCAGCTAGAGGAAGAATCACTTGTGTTTAACTAGGTGCCAACTCCTCACCTCTCTGCCAGCCTGTTAGCCCCACAGGAGCACCCCAATCCCTGAGCCCCTGTGACATCACTGGCTACCCCCCAAAATCCCCATGGAGGCAGTGCACATGTCAGCGTGTTTGAGTCACCTGCCCCTCAGCAGTTCCCTGCCCTCGCAGCCTGGAGATCTAGTGAGAGTGAAAACAAGCTGGTTTCCAGCTGGGGAACAAGGGTGGGGGAGAGCAAAGGTTCCCCAGAGAATGAAACTGAGACACGCGGGCTAGAGGCTGCATGTAACCTAAGCAGGCAAATTCATTGTCCACAGCCATTGTCTGTCTGTCTATTCCCATCCACCTCCCTCACCTATCTATCTATCCCCATCCACCTATTTGTTCTATTCATCTATCTATTCTCACCCACCCACCCGTTCTATCTATCTGACTCCATCCACCCCATCTATCTATCCCCATCGACCCATTCTATCTATCTATCTATCTATCTATCGCCACCCCTTCTATTTATCTATCTATCCCCATCCATCCCTTCTATTTATCTATCCCTATGCACCCCCTCTATCTATCTAGCTAGCTAGCTAGCTCCATCCATCCATCTCCATCCACCCCTTCTATCTATCTCCATCCACCCCTTCTATCTATCTATCCCCATTCACCTGTTCTATCTATCTCCATCCACCCCTTCTATCTATTTATCTATCCCCATTCACCGTTTTATCTATCTATCTAGATATCTCCATCCACCCTTTCAATCTATTTATCTATCCCCATTCACCCGTTCTATCTATCTCCATCCACCTCTTCTATCTATTTAGATATTCCCATTCACCATTCTATCTATCTGTCTATCTCCACCCACCCCATCTATCTATCTATCCCCATGGACCCGTTCTATCTATCTATCTATCTATCTATCTATCTATCTATCTATCTATCTATCTATCTATCTATCTATCTGTCTATCTCCATCCACCCATTAGTTCTGTTAATCTATCTATCCCCATCTACCCGTTCTATCTATCTATCTATCTATCTCCATACACCCGTTCTATCTATCTATCTATCTATCCCCATCCACCCATTCGTTCTATTCAATTTATCCCCACCCACCCACGCATTCTATCTCCATCCACCCCTTCTATCTATTTAGATATCCCCATTCACCTTTCTATCTATCCATCTAGCTCCATCCACCCCATCTATCTATCTTTCCCCATTCACCCGTTCTTTCTATCTGTCTATTTTCATCCACCCCTTCTGTCTATCTATCTATCTATCTATCTATCTATCTATCTATCTATCTATCTATCTATCCCCATCCACCCATTAGTTCTATTAATCCATCTATCCCCACCCACCCATTCTATCTATCTATCTATCTATCTCCATACACCCGTTCTATCTATTTAGATATCTCCATTCACCTGTTCTAGCTAGCTAGCTAGCTAGCTCCATCCACCCCATCTATCTATCTATCCCCATCGACCCGATCTATCTATCTATCTATCCCCATTCACCCCTTTTATCTATCTATCTATCTATCTATTCCCATTCACATGTTCTATCTATCCCCATTCACCCCTTCTATCTATCTATCTATCTATCTATCTATCTATCTATCTATTCCCATTCACACGTTCTATCTATCCCCATTCATCCATTCTATCTATCTATCTATCTATCTATCTATCTCTCCATGCCAGGTCCATATGGTATTTGCCAGCGAGGGTTGCAGGCATTCCACCCCTTCCCCTCCCCACGCCCCATGCTGTACACCTCAGTAGCCAAGGGGCTGTGGGGGAGGGGTTGCTCCAAGGCAGGCTGTGCTGGGGAGGAGGGGGATGGGGGGCAGTGAGATCTGGAGGTGAGGGCTAGGAGTGAGTGGAGTCCAGCAGAAGAAAGGGCAGGCCGGCGGGCATTGGACGGGCACATGCAGCGTGTGGTCTGAGGGCACACTCCGATTACCAGCATTTCTGGCTTTTCCAAAGGGTTTCATTCCTGGGTACTGTGTGGCCAGGTCCTGGAACCACCGCTCAGCTGTGTCCTCTCTCTCTGCACCACTGTCCCCCGCCCCCAGCCTGCGACAACCCCCAGTCTGTCAATGCCCCTGCATCTGGCACAGCTCCGCCCTCCCCCTCCTGCCTGGTGCTGTCCCTCACCAGCCTGGCACAGCCCCCATGTCTGGCACAGCTTCCCCCCAACCTGGCTCCACCCCACCCACCCCCAGCCTGGCACAGCCCCGTGGAGAATGGCTATCTGGCTGGCAGAGGGGCTGTCTGCTTTAGGGAGGATACATCTCTACAGCAGTGAGACATCCGCAAAGGTTGGGGGTGCGATGTCTAGTGGTTAAAGCGGCGGGGGGAGTGGCTGGGAGTCAGGACTCCCGTGTTCTATCCCGGGTTCTGGAAGGAAGTAGTCTGGAGCAGCTCCCAACTGCAGGTGCCAACCTCAGTGCAGAGACTGTCGCAAACCGGGCAGACCCCTCAAGCTGGTGGAGTGTTGTATAATGAGATTTCACCCAGCCAGTATCAACTGTGGACTCCCGGATCGGACGCAGATGCTCCCCGTAGCCTCTCCAGTCTATCCTGCCGCCCAGACACACAGGACATAGTGACAAATGGTCACTCACACCCAGGAGCGGCGCCAGGATTTCTGGCGCCCTAGGCAGAATTCGGGGGGCGGCATTTTGTGCACTCCCCACAGGGCACGCGGGAGCTTCCGGTTCCACTCCCATCACGCCACAGAAGAAGGACCCTCTGCCGAAATGCCGTAGGCGACAGCGGCAGCCATTGAGCTGCTCAATTGACTGCCACTGTTTTCCATGGCATGTCAGCAGAAGGTCCTTCTTCGGCAGCATGACGGGAGCAGAACCGGAAGCTCCTGTGCGCCCCGTGGGGAGAACACAAAATGTCGCCCCCCGAATCCTGGCACCCTAGGCGACCACCTAGGGTCGGCTAATGGAAGCGCCGTCCCTGCTCACACCAAAACTCACCAAGCTCGGGTTGCTTCCAGCCCTAAGAGGCCAGTAACTGACCCCAGATCATTGGTACTCTAGATCCTACACCAAAGACAGCGCCCATAGCCAGGCCTGGACCAAACTAGCTAAAGGTTTATTAACTAGGGAGAAGAAATCCAAGTTAGTGACAGAGTAAAGCAAGCGAACATACACACACCCGTGAGTTACTAGCTAGCTCCTGAGAATTGTTGTGATCTGTCAATTCGACGCGTCTCTCAGGGCGGACCCAGGAGGCAGCCCCTGGGGATCTCTGGCTTCAGTTTGCTTTCTCTGGCCTCCCAGAGTTCAAACAGCCAAAGAGATGGAAGATTCTCCTGTGGCTTTGTTTTATTTCCTTCATTCAGCTTCCAAGCAGCATTTCCCAGGTGCCAGTAACCTAACCTTTGTACTGCCATGGTCCTTGATGGCCTGGCTGATCCGGCTAGTCCTGCTGGATGGGTGGCAGACCAAGGCAAACATTTTCACAGTTATAAAGCAAAGTCAGGACTCCTGGGTTCTAGCCCCGGCTCTGGGAGGGGGTGGTGCCTAGTAGTTAGAGCAGAGGGTGGCTGGGAGTCAGGATGCTAGCTTCAATTCCCACCATTGGGCCTGTGAGCCAGACTCGCAGAAGCCCTTGCAGCAGAAACAGGAGTATTGCAGGGTGGGGTGGGTGGAGAGATCACCACCTTCCTTCTCCTGGCAATGCCACCCCCCCATCCCTGCTGCCAGGGAGCTCCAACAACCCCCCCATACCCACCCTCCCAATCCCTCCCTTGTTAGCTCCTGCCACCTGCTCTCCCTGGCAAGGCTGATGCAATCGGAGAAGGGGTGGACGGGGCCATTCCCCAGGGCCGTTGGCTGCTAGAGCAACCTGGGCTCGTGTGCCCGAGACCCAGGCAGGGTTCCCCCGGGGCGGGGCAGCTGCCACCTCATTAGCCACGGCTGTTTGCCAGAGATGGGCAGGGAAGGGAGGGGGGCCCTCTCCAGGCTCCCACCACCTGCTCCCGGCTGGTTGGCACCAGGCAGCTCCCAAATCTGCCCTGGCTCCAGCCTTGGCTAGGGCTGCGGGAACTTCCTGAGGGTCAGGATGTGGGAGCAACACTACTGGGTTCTGTCCCCAGCTCTGGGAGGGGAGTGGGGCCTGGGGGTTAACTCAGGGGGGCTGGGTCCCACACTTTTGAACTCCCTTTCTCCTGTACCACCCCCCTGCCCCGCATTTGATGCATCCTCCAAGGGGCTGGGCCAGATGTTCATTCATTTCCACTCTCTCCCCACTTCTTTCCTCTCCCATTAGCCGCCCCCCGCGACCTCTGACGGGAGATGAGTTGGCCAGTTCTCAACTATGACCTGGGGGCGGGGAACAGAAACCCCCACCCCCATCCTGGTATAGGCAGGTCAGGGGTTCAGCAGGCTGGGGCAGAGGCTGCAGAGGGGGGATGAGTGGAGCAATGTCGCCCTCCCATGGCCGTTCTCTGCAATGACAAGAGCATGCTTGACTCCCAGCTAGGGGGAGCGACTCCGGGGGCTCAGCTCCAGCTGCTGCTGGACTCTGCTCGGTCCTGAACACTGACCCCTTCCCCAAGGCCTCCCCCTTGCCCCGCCCAAGGCCTCCTCTTGGACCTGAGACATCAGACTGGCCAGAACACCAGGGTTCTTTCATCTTTGACACCAGATGTACCCTCAGGTTAACGTCAGGTCAGAGAACTCCCAGGAATCACCCACACACACACACAAGGGATGTGCACCCTGGGGCACAGGCACCAGGAATCACCTCCAAGCCCCCTGAGGGGTCCATGCCCCAGGGCATAGGCGCTAGGGGGAGGAGGGAGTGGGTCTTCTCCCTCCCACTGGGAGAAGAGAGGGAGTCTTTGAACCCTACTTAGCTTTACTGGGCGACTCCCCCGGCCCCTCCACGCTCCCCCTTTGGGGGCAGCTCGCTGGGTCCTGAGCCCCAGGGGAGTCCCAAGCAGCGGGTGAGCTTAGAACCCCCAAAAGGAAATGTGTTGTCTGTTACCCTGCGGGACTCCCTGCCACAGGAGGCAGCGCAGCCAAGAGGAGCTGGGCAGGATGGACCTGAAAGAGGGTTCCCTAATTCCCCTCTTCTCTCTTTATATCCCTTCTCTTGCCGTCCCACCACTCCCCCTCTCCCTCCCGCCTGCACGCTTGCCTCGTTGGTTCTTACATCCGTTCCTTCTTTCCCGCCCTGCTCCTCTTTCTTTCTTTTGTTCTTTCTTCCCTTCTGGCTTCCTTTCATGCTGTTCTTCTTTCTCTCTCTCTCCCTGGCTTTGTTTTCTCCTGCTCTCTCTGCGGTTCTAGCTGTGGGACTGAGCCGGAGAGGCTGTTAAAGGTGAAATAGCATCAGGGAAGCAGCTCTTCCTGGATATTTATTACTCTGCTCTTGGACTTTCAGCCTCGGCTCGGTGACAACAGTGAGCCGAACAATGAGGGGCCCCCAGCCTGGGGCTCTCAGCCCCCCAGGAAACCCCCTCCACAGAGCTAATGTAGTTTGGGCAATTATCCTGCAGTGCTTGCTGGGAAAAATACCCTCGAGCCAAACCTCCCCCTCACCCACACCCGGCCTGCCACAGAGACGTGATTGTAACAGGCAGCATGGCAGTGAGAACCCACAACCCCGGAGTGTGGGGGGCGGGTGCATGGGGGGGAGGGGGGTGTAGATGGGGCCATGCTGACATGGGCGTGCATGGAGGGAGGTGCAAGTGTGCGGGGAGTGGAGCTGTATGTAGTAAGCGTTGGGGGCGTGAATCTGCACACACAGGGATGAGTAGGTATGTGTGTGGAGGATTGTGTTTGGAACACAGGAATCACCCTCCCGATGGGCCCATCTACCCTGGTCTCCCGGCTCCAGCCACTCACACCAGCAGCTTCAGAGGCTGGTGCAGGGAGCCCCCTAGAGGGCAGTGATGAAATAACAAGCCTAGGTGGGGCCTTTTACCCCTTCGCTCAGTGCCCAGGGTTCCAGCCCTGATTTCACACTTTTTTCTCCTGCCTGGGATGCTCAGGTGACCCAGCCAGGCCCGACCTGGCCTGTTGTGATTTTGGGCCCTGTCTCATTCTGTGGCAGTGGGTTCCACAGACCAGTTCTGCCCCCTAGCTAAAGCAGCCCCTT
This sequence comes from Gopherus evgoodei, assembly GCF_007399415.2. Classification (NCBI taxonomy): domain Eukaryota; kingdom Metazoa; phylum Chordata; order Testudines; family Testudinidae; genus Gopherus; species Gopherus evgoodei. Next base: position 3,675,632 of record NW_022060049.1, read on the forward strand.
CTTTCAGCCTGGTCGGGGGTGCCCTGCACCCCGTGTTCTGAGCAGGGCCCAGCAGACGGAATCGGTTTTATGCTGGGCTCAGGCTGAGATACTCAGTGGGAGGGGGTGAAAGGCGAGACAGCCCTGGGGATTGTCTGCCCTGGATTGAGACCCCACAGACACAGGCAGATGTACATCCCGCCTTGCAGACGGGGCTTGTTCAGTGCCATCTCCACATTTCACAGTCGTGGAAACCGAGACACCGGAACGGGAATGGGTTTCTGCATGCCGACTCTGTGTCAGGGCCGGGAAGAGAACCCAGGGGTCCTGACCCCTAGTTCCCTCAGCCTCACTCTGACCCCTAGGCACCACTCCCTAGACATGGGAATAGAGCCCTGCTGTCCTGACCCCCAGCTCTCCCCGCTGTAACCCCTAGACACCACTCCTTAGACATGGGAATAGAGCCCTGCTGTCCTGACCCCCAGCTCTCCCCGCTGTAACCCCTAGGCACCACTCCCTAGATGTGGGACTAGAACCCAGGTGTCCTGACCTCCAGCCCTCCCGGCTCTAACCCCTAGGCACCACTTCCCTGAGCTGTCCAGACTCCCAGTCTGAGGCTTGAATGTGCTGCCTTTAGGGCATGATATAAAACCAAGGCTCTGATCCCCTGCAGGTCACTGAAGGCCCCCCTGCGCCCTCCCCATGTTTCTCACAAGAGTCAGGACATGAAGCCCAGCTTCCTGGCCCCATCCCAAGGCCAGCCATTTCCTCATCGCTTCCTGACATCCCTCTCCTGCCCAGCCCTGCTCCTGTTTCAGCCAGGGTTCTGCACTGCCCTGACACGCCCCAGAGGTGGCCGCATTTCGGCTCTGTCATGTAGCATTGCTCCGGGACTGTATATAATGTATCGGCCCCCTGGGCCCCCTCTCTCCCCCAGGTGCAATAACCGGACGCAGTGCGTGGTGGTGGCTGGATCAGACGCCTTCCCGGACCCCTGCCCCGGAACCTACAAGTACCTGGAGGTCCAGTATGACTGTGTCCCATACAGTGAGTCCCATTCTCGTTGCTCTTTACAACCGTGTCCGGGTCCGATTTGTTCGCTTCCCTCCTCGCTGTGAAAAACTTCCCACCCAAAGCGGGGGGAGTCCCCCCAGAACCGGTTCCCTGATCCCTGGCGCTGGGGGGAGGACTGGGACCGGGGCTAAAGGATTTGGGTGCCTCGCTTTGGCTCCGTCCTTTGGGGGAGAACATGCCACAGGGCTGGGGGGAAGATTCCAATGGAGGAGATGTCCCTGCCCCCCGCTGTCACTGCTGGCCCCAGTGTGGTGCTGGGGGCGCTGTGCTGCAAGGAGAGGGTGGGAGGGGCTCGGCAGGGGGCCTGCTCTCCTCACAGTCAGTGTGGGCCCCTAGAAGTAATAGAGAAGCTGGCAAGCCCTGGGGTGTGCGGGGGGGGGAGGGTATCATGCGTCTCGCCGCTGAGGCTGCTGGGCACAGACAGACCCTGCGGTTCCTGCTGGCTCTCCAGCCAGCGCTGCGCACTGTCACCAGTGGAGGTCGCCTCGCGTCCCAGCCACACCTAAGGTTACACTGCAGTACCCTGCCCATCCCAAGAGGGGGCGCTGCGGAGCGAGGCTAGGATGGGGGCCTGCCCTGCTTGTTCTGGGGTGGGGGGGATTGTACCGGTCCCAGGAAGGGGCTGAGTGGGGAGAAGTGATTGGCGACCCACATGTCCCCATGTGGTGGAGGGGAGGGGGGTCTAGTGGTTAGAGCGGTGGGGGAGGGTGGAAGTCAGGACTTAGGTGGGAAGGATCCTGGAGCTATGTTTGAGGAGGGAGCATCCTTCTGGGGCAGGTTTCTGGCAATGGGGGCCCTGGGTTCGGCTGGGTTTGGGGAGCACCTGCCCTTGGCCAGAGCAGGGGGAGGAGCAGAAGGGAGATCTGGAGTTGGGGAGGGAAGAGAGACTCTGTGTGTGTGTCTGTGTGTGTGTACATATGTTTTCTCTGCATGTGTATGCATGTGCTTCCTATGTGCTGTGCGTGTGGATGTGGGCACATGCGCGTGTGCTCTGCATGTGTGCACACCCCTCTGCCCTCACTCAGCTCCCCTTCCCAACACACACCCAGCAGCAATTGGAGCCGCAGGTGTGTTAAAAACAGGCCAGGCTGACAGTCCCCTGCTCCTCTTGGGCCTGGGAAATTCCCTCCTGAGGAGCAGGTCCTCCTGTGTGGAAACAGGAAGTGGGGTTCAGGGAACAAACAGGAAGTCAGGGTTGGAAAAAACAGGAAGTCCCACCTTGGCAGGCTGAGCTGGCTTTGTGACAGCTCCTTGGCCTCCAAGGGAACCAGGTCTAGGGTTACCAATTTTGGTTGGACATATTCCTGGAGGTTTCATCACATGACATAATCTTTAATTACAGATTAATCTTTAATTCCTGGAGACTTCAGGACAATCCTGGAGGGTTGCCAGCCCTAGCCAGGTCCCAGCATAGAAAGCAACAGGAGGCGCTCTGCCCCCCAAATCCTGCCTCTGTAGGTTGCTCAGTGCCTGCCCCCACTGGGTTCCCCCAAACCAGAGGAAATCCAAAGGGATCCTGGGAGAGTGATCCCAGTTCTGGGGTGCATGGTGGGATCTTTGCTCCAGCTCATCCATGCCTACTGGGAGTCAAAAGAGAAGGAACAGCAGGCTGGGGGGGTAGGGTTTGAAGCCAGCGCTGCTGTCTAAGGGAGCCGGTTTTGGGGCGCCTCTCTCCCTCTGGGTCTGTAGCAAACACCCCCTGTCCCCTCCCTGCCGCTTTGTGTAGCGCGAGCCAGGGCATGTCATTTCAGGGGTGGGGGGCGTTGCTTCCCATTGTTTGACGCACTGTCTTTTTCGGGGGGGGCTGGAGGGGAGGGGAGCCCTGGTAACACCCCCTTTGGTTTCTCCTCGCAGACAGAGCCGGAGCCGAGAGGGCGTCAGAGTCCAGCGCATCCTCTTAACCGTTTTAACTCCGATTCCTGTTCCTTTTCCTTTCAGCTCCGCGGGGGACGTGCCCATCTCAGGATATAACCTCCCTCATCTCAGGATATAACTGACTCTGCCCCCCCAATAGCACAGGGGCACCCCGCTGACACTGGGCTGGGATCTCAGACAGGCTGGGCTGCGAGCGGGTTGGCGCTGCAGAGAGGGCTAGGCGGGAAGAGTGGGGGGACTAGCACAAGGGGGGACGGATGGCAGGGGGAGTGATGGAGCGTGGAGAGGAGAGAGCTGCAGAGATGGAGGGCTGGAAATCGGAGCCTGCTGAGCTCTGCTGATTTACCCCAGCTAAGGGTCTGGCCCTGAGGTCCCAGCTGAATGAGTTTTCACGTGCACACACACACATACACAATTGCACACAGATGCAGGTGTATACATCGCACATGTGTGTACACTGCACACACACATGCACACAGATGCATACACCTGTACATTGCACACATCTGTATCCCACACACACACGTTCACACAGATGCATATGTATGTGCATTGCACATGCCTGTAGCATGCCTGTAGCATGCACACATATGCATATACCTGCATAATGCACACATCTGTACACAGCACACACATATGCCTGCACATTGCACGTCTGTATCCTGCACACACACATGCACACAGATACACATGTGTGTACATTGCACATGTCTATACACAGCACACACACATGAACACAGCTGCACCTGCCTGTACACTGCACATATCTGTAGCATGCACACATATGCGCACACCTGCACATTGCACATGATTGTATCCTGCATACACACATGCACACATATGCACACCCCTGTACATTGCACACCTCTGTATCCTACACACTTGCAAGCGCACAGATGCACACGCCTGTACATTGCACATATCTGTACACAGCACACATGCATGCACCCAGAGGCACACCCATGCATGTTGCAATGCCAGCACTCACACCTGGTATCCGAGAGGCAGAGCATTCCTGTCCCTGCCTCCTCACCATGTGGCTACCCTTGTCAGCTGGGCCAGATCCAAGATGTTGTGATTCGGCATAGGGTTTATCCCTTGCCCGTTTACACCAGCTGGGCCCCTCTGCCACTCCCCGATTTCCATTCCCATCTGCCGCTCCTTCCTTGGGAGAAATGGAAATTGACATGTCTCCCCGCCCACACTCCCACCCGCTCATGCAACACATTTCAAGGCGACATATGCACTGCCCAAATGCTTGCCGGGTGGCATCGCTGCAGCGGATTGGCCATCCCTCTCCTCACATCTCAAGGCGCGGCTGTTCTCCTGGCACTGGCTCGGTGCCCACCATCTGCTCTCCCCCGTGCTGCCACTCACCCAACAGCCAACGTCAGCAAGGGACAGGCGAGGTTCGGGGCGTGGGACTAGCGACAAGAGAGAGAGCGGGGGTGGAGCTCAGCAACGCTGGCATGACGGTGCTGAAACCAAATCTGGCTCTCAGTTACACTGGGGTGTAAACCCACAGTGGCTCCCTGGAAGTCCAGTTCTGCTCCCACCGTGACCAGCGTGGAAAGCAGGAGTTAGCGCCACCAAAATCGGAGCGTACATCCAGAGTAACTCGAATGAGGCAAAATCCTGCTCTTGGTTACACCAAGGTGTAGATCTGGAGTCATTGCCCAGAAGCTGGACTCTGATCTCAGTTACACCAGGGTATAAAGCAAGAGTTAACTCCTTCCAAACCGGATTCAAACCAGAGTAACTCAGATGAAGCAAAATCCTGCTCTCATTTACACCAAGCTGTAAATCTGGAGTCACTACCTGGAAGCTGGACTCTGATCCCAGTTACACCAGGGTGTAAAGCAAGATTTAACTCCAGCCAAACCAGATTCAAACCAGATTCAAGCCGGAGTAACTCAGATGAAGCAAAATCCTGCTCTCATGGACACCAAGGTGTAAATCTGACGTCACTCTCTGAAAAGGAGATTCCCTAGTGGGGTAAATTGATGTAGCTCCATTGACTTTAATGGCTCTATGCCCATTTACACCAGCTGGGTGTCTGCACCTCTGATTTTATTGACTCGGGTGTGTAAATCCAGAGCTAGCTCACCGTGGGTCTGGCAGCACAGGCCAGGGAGCGGCTTTCTCAGCTCCAGAGCCCCCTGGCTAGGGTCAGAGACACCTTCTGGCCTAGTGCTGAGGCAGCAGCCAGTGGGGAATCACTGGGAAGTGGGCGCGTCGGCCCCAGGTTTTCCCACAGGGAAAGGAGGATGGCCAAGGCGGTGGGGCAGACCAAGGGATCTGGGGCAGAAGGGGCCAGATCCAGAGCTGGCGTAAAGCAATGCCACTCCATTGGCGTCACCTGTCTGCTCCATCCCTGCTCAGGAGGGTCCAGCCAGCCCAGGCTGGGGACCAGCCCATCCTGGAGTCCCCAGCATGAAGCTGAGACCCGGCTGTCAGAGGGGCCACGGCATCTGCTGTTCCCCATTGCGAGGGGGAGCCTCCCGGGTCAGATGTGGGGCTGGCAACCTCTGATATGGGACAGGCAAGTCCTGGGAGGGAACCCCAAGGTAGCCCAACAGGGCAGGCTCATGGCTGGGATGTAAGATTCACAGACAGGCCTTGAACCGTCATCAGACCCACCCATCCACTCCCCCGCTGGAGGAAGAGGCAGCGGAGCCGCTCCTCCACCCTGAGTAGCCCAGGGCTCAGGGATGCGCCAGACCCAGGTCAAGCTGCTGCTGTGAGTCAGGCCGAGCAGGGCCTTGAACCCGGGTCTTCATTTGCCAAGCGACGGCTCAGCCACGGGGCTCTTGGCCCTTCTAGGAGCTTGCCCGAGTAACTATCCCGACTAGGTTTTCATCACAACCGAGCCGGGCCCGTGACATGGGCTCATTTTGACCTCCTTGCATTTTTTAAATGGCGGGGGAGAGATTTGGGAAAAGCTTTCAGCCAGCCCGGCTGCATGTGTAGAGTTTGGGCCTCTGCCCGGCCCTGGGCATAACACCGCGGGAGTGGGCATCGGCCCCAGGCTGGGTGCGGGGGAGTGGAGAAGGAGACAGCACAGGCCAGTGATCTAGGAGTCAGGACTCCTGGGTTCTGTTCTCAGCTCTGAAAGGGGAAGGAGCCAGGGCTAGATCCCAGGAGGCCAGGCCCAAAGCTGGGCACCACCACAGCATTGTGAGAAGCAGCTGTGATTTCACACAGCTGCATGCCCAGCACGTGCCCCCAACTCCCACTGCTTAACCACAAGGTGGAGCATGATGGGACTTGTGCTAACATGAAGCAAAGCATGATGGGAGTCGTGCTAACATGAAGCGACGCATGATAGGAGTCAAGCCAACCCTGCCAGGCCTCACCACGTCAAAAACATGCTTCCATCCCGGAGCGCGTCTGGCGCCTTCTAACCCACAATGCTTTGCACCGGGCCGGGATAATCAGCAGCCAGCTCCCTACCATGCAGCTCCTCTTCTCTCCCTGTGCTCCATGCTGCCCCCTGCTGTCTGTCTGTCCCTTCCTGCTCTCCCAAGGGGTGCCCCAGTGCTGTTGATCTTTGGGGGTCGGGGCAGGGCAGGGGTGCAGAAAGCGGGGAGAAGGGGGAGGGGGACAGAGGATGTGTGTCAAACTCCCCGCTTTCTTCCTTTGCAGCTGCCTCCGTTCTAACCAAACAGCCTATTTTCCTTCTTCAGGTGCCAATTTTCCTTGTGTTAATTGAATGCCTCTAATTTTGGTTGGGTCTTTTTGTTTGTTTTTTTCTTATCTATTTAATTTATTTTGGAGGGGGCAGGATTATAAAACTATAATTGTTATAATTGTGCAAATAGAAAAAACCCCCAACCCTTTTTCTCAGTCCCTCCCCGCCCCCCCTCCCCTCGTGGCTACCTCTCTCTTTTATTTCCTGTCACATTGTTTCTTTCCCTTCCTTCCCCCGGGATCTTGAGGGGGGCGCCTCTGTTTTTTCCACAAGGGATTTGTTAGTCATTGACAGCAGCTGTGTATATTTCAGGCCAGGCCCGGGCTGTCTTTACTCAGTTGGGTGAGCAGTTATTCACTAGTTTATTATTATAGCAATGCCTGGAGGTCTCAGCCAAGATCTAGCGCCCCCTCCCCCATCCCCCCTTCTACTGGGTGCTGCACAGACAGAGAACGAGGTTGCCCCCCTGCCCCAAAGAGCTTTCTGAAGCAGCCAAGAAAAGGGGCACAGGCCCATTCTGATTCATTTGCTCTATGTCCCCCCCCCCATACACACACACCCCACCCGGTTTACAGCATCACCAGCCCTAAACGGTCAAAAACCCAGACCCCCAAAGGCGAGATCAGCTTAGAAATCATTCAATTTTAAAACCAGAGGGAATCCTGGCTCTGCCTAGCTGCCGTCAGCTTCGGGAGCCTCCCCGCTTCCGGGGCTTGTTTCTCTGCAGCCATAAGGGCTACACATCGAGGGGCAGATTCTCCGCTGGGGCTGGGGCACTCTGAGCTGTCAGGCCAGCCAATGTGACAGGGGCTGCCCCGGGGCTTTTCAGAGCTACACCCCTAGAGCTAGAGAGCTCACTGGCCTGGCCACAACAGACTCAGCCCTTAGCAGAGCGGCACGGGGGAACCCGTCGCCCTCAGCCAGCACCTGTCTGGACCAGCCGACAATCTCGCCCCAAGTTTTCCATATTTTTTATTTACCCATCGTCACGGGAGCCGGGCTAGGGTTAAGCCCCAGGTCTCATGCGGCTCCGTTGGCAGCAAGGCAGTTCGTGCCCGCCCACCTCCAACCCCACAACATCCCCAAGGAGGGGCACCACTTTGCCTCCCGCCCTGGCACAAACACGTGTGGCTGGAGATTTCTACCAGGCTGCTACGGCCTGTGTCACTAAGGCCCCTGCTGAGCGGATCGGCGGATGTTAATTTCCGGCTGGAGCTGTTTTTTCTCCTTCCCAAGCACTATTTTTAACTCACTTCCTCCTGTATTTAATATCCCTCCCCCCGGCCCCAGTCCCCTTTCCACAAGTTTGCCAGCTTGGCATTAGTGCTGCAGCAGGATGCCGAGGAGGCCAGGCCCAGGCCAGCCCTCAGGGCTCCCATCGAGCAAGGCAGGGGGCCACCTTGCTCCGCACCGCCTTAGCCCCGTGCCCTTCCGGAGCCATCCCCAGGCGGGAGTTCAGCTGGGCTGGCTGTCAGCATCGCCCCACAGAATTTGCCGCCAACGGCCGCGTTCCCCTGCACTGGGGAGAACGGCCAATCTCAGAGCCAACAGGTGAGGGGCAATGAGGGGATGAGAGTCAGACTTTAGCACTGCTAGATTGTCAGTCTGTCCATCCCCACACACACTCCTCTGTCTGTCCAGCCAGCCCCTTCAGCCAGCCAGCCAGACCCATACACACCCCTCTGTCTGTCCATCCAGCCCCATATACACCCCTCTGTCTGCCCATCCAACCCTATGCACACCGCTCTGTCTGTCCATCCAGCCCCATGCACACCCCTCTGTCTCTCCATCCAGCTCCATACACACCCCTCTGTCCAGCCAACCCCATGCATACTCCTCTGTCTGTCCATCCAGCCCCATATACACCCCTCTGTCTGTCCATTCAGCCCCATACACACCCCTCTGTCAGCCAGCCCCATGCATACCCTCTGTCTGCCCATCCAGCCCTATGCACACCGCTCTGTCTGTCCATCCAGCCCCAGGCCCACCCCTCTGTCTGTCCATCCAGCCCCATATACATCCCTCTGTCTGTCCATCCAGCCCCATGCACACCCCTCTATCTGCCCATCCAGCCCTATGCACACCCCTCTGTCTGTCCATCCAGCCCCTTCAGCCAGCCCACCAGACCCATACACACCCCTCTGTCTGTCCGTCCAGCCCCATGCACACCCCTCTGTTTCTCCAGCCAGCCCCATACACACCCCTCTGTCTGTCCAGCCAGCCCCATGCACACCCTTCTGTCTGTCCAGCCAGCCCTATGCACACCCCTCTGTCCAGCCAGCCCTATGCACACCCCTCTGTCCAGCCAACCCTATACACACCCCTCTGTCTGTCCTTCCAGCCCCATGCACACCCCTGTCTGTCCATCCAGCCCCATGCACACTCCTCTGTCTGTCCTTCCAGCCCCATACACACCCCTCTGTCTGTCCATCCAGCCCCATGCACACCCCTCTGTTTGTCCAGCCAGCCCCATACACACCCTTCTGTCTGTCCAGCCAGCCCCATGCACACCCTTCTGTCTGTCCATCCAGCCCCATGCACACCCTTCTGTCTGTCCAGCCAGCCCTATGCACACCCCTCTGTCCAGCCAACCCTATACACACCCCTCTGTCTGTCCTTCCAGCCCCATGCACACCCCTGTCTGTCCATCCAGCCCCATGCACACTCCTCTGTCTGTCCTTCCAGCCCCATACACACCCCTCTGTCTGTCCTTCCAGCCCCATGCACACCCCTGTCTGTCCATCCAGCCCCATGAACACCCCTCTGTTTGTCCATCCAGCTCCATGCACACCGCTCCAGCCAGCCCCATATACACCCCTCTGTCTGACCATCCATCCCCTCGATCCAGTCAGCCAGCCAGTCCCATACACACCCCTCTGTCTGTCCATCCAGCCTCTCGATCCAGCCAACCAGCCCCATATACACCCTCTGTCTGTCCATCCAGCTCCTCGATCCAGCCAGCCAGCCCCATAGACACCCTCTGTCTGTCCATACAGCCCCATGTACACCACTCTATCCATCCATCCATCCATCCATTCCTCATACACACCTCCACATCCGTCCATCCAGCCCCATGCACACCCCTCTATCCACCCAGCCCCATACACACCCCTCTGTCCATCCAGCCCCATGCACACCCCTCCCTCCAGCCAGCCAGCCAGCGAGCCCCATGCACATCCCTCTATCCACCCAGCCCCATACATACCCCTTGGTCTGTCCATCCAGCCCCATACACACTCCTCTGTCCACCCACCCATCTGCATACACATCCCTTTATCCATCCATCCCCTGTATCCATTCATCCATCCCCAGGTGCACCCACCCATTCATCCCATACACACCCCTCTATCCAGCCAGCCTCATAAACTCCCTCTGTAGCCTCAAACACCCCTTCTCTGCATCTACTCAGCCCCATACACAGTGCTCTGTCTATCCTCACACATGGCTGGTATCCATCTGTCTATCCCCTTTCACCCCCTCTGTCTACCCAGCCCCATACAGCCCGCTGTCCATCTGTCAGGCAGCAGTAACTTCTGGTGGGGTACAGTTCCCAAGGAGTCAGGAGCATAAGCCCAGCCCAGGCCCAACTCCTCAGACACCCCCCCTCGCTCCTCCCCCTCTGTCCTTCAGGTCACGTCTCACACCCAGGCTTGAATACACGTGTAGCTAAGGAGCCCCTGGCAGGTTGGGGTGTGAACCCCGGTGTCCATCCTGGCCAAACGCCAACCTGGAGAATTCCCTCCTCTCTGCCTGAACTGTGCTGAAAGCTAGCATCAGACAAAGAGGGATGAAAAGTGGTTCCCCCTAGAGGGGAAAGTCCCATAACCCATTCCCTGCCCCCAAGCCAGCCAGTCCCCTGCCCTGGGGTCACATCAGATCCAGTGCCCCCTAGAGGGGAAAGACCCCATGTCCCATTCCCTGCCCCCCTGAGCCAGCCAGTCCCCTGCCCTGGGGTCACATCAGAGCCAGTGCCCCCTAGAGGGGAAAGGCCCCATGTCCCATTCCCTGCCCCGCTGAGCCAGCCAGTCCCCTGCCCTAGGGTCAGATTGGCTCCAGCGCCCCCTAGAGGGAAAAGGCCCCGTGTCCCATTCCCTGCCCCCCTGAGCCAGCCAGTCCCCTGCCCTGGGGACAGATTGGATCCAGCACCCCCTAGAGGGGAAAGGCCCTGTCACGGAGTCACCGGGCGATGCTCTGGAACTGCTCCCCACCAAGCCAGTCAGGACTTTGGGGAGCCTCCTCTCCTTTGGAGCAGACTTGTTCAGGGCAAGAAGCTCACACGTCTTCACCTCTTGGGTCTCTCCTTGGAGCATTCAGCATCCTCTGCCCCTCCGTGCGCTTCCCACAGCGAGTCCACCCCAGCAGGGTCCTGGGGAAGCCACCGGGTCCTGCACCCCCACTTTCCAGTCAGACGTGACTCTTAGCCAGCCAGTAAAACAGAGGTTTATTGAATGACAGGAACAGGGTCTAAAACAGAGCTTGTAGGTACAGAGAACCGGACCCCTCGCCTGGGTCCATTCTGGGGGTCAGTGAGCCAGACCCCCACGTCTGCCCTCAGCCAGCTCCACACTAACCACCCCTCCCAGCCCCTCCTGTCTGCTCAGCCCCTTTCCCGGGCCAGGAGGTCACCTGATCCCTTTGTCTCCAACACCTTCAGCTGGCACCTTTGCAGAGGAGGGGCCCAGGCCATCAGTTGCTAGGAGACAGAGTGCCAGGCATTTAGGTGCACTGGCCCTTTGCTCTGCCAGATACTTAAGAACTGCTATGGGGACACTGAGGCACCAACACAGTATTCAGAGAAAACATTAAGAACTTTCCCAGTTCGTCACAGGCCCCATGTCCCATTCCCTGCCCCCCAGAGCCGCCCTGGGGTCAGATTGAAGCCAGACCCCACTCTGCCCCCACAGAGGAGGAAGTTTCTATTCAAAATGTAGTTAAAAAACAAGGCCATTTGTATTTAGTCAGAGGCACAGCTCGGCACAGTGCCGTGACTGGTGCAGCTCACACTGCCTCCTGGATTTTGGTGGAGCTGTGTGCTGCTTCCCCAAGCTCTTCAGTGGACCAAGCAGACATTGGAGGGCTCTGTGGGCTCTGAGCTAGGAGGGCACCAGTCCACTGCAACCAGGATCAAGAGGGAAGTGTGGTCTAGTGGCGAGAGCACTGCACGGAGGCGCAGAAGATATTTCTGGCTATTCTGGATGAGCTGGGAGGCGTTGCTTCCCTGCTCTGTGCCTCAGTTTCCCACTGGTATACTGGGGGTATGGAGTGTTAGAATGCTGACCAGGGATTATCGTCACAAGGTGGCGGCATCAGAGAGCAAGGAGCAGATGGAGTGTGGTCAAGGTGCTGTGGGGCTAGGGTGACCAGATGTCCCGATTTTATAGGGACAGTCTCGATTTTTTGGGTCTTTTTCTTGTATAGGCTCCTATTACCCCCTACCCTCGTCCCGATTTTTCACCTTTGCTGTCTGGTCACCCTAAGTGGGGCGTGGGAGGGCTGTGTCTGAGCAGGGGATGTGGGGCAGGCCCGTCAATCAGGACAGAAACAATCCTGGTTTACGAAGCACAGAGGGTTTTCCTCAGTGGGGTAGGAGCTTTCAGAGACGATGAGAAAGGGAGCTGGGATTCCCAGCGCATCTGGGAGTGAGAGACAGGGGCTTTGAGACAGGGTCTTAGGGGAGTGATGGGTCTGTGCCTACAAACTGTGTGGAGCACAGCTGAATGGGGGCGGGGAGGGTGGGGATAGATAGGCAGTGGGGGGTGTATGGAGAGAGAGAGGTGGATAATCCAGGGCCGCCCAGAGGGGGAGGCAAGTGGGGCAATTTGCCCCGGGCCCTGCAGGTGCCCCCACATGAGTTTTTTGGGGACCCTGGAGTGAGATCCTTCACTCGCTCCGGGGGCCCCGGATAATTCTCGCAGGGCCCGGTTCCACGAAAACTCTCGCGGGGCCTGGGCTCCTGGAGCATCTTCCACGGCAATTCAGCGGCAGGGGGTCCTTTCGCTCCGGGACCCGCCACTGAAGTGCCCCAAAGACCCGCAGTCGAGGGTCCTGGGGCAGAAGGACCCTCCCGCAGCAGTGCCGGGTCTTTGATGGCAGTTCCTGCCGAAGATCCTAGGCCCCCTGAATCCTCTGGGCAGCCCTGGTATAATCCACAGCGCCCCCACATCTTGAATATTCCCTGCAGTTCCGGTCACCCCATTGCAAAAAAAGATACATGAGGACTGGAAAAAGTACAGAGAAGGGCAACAAAATTGATCAGGGGGATGGAACAGCTTCCGTATGAGAAGAAAGTAAAAACACTGGGAGTGTCCATCCTACAAAAGAGACGACTACAGGGAGCATATGATAGAGGGCTGTAAAATCATGGCTAGTTTGGAGACAGTGACTCGGGAAATGTTACTTTCCCCTTCACGTAGCACAAAAGCCAGGGCTCACACGACGAAATGAACAGGCAGCAGGTTTAAAACAACCCTAAGTACGTCTGCAAGCACAGCCCAGTCAGCCTGTGGAACGCACTGCTGGGGTTGTTGGGAAGGCCAAATCGATTGGAGGTGTTCCTGGAGGATAGGTCCATCAATGGCTATTAGCCAAGCTAGCCAGGGACGCAGCCCCATGCTCTGAGTGTCTCTAAGTAAGCTTTTAATGGCCAGAAGCTGGGACTGGATGACAGGGATGAGTCACTTGATAATTGCCCTGTTCTGTTAGTTCCCTTTGAAGCACCTGGACTCAGCCTCTCTCAGAAGACAGGACACTGGGCTAGCTGGACCATTGGGCTGACCCAGCATGGCTGTTCTTATGGGATAGATAGATAGATAGACAGAAGGGGTGGATGGGGATAGATAGATAGATAGATAGATAGATAGATAGATAGATCTGATCATCTACTCAGACCTCCTGCATGATTCAGACCAGGGAATACACCCATTTAGATCTAGGGTGATGAGTGGGCTGGTATTGACAAGAGAGGATTGGTGTCACCTTGAAGCTAAGCAACAGAAGATCAGCAGTTGAGGGTGGGGGCGGATGCAGGGCTGATGAGGTAGGGGGAAGGGGAAGCCGATACAAATTACCGGGGACTAGTGGTCTGAAAGGGGGCCTGGGGCCCAGCTTCCCCAGTTTTGTCTGTTTAGCCGGGGGCCAGGAAAAATTTTTTCACCAGGGCCCAAACCCACTCTCAGCGGCCCTGGGCAGATGTCTGTGGGCCACCTGAGCCTCTTAGTTCAGCCGAGATCCCAGAATCCTGATTCCTTTGACTGATCGATCAATCTGTCTGTCCCCATACACCCTCTCTAGCTATCTATCTGTCTATCCCCATACACCCCCTCTATCTAACTGCCTATCCCCATACACATCTATCTATCTATCTATCTATCTATCTATCTATCTATCTATCTATCTATCTATCTATCTATCTATCTATCTATCCCCAGATACAACCATCCATCTGTCCATCCCTATCTATTTCCTACTGTCCTTTCTGTTCCTGGGGTGCTCAGAGTTTTGCATTTGGTTTTTTTTTTTAATTCTTATAATTTTGGGTTGTTGCAACGTTTCTTATTATTTTATTATTTATATGGGGGGGGCGCGTGTCTTGATGTTTCTCTTTCCAAGGGCATCGCTGCTGGAGAAAAAAAAAAACATTGAATCCCAAAAGCAAATCAAACCTGATTTATAAAATCCTCCACCAAAACCCCACCACATGTTTCTCTCTCTCTCTTTGCCTAAAAGAAGCAACAATTTTACCAATTAAAAAGGGCGGGGGCGGGCTCTGAAAAAACGGAGGTCGGAATGGTGGGGCGGGAAAAGTTGCGGTAAAGAAAAGGTTTCTTTGGGGCGGGGGGGAAAAGCAATTTAATCTCTTCTCTCTTTTTTTTTCCTTCTTCCCTTGCACTTTTTTTTTCAATCTATTTTTTTTCTTCTTTCTTCCGATGCTTAAAGTAGAAGTGGAACAAAAAGGTAAACAGAACATTACCACTGACCCCCTAAACCTAACACCTTGTTATATTCTCTGTGGCCATATGAAATGTGAACTGCATCTCCTCTGATCCTACCCTGGTCCCTCTTTTCCTAACTTACCTTTTTCCTCCCAGACCCTTCCCCCTCCCCCTCCTCCTCCCCCCCCAATTTTCTCTCTCTGGTCTTGTTAATTCCAATTGGCCTCCCAAGCTAAAATACAGGCCCTTTCGCCACCTGCCCGATGCAAAACACAGGCCAACCAGCTCCAACCTGGAAAGGATTTTTGTAACCAAACTGGAATCCAAAGTCTGATCCATGATTCCTTGGCTCGTCTGCTTGTGGGTGGCTGGGGGGGGGCAACCATTAATGTCTGCTCGACTTTTTACCTCCTTCAGGGGAACTAGTCATGGGGGCTTCCTCTCCGTCTTTCTTTAATCATTCAACTGAGTTTCTCTGCTCCTCTGTTCATGTTTCCATGGCAACCAGTCGGGTATCTACCTCAGTCACCAGCTTTCTCTTTCTCCTCTTGATTTCGGTTCTGTCTCTTTTTTATGATTATGATTTCCTAATTCCTTCTTTCCCCCCTCCCTTAACACGGGATTTTTAAAAAAGTGCTTAATATGAGCGGGGAGGGAGCTGACAGGTCAGATGGGCTTATTGATTGGTTTAAAAAAAAATTCCGTCCATTTGAATTCAATCGGCAAATTCCCTTTTTGACTCCCTCTCCTTCGTGGCCAGGCGTTTGGCCAAGGGAGGGGTGGATCTCCACGGATTTGGGTGCTTACATTGGTTCAGCATGGGCATGCAGCTATCCCTATTTGGGACAGCGTGTGACCCTATGCGCAAATCCCCATGAAGTCAACGGGACTTTCACTCCCACTGAAATTTATTTCATTAATGGCAGTGTTATTTATTATTACTGATCATTAGTACACAAGGAGACTTCAAACATTAGAACAGAAGCACCTGCTTTACCAGGGTGCCGATTCAGAATTCTTTCCCACACCCCAAGCAGGCGCTCCTCTTGGGTTCTTTTAGAAAAAGCTTGGTTTAAAGTGCCCATTTTCATTTTCTTTGACTTTGTCTCATTCCTCCTGGCTTGTCCTCTCTGTTAACCCCTGGAGCGCTCTGCTAACGAGACGATGCACAACTAAAAAACACAACCCCGATTTGTTTATATATATATTTATATCTACACGCATATATATATAAACCAGCTTTTTAACACTAGCAGTAGTAATTTGTTGGGTACGTTTCTTTGGTTTTTGTTTGTTTTTACTAACCACTTCAGTATGGAATTTTATGTAATTTCTTTTTATTCTTTTTTTGTTCTTTTATTTCTTTTCTTCCGATAAATCCTGGGTTTGGGATTCTTAATTTTTTCCTCCCTGTTAAA
The DNA here is from genome assembly GCF_007399415.2 of Gopherus evgoodei. Classification (NCBI taxonomy): domain Eukaryota; kingdom Metazoa; phylum Chordata; order Testudines; family Testudinidae; genus Gopherus; species Gopherus evgoodei. Next base: position 3,691,600 of record NW_022060049.1, read on the forward strand.
AGAAATTAAATTAAGCAAAAGCTGCACTCATGGTCTTTAACTCGATCTGTTATTGCCAGAAGCGGCGGGGATGCAATTGATTTTATATACACTTCTAACCCGATATAACGCGACCCAGTATAACACGAATTCTGATATAATGCGGTAAAGCAGTGCTCCGGGGAGGAGGAGGGCTGCGCACTCTGGCGGATCAAAGTAAGTTCGAAATAACAGTTTCACCTATAACAACAGTAAGATTTTTTGGCTCCCGATGACAGCATTATATCAAGGTAGAGGTGTATATATATTTTTTTTTTAATTTGACCATCTTGGATCTTTGTGGAGGTTTCTAGTTTAACGTAAGTACCAGGAACGGCAGGGAGAAAACAAGATTTTTCTAACGAGCACTGGGGCTGTCAGAGGCAGCAGTAGGAAGCCAGTAAATTAACAAATTGATAATTGCTCAAGAGACAACAACAACAACAACAACAACAACAAAAAAGCCAGGCTTGATTCTTTCCAATCCATGTTTTTCTCTCTTTCTCTCGGCTTATTTTGTATTTCCAAGTGCACTGGGGGGGGAGGGCGGGGGCAGATCTATATTTATTTTTGCTGGGGGGCTAAACATGCTTTTTTCCCACAGGTCCAGCAAGGATCCGATGGTTCTGGGGCATTAAAAACCTTCCTGATGTGGCTTTTTTTTGTTTGTTTTAAGTTGATTGCTTCCTTGTCCATTTCGGCCCCGGCTGCCTCAGACTGTGGACAGCCCACTCCCACCCCCTGTCTGCCCAGGAGGGATAGAAACCAGCTAACCCCCCGCACCCCATCTTTAACAATGTGTTTCTCCTCCTCCTCCTCCCGCCAGGAGCCCTCCATCCATCCCACCTCACCACCCCCAGCCTGGGCCGTGGGGCCAGCCCGACTGAACCTGTGAGTCTCAGAGAGGAGTCTGTGATCACCCAGAGTGGGACAGGAACGGGGTCAGATCACACAGCTGGGGCTAGAGCCCCCAGCCTTGAGTAGCAGCATAGCCCAACCGCCCCCAGCACCCATGCTAAAGAGCAACTCTGCTGGTTTGCACCAGCTGTCGATCCTTTATCTGTCCGGGGCCTGTGCCACAAGAGAGCAACACACACAACTGCACACACATACTCAGACATGCATGCGCAGAACACAGGAGACCCTGCTCACATATGTAAACATGCATGAATGTGGAACACGCACACGCACGCCAACATGCAAACACAGATGCACCCACTCCCATGCATGGCCATGCACACACATAGGAACATGCATGCAAACATGCCCACATACATGGGAGCACATGTATGTACCCATGCACACACACTCTCTGATTGCATCGCCCAGTGCAGCTCTCCCTCGACTCTCAGAGCATTGGCCTGGATTTACCCCTAGCTCTGGACCTGGGTTTACCCCAGGCCCTGGGAAGCTGGGCAGCAAAGATAGACCGAGGGTGGCACCAGGTGGTTGAGATGGGAGTGGGCGTGGGACAAATTTCAGAGCAGGTGCAAACACTCTGGAACCACCCCCCTACCCCTGGCTCAGAGGAACCAGTGCTGGCTGGCTGCCATCAGGGACAGGCCATCCCCAGCACTGGCCTTGGGGCAGGTAGGGGATGGCAAAGGCAGGAACATCTCTCCTCTTCCCCCAGGCATGAATCCCTGTCTCTCTGCTGCCCCTGGCTGGCAGGAACTGGGCAGTGCACTAGGCAGGTTGGATGGGAGCCCCTCTGGGGCAGCGCAGGGGGCAGACAGGGCTGAGAGTCGGGAAAGGCCTAGGGCTGCCAAGGGCATGAGGATGAGCCCAGAGAGTCCCCGCAGCTGGAGCTCACAGGTTCAGGTGAAAAGGTCCCACGTCTCGCTCCTGCTTGTCCTACCAGGCTCCCCCCCCGGCTCTATAACGACCTTCTGTGCTGGCAGAGGAACCCCGGCTCGGATCCCGGCTGGAGACTCTGTGTGTGTGTGTGTGTGTGTGTGTGTGTGTGTGTGTGTGTGTGTGTGTGTGTGTGTGTGTGTGTGTGTGACACACATTGGGGTTCAATGGACACACCGGCCATGCTAATGCAGGAAAGACGTGGGCGGGTGCTGGGAGAGACACCCCCAGCGTGGGGCCTGGACTTTCCTCCCCCTGGCTGTGATGATTTCATTCAGAGGGGGGATGGGCCTCGAGCAGGTTAGCTCAGACCTCAGCCCCATGCTCTGCACTTTGGAGGACACGGGGAGCTAGTTCGGTCATCCCGCTGAGTCGTCTGGAGTAGATGGATTGTCATTTCCCCAGCTTTCCCCCATCCTCCAGTTAAATGGGAGTTTGCAGCTGAGCACAGAGAAGAGTAAGTGGTGACTTGCTCATAGCACATAGGGAGAAGGGTGCCAGGGAGGAAACGTGGCCCAGTGGTTAGAGACTCGAGATCCGGGGTCAGCTCCCGCCAGACTCCCATTGTGACAGGGGGCAAATCCCTCAGGCTCTCACAGTGTAGTCGGAGGATCGATCTATTAGTGATTGTGCGGTGCTCAGATACTATGTGAATGGGGCCATAGAGCGTAGGTAGAGGGATGACGTGTGGGGATGGCTGGATAGAGAGGTGGGGTGTATCGGGATAGGCACATAAAGGGGGTAGATGGGAAGTCGGGGTGGATGAATAGGGATAGGTGGGGATGTTTAGGGATGGCTGAATAGAGGTGTGTGTACAGGGGTATATGGGGGGTATATGGGCATGGTTTGATAGAGGGGCATATACAGCAATAGGTAGGGGCTGTCTGTGGATGGATGAATAGAGGGGTGTATACAGGGATAGGTACAGGGTGTATGGGGGTAGGTGGTTCGAGGGGCGTGTACTGGGATCGGTGGGAGTGTATGGGGATAGGTGGATGGGCATGTGTACAGGGGTGGGTAGGTAGGGGCTGTATGGGGATAGATGGTTAGAGAGGTGTGTACGGAATTGGTAGGGGGTGAATGGGGATAGGTAGATGGGGGCGTGTACAGGGATACGTACGATGTGGATGGGGGTGTGTACTGAGATCAGTGAGGGTGTATGAGGATAGGTGGCTGGGGGTGTACTGGGGTCAGTGGGGGTGTATGGAGATAGGTGGATGGGGCGTGTACAGGGATAGGTTGGGGGTGTCTGGGGATAGGTGGATGGGGGCGTGTACAGGGATAGGTAGGGATGGTTGGGTAGAGGGTATGTACAGGGGCAGGGAGATGGGGCTAAAGGAGTGTGTACAGGGGTAGGTAGGGATGGTTGGTTAGAGGGGTATGTACAGGGGCAGGGAGACGGGATTAAAGGGGCGTGTACTGGGGTAGGTAGGGGGTGGATGGGGGTGTGTACAGGGGCAGGTATGGGGATAGGTGGCCAGAGGGGTGTGTACAGGGGCAGGTATGGGGATAGGTGGCTAGAGGAGTATAGGTAGGAATGGTTGATTAGAGGGGTATGTACAGGGGCAGGGAGATGGGGCTAAAGGGCCGTGTATAGGGATAGTTGGTTAGAGGGGTATGTACAGGGGCAGGGAGATGGGGATAAAGGGGCGTGTATAGGGATGGTTGGTTAGAGGGTATGTACCGGGGCAGGGAGATGGGGATAAAGGGACATGTACGGGGGTAGATCTGAGACCTTCAGGAGCCTGTAATCTAGCGCTGGCTCTGAACAGCATGGAAGCTCATAGTGGAACCAGAGTGAGGTGAGTCCCCCGGGCCGTGCTGTGACTTAGCAGGCCCAGTGTGAACCCTGTAGCGGGAGCAGTGAGTGAGGAGCTGAGCAGTGGATTCCCCTGGGGGCAGCATTGGTGGGGCAGACAATGGGTGTCGTGTCCAGTTGCGGGGGCCTCACTGGAAAGAGGAAGGGGGGCAGGGAGAGATGCCAGAATGACGAGGCCTGGAACCCTGCCTTGACGAGAGCATGGAGGAGCTTCAGTTCCAGGCTTATGGGAGAGCCGGGCCGAGGTGACTCAGTCACAGCCACGGGCAGAAAGCATGGGGGCTGGTCAGTCTCCCCGAGAAAGGCAGAGCAAGAGCCAGCGGCTGGAAGCTGAAATGGGGGAAATTCAGACTGGAAACACAGGGCTTGTTTTTAGCTGTGATGGGGAAATAACCGTTGGCTCAATGGCTAAAAGGCTGGGGTGGGTTGTCCATCACGAGCTAGACAGATAGATGCTGTGTATAGGGAGAGAAGGGGGCTGGTGAATGGGGAGAGATGGATGGACAGACTGGCCCAAGGGCAAGCAGCAAACCCAGATATGGAGCCCAGGGGTCTTGATGCCCAGCCCGCCCGCTCCATTCACTAGCCTCACTCTGGAGACTGTTTTGTGGTCAGAGCAGGAGGGGCTGGGAGCCAGGACTCCTGGGTTCGGTGCCTGTCTCTGGGAGGGGAGTGATGTCTAAGTGGTTAGATGGGGATGCTAGGAGCCAGGACTCCTGGGTTCTACCCCTAGCACTGCCACTGAGTCCACGTGACCTTGGGCAAGTCCCTTCCTCTCTCAGTCCTTTCCCCTGTCATTAGACGTGAGGTCACAGGGCAGAGTTCGCTGGAGCCTGTGCTCAGCAAAGGGCTATTTATTACCCACAAAGGCAGTGGGTAATGAGCATTGTGGCAAGCCAAGGAGAGATGCATTGTAGGAAGGGGCGCTGGGATGACCATGCTTTGAGAGGTTTGGAGACCTCCCTGGGTCCTGTTGCCCGGTCCCCTCATGCCAAAGGCTCCTGTTGTGATTCTCATTGGTACAAACACCCACAGCAAGGGGCAGGCAGCAGGTTAGTGACCAAGAGGCAGGAGGGGGTTAATTTCTCCGGGGGCCAGCAGAGGGCGATGTATCTGGCAGTCTAGTCCCGCCATGGAACTATTGCTGGGAGATTCCCTCTGCCACAGGTGCCAAGGTGCAGGACTCCCAGCTTGGCGTAACCAATTGGACTGGAGCCTGCTGGCGCCACTGGCACTCAGCCCATCCTGCGCGCTAAACCCAGAGCAGAAGATTCACTTGGCACCCAATCGTGCCCCTCTAAGCCCCAGCAATGCCGGGATGGCTGCTGGCCACGGCCCTTTCCCCATCCCCCCATGCCACAAGCTGGTGTCTGCAGCAGGCAAGGGATCAATGGCACCCGTCTGGGGGATGCAGATGGGAGATGGGCTGGACACGGATGGAGGGATGACGTGAGACCACCAGAACCAGCCACCCCACGCTGACAGGGTGCTTTATCCCCCCTCACACTTCCACCCCCAAGGGAGGTGGTGCCATTCATACTGACTCCGCCTCCTGTTGACTCTGTCTCCCCCTCTGGCTGCCTGAGGGTTTGCGTCCAATCCCACCACGTTCGGCACCTGCGATCTCTGCTGTGGATCCTCTGCTCTGGCCCGTGGCTTCATTTCTTTCCTTGCAGCACTAACCCTCCCCACCCGTTTTCTTCCCCAGCCTCTCTGCAGCCTCTCGCCAACACACCCAGAGGATGGTCACTCCTGTCCCACCCCACCACCACCACCTTCCCTGCTCCATTTTCCTCGCTAACAACTTTTTCCTCTCGGCTTGGAAGCCAAGTTCCTCCCAGGTCATGTCTGGGTCAGGAGGGGATGGGAGGGAGTTCTGCTCGCTGTCTCACCCCACCCCCTGCCCTCCATCTCCCCTGGCTGCCACTTCACCACCCCACCCCATGTGCACCAGTTCTCATGACTCATGCTGATCTGAATCAAACCTGGCTGTTAAGGTCACTCCAGAGACGTCCAGGGTGGGGCAAGATGTGGGAGAGTGGGGGGCCTGGAGCTGGAGGTGGGGAGCAGACCAGACTGCTTTGATCTTCTGTCCTCCTTCCATCAGCTGTTCGTCCCAGGAGGGAATCCGGCACCATCTGCTAACCCCACAGGCTGCTGATCCCAGAATCTTTCTGAGGGGCAGGATCTCTCTGCAGGGCTCTACACTAACCCTTCCCTGCCCCACAGGGCCACGGGACACCCCCTTAGCCCCCCCCCCACCCAGCGAGACGTCTGCTGGACACAGGATCCCAACCAGGGCTCTGCTGCTATTCCTTCTGAATTGGCAAAAATGTTGGATCTTTTGCTTTCTTATTTTTCATTCCAACTGTGTGTTCCCACCCTCAAATCAGTGTCACTCCAATCAGCGTGAAGGAACAGGGGCTAGAGGGCGATGCATCCATTACCCCCTCATCCTACCTTCCAAGGGAAAAGGATTTCTCACCTGAAGAATATCTGGTGACAGTGGGAGAATCTGGAAGAATGTTAACCAGAGGGGAGTGGAGTCTAATGGTTAGAGCAGGGCTGGGCACCAGGACTCCTGGGTTCTATGGGAGTTCTGTGAGAGTGTAGCCTAGTGATTAGGATAGGGAGCTGGCCATCAGGATATCTGGCTTTTATTCCTACCTTCTCAAGGAAGTGGGATCCGAGTGGAGAAATTGGAGAGGCTGGAAGTCAGGACTCCTGGGTTCTATCCCCAGCTCTTCCTCTGACTTCCCTTTGAAGGAAGTCACTTTGCTCTGCCATGCCTCAGTTTCCCCACCTATTAAGATGCAGATTATAGTGCTGACCTGGCTACCAGCCAGGCAGGAGAATCAGCTAAGAGCTAGGCAGCGTCCTTCCAACCACTGGCTGATTGCTCCCTGTCTTTTCACCAGCATTCTTCATTTACCGGAGCTAAGCTGGGGTCCCTCTGAGAGACCCTGCATCACAAAGTCGGGGCCTAGACTTTGTGCACCCTGCAGCCTGGGCAGTCACTGGCAAATGGGCCAGCTCTCATCACTCCTTTGGAGTCCATGGGATCCTGCCCAGCCAAGGGTCTGCCCCTCCCTGCAGCCCTTTCTGACACGGTGACATTTCACTCTCCCTTTGTGCCAGTGTAAATTAATTGCCCTCCGTGCAGGGTGGCAGGGACCCAGCCATGCCCGGTGGCATTCGGGCTGGCTGTGAAACCAGATCCAGTTCCAGCAGGGTAGGCCCAGCCCATTCCACATCTCTCACCAGCTGGGGCGGCTTTACCAGCTCTCCGGAGCAGGTGCCCACGCTGCCTTTACGCTGAGATCAGGCAGGCGACACCCTTCCAAATTCTTTTCTTTCTTTAGATCTGGGTTCCCCCCCAACCCGTCCTTCACAATGCCCCTCTGCCTTCCCACGCCCCCCAAAAAGTACCCCCCAAGCACTCTCTGCCCAGTAACAGAGATGAATCACCCATGACTGCAGCTGATCTCCAAACCGAGCGTTGATTTTCATTCCTCCAGCTGACAGCCTGTTACAAATTTATTCTTTCTTCTCTTTTCTCTCTTCCTTTCTCTCTCTCTCTCTCATTCTATCACTCGCTCACTCTCTTGATCCTCATCTTCCCCCCTCCCCACTTGCCCTGATCTCCCTCCCCTCTCTGCTCCCACCCCCCCACCCCAGTATTCGTTTGCCCGGGGACTCTACAGAAGGTACTGGAGGCCACGTCCACCCACGAATCGGAGCATCAGTCGGGCGCCTGGTGCAAAGACCCGCTGCAAGCTGGTGACCGGATCTATGTCATGCCGTGGATTCCCTACCGGACGGACACACTGACGGAGTACGCCTCATGGGAGGACTATGTAGGCGCCCGCCACACCACCACCTACCGGCTGCCCAACCGCGTGGACGGCACGGGCTTCGTGGTGTACGACGGGGCCGTCTTCTACAACAAGGAGCGGACCCGGAACATCATCAAGTACGACCTGCGGACTCGCATCAAGAGCGGCGAGACGGTGATCAACACAGCCAACTACCATGACACCTCGCCCTACCGCTGGGGGGGCAAGACCGACATCGACCTGGCTGTGGACGAGAACGGGCTGTGGGTCATCTACGCCACCGAGGGCAACAACGGGCGTCTGGTGGTGAGCCAGCTCAACCCCTACACCCTGCGCTTCGAGGGCACCTGGGAGACGGGCTACGATAAGCGCTCGGCCTCCAACGCCTTCATGGTGTGCGGGGTGCTGTACGTGGTGCGCTCCGTCTACGTGGATGACGACAGCGAGGCCGCCGGCAACCGCGTGGACTACGCCTTCAATACCAACCTCAACCGGGAGGAGCCTGTCTCGCTGGCCTTCCCCAACCCCTACCAGTACGTCTCCTCGGTGGACTACAACCCCCGCGACAACCAGCTTTACGTCTGGAACAACTACTTCGTGGTGCGCTACGCCCTGGAGTTTGGGCCCCCCGACCCCAGCACGGGTGAGTGTGAGCCCCACACACACACACACACTGGGCACTGCCAGCACCTGGGGGGGCAGGGCTTGTGAGGGAGCTAGGAGAGCTGCCCCCAATGATGGAGTCACAGCCTGGCCCAACCAGCGGGGGAACCCAAATGTCTCCTCTCCTCAGGTGGGAGAGGGGGTGCAGCCCTTCAGAACTTGGGGGTTTGGGGGCTATTTGGAGGGAGGCTCATGGGCTGGGCTGGAGATGTCTGGGGGTTGGAGAGGGCTCCTGGGAGGCCTCAGAAGGGCTCAGAGCTCTGTGTGGAGTTCAGGGGGTGGAGGGTCTCAGGGGGATCCTGTGAGGGGGTTTTCAGGGGGCTATGGGGGGGCTCCAAGGGAGTCAGAGTCATGGGGGACTCTGTAGGATTTGTGGGGGCTCAGAGGAGGGTGTAGAGGCATTTGGAGGGAAATTGTGGTGGATCATCATTGGGGGGTGGGTCTCATGGGGAGGGGCCCACAGGGGCTCATGGGGGGTGTCTCAGGGACTTGGGTGTGTGGTGTCAGGGGGCCTGGGTGGCAGGGAGGGTCTCAGGTGCGTGTCTGGGGGGCATCACAGGGCTGTCAGAAGCATCAAATGCGGGTGGAGCCCAGGGGCTGGTGGAAGGGGTCCAGGTGGGGGGGTGGGATTACCAGGGGGTTTATGGGGACAAAGGGTGTGTATGGTGGGACATAGGGTGTAGGGGGGGAGGGGGGAGTTCAGGATTGCGCATGATCGTGTCAAGGGGAGGGAAACCAGGCGTATGCACAGGGTCCATGGAGCCAGGGGATGTCCGGATTGGGGGTTCCCACAGCTGTGCATGGGGATGTGGTTCTTATGGGGGTGGTTCCCAGGGCTGTGGATGGGAGTGGGGGACTGGGATAGAGGGTTCCCAAGACCATAACTGGTGGGGGAAACTGGGGGCAGGTTACCAGGGCCATGAGGGTGTGGGGGACTCAGGGGGCTACCAGGGTATGGGGGAAGGGACTAGGTGAGTTCCCAGGGCCGGAGGGAGGGAGGGGGAGTGGGGAGGTTCCCAGGGCCATAGAGTGGGCAATGCACTGGGGGGAATTCCAGGGCCATAAGGAGGGAGGGGGACTCCGGAGGGTGTCCCAGGGCCGTAGCGAGGACAGAGTACTTGGGGGGGTCACAGGGTCATATATGGGGTGTCTGGGTCTCTAACCTCCCTCCTCTCGCCCCCAGGCCCTGTCACCTCCACACCGCTCAGCACCACCACCACGGTGCGGCCCACCACAGTCACCACCACGGCCTCGCCCGCCGCCACCACCACAGTGCGCAGGGCCCCCCTCACCACCCACCCCATCGGCGCCATCAACCAGAAGGGCTCGGAGCTGCACCCCATCACAGCCGCCGCCCCCAGCACCCGCAAGCCCCCCTCCTCCAACCAGCATGTCTCCCCCGAGCTCTTCTGCGAGCCCAAGGAGGTCAGACGGGTCCAGTGGCCAGCCACGCAGCAGGGCATGCTGGTGGAGCGGCCCTGCCCCAAGGGCACCAGAGGTAACGGGCAGCTGAGGGGGCAGCGGGATGGAGTTGCAGGGGGCATTGACCCCCCTCAGAGTCTGCCGACCAGCAGGGAAGACGAGAAGAGTGGAGTGTAGTGGGTAGAGCAGGGGGCTAGGTGCCAGGACTTCTGGATTCTCTCCCCACCTCTGGAAGGAGCGTGGGCTGTAGTGGTTACAGCGGGGTCTGGGTGCCAGGACTCCTGGGTTCTCTCTTCTGCTCTGCCCCATGGGCTGAGTCCACCCTGTGCAGAGAATTGTGGTGTGGGAACTGCATGTTAACTTCCAGCCTGACCCCTAGAGGGCGATGGGGCCACACAAAAGGGGGAACTGCTGCCTCTTCAGGCACTGCACTCCCCCCCACCGACAGCAGAGCCCCCCCAAAGCCCACATACCCTTGGGGGAGTGGATGGGCCCTGCCTACACTGGGGGATCTGTGGCTGGGCTAGGCTGACGGGGCCCCCGACTGTCTCCCTTCTCCCCTTCTCCGGTGACTCCCGCCTCCCTCTCTGCCCACAGGAATCGCCTCTTTCCAGTGCCTGCCGGCCCTGGGGATCTGGAACCCCCGCGGCCCCGACCTCAGCAACTGCACCAGCCCCTGGGTCAACCAGGTGGCACAGAAGGTACCGCTGCTCCTGCCTTTCCCCCACCTCCCTGTGCCCACCATGCCTACTGTGCCCTCCGTACTCGCCTCTCTGCTTTGGGGGGGCACCACTCATACCCTACATGGGAGCTGGGGGGCATCACTCGTACCCTACAGAGTGGAACCCGGGGCATGGATTGTTCCCTACAAAGGGCCTGGGGGAATCATGGTTCCTACCCTATGTGGCAGGATCTGGCAGGTCGCTTGTACCCTGCGGGGGCAGGGCAGGGGGCACTCCTACGCTATGTGGGGAGAACTGGGCTTGGCACCCAGCTCCCCAGAGCTGATCGGGGTCTCTTCCCCCTGTCCCGGCAGATCAAGAGCGGGGAGAACGCAGCCAACATCGCCAGCGAGCTGGCGCGGCACACACGGGGACCCATCTACGCCGGCGACGTCAGCTCCTCCGTCAAGCTGATGGAGCAGCTGCTGGACATCCTGGACGCCCAGCTGCAGGCTCTGCGCCCCATTGAGAGGGAGTCGGCTGGCAAGAACTACAACAAGGTGCAGGCGACTGGGAGTCAGGGCTCCTGAGTTCTATCACTGACAGTGACCTTGGGCGAGTCACTGCTGCCATTCTGTGCCTCAGTTTCCCCATCTATAAATGAGGATAATGCTACTTAGGCAACAGGCTGTAGGTGTCCGCATTAGGTTTGCTATAGGGCACTCAGGCTGTGGATGCTCTGACAGGGCCTGTGTGGTTAAGCCCCTAAGGGGGAGCCCTATGGAACCACTCCACCCCATATGCCAGGGCATCTCTCACATCCCATCACACAGAGAAAGGTCCCTTCAGGGCATCTGCATCCGGTCTATTCCTCCATGCCAAACCCCTGCAGTGTCCCCATGCAGGGCCATTTCTGTATGATGATATCATCATGACTTCTTAATGGTGTCATCATGATGTACGTGAGAGGTCTTTGTGATGTCATCACGTGGTGCTGTGATGGGAAGGCGCCCACCTGTGATGTCACCACATGGTGCCGTGACGGGAGGGTTCCCCTCTGTAGTGTCCTCACATGCCATCGGGACATGAGGCTTCCTACTGGAGCCTCCTATGTTATGTCACAATGTGATGATGGGTTTTGTGACGCTGTGTCACGTCACGAGATGACAACTTTTCATCCAACGCAATTAAGTGGTGACATTCCTTCACGATCTGCTGTCCCACCGTCGCAGGGGGCTGGCCCGCTGAGTCACAGTATGATGCCCTCTCTTCAGGGGGTTGTTCTTCTCACCAGCCACTGGCCGCCGGCTGGCTTTTGAAAGTCTGGGCCCCCCACTCACTCAAAGGGTCACAGCTGGAATTGGCGACAGGCCTCATGGCACTCAGCTAGTTAACCAGTGGTCATCGGATAGTTATCAGCTAGTTACCCAATGGTTATTGGCTAGTTACCAGCTAGTTATGGAACAATTATCAGCTAGTTATCAGCTAGTTACCCAGTGGTCATCGGCTAGGTATTGAACAATCGTTGGCTAATTATCAGCTAGTTAGCCAGTGGTTATTGGCTAGTTATTGGCTACTTACTCAGTGGTTGTTAGCTAGTTACCCAGTGGTCATTGCCTCTAGTTATCAGCTAGTTACCCAATGGTCATTGCCTCTAGTTATCAGCTAGTTATCCAATGGTTATCAGTTAATTACCTAATGGTTATCGGCTACTTATTGGCTAGTTACTCAGTGGTTATCAGCTAGTTACCCAGTGGTTACTGGCTAGTTATTGGCCAGTTACTCAATCATTAACGGCTAGTTACCCAATGGCTATTGGCTCGTTGTCAGCTAGTTACCCAATGGTTATCGACCAGTATCTGTGATTGACACTGGGGCTAGCAGGGATCTGATGCAGGAAGCGCAGATTTGGCTCCAAGGCCCCAAGGTGGGAACGTATCCCGGAGAATCAAAGCCCAGACCCTCGGTGCTGGGATCTGGCCCTGACCGTTCCTTCTTGTCTGTTCCCCCCTTCCCCCCCTGCTCTGCCTTCCGCGTGTCTGGCGCCTTCAGATGCACAAGCGAGAGCGGACCTGTAAAGACTACATCAAGGTGAGTGGGGGAATCCTGGGCTCCTCAACCCTAATCAGCCCCGCAGCTGGCCCCCGTGAAACCGCCACAGATGGGCAGCTAGTTATAGGGCTTCGGCCTGGAGAGTGCGCTGTTCTTACACCGGGTTGCCAGCAACATAACTGCTTTCAGGAGGTTTACTCCAGATTTACACCGGGGACTGAGTGGGGAGTCGCCCCCAATGGAGTTACTCTGGATTTACACCAGGGGATGAGAGAGGAATTGGCCCCAATGAGTTTACTCCAGATTTACACCATGGAGTGAGAGGGGAATTGTGATGGGATCCTGGGGTACAACCTGGAACTGTGGACTGTTGTGCCCCCTTAACTCTCCAGCCTGGGCTGTTGCACACAAAGCTACACCAGTGACAAGCAGCAAACCCCTCCGGGTGCTCTGATCACTCAGCCATCAGCATGTGGAGCCCCACACCCAGCCAGATTGTGTGAAAGCTCCCTGAGCCACTCATGAATCGTACAGAGAGAGGCATCAGCCAGTCACCCCAGACCCCAGCCTTGCACCCCAGAAATATACCATCTGACACTGCTCAAGGCTCCCACAGACAGTGCAAGCTCATTGGTCAGTTCACCACTCTAGCCAAAGGGTAGTGGATCTGCAACAGCCCTTGTTAATCTGAGCTGAGATTCCCCCAGCACTTCAGCCAAAACCCCACTGTCTGAGGTCAAATGTAAACCCAGTTTGTTAACGACAGGGAGCCTGATCGTAGGTGATTAGAAGTAGCAGCCATAGAGCTCAACGTCAGTAGCCGGCATCAAGATCCAAGTTCGTTACCTAAGAAATAAAAACAAATTTTCCGTTTAAACACTAGAGACTGAGCAAGATCGTCAGTCTCCCAACCCCAGCTTGGCAGAGGTGGAGCCCCGGTTCCAGGACTAGCTATTGGCCAAGGGAGACCTGGAGAGACACCCCCTAGCCTTGAGTCAAGGGGGCAGGGGGAGGAGGCTGAGCTGTTGCTCCAGGTGGGGTGGGGGTAGCTCTGGTGCCCTGGGGCATCGGGGCAGGCAGTCTGGGGGTGAGAGAAGGGACTGCGGTTCTAGAGGGGAGCTTGGTCCACCTGAGGGAACCCCAGGGTCTGTCTGAGAATCCCCGTTGGCTCCCAGCCCCGGCTCCCCTCTCGGGTTGGGGCCCAGCGTGGGGCTGAGCCGTGTCACCCCGGCTTCTCCAGGCTGTGGTGGAGACTGTGGACAATCTGCTGCGGCCCGAGGCGCTGGAGTCGTGGAAGGACATGAATGCCACGGAGCAGGTGCACACGGCCACCATGCTGCTGGACATCCTGGAGGAGGGAGCCTTCCTGCTGGCCGACAACGTCAAGGAGCCCGCGCGCTTCGTCACCACCCGGCAGAACGTGGGTGAGTGCCCCCCCCGATGCCCGGATGCCTGGGTCCTCCAGGGATCAGTGGGAGTAGTGATGGGGGGGCAGGAACGCTCATCCTAGCTCAAAAAGGCAGAGACCCCAATAATCCCCTTCTATCCTCAGCATCCTGGTCCCCAAGAGGCAGAGGGGAAAGCTGATTCTGGGTCAGGCCTCTCACCTGGACGCCAGGGTCCTCTAGGGTTAGGGAGGTGGACGGGGATCCACAAGGCCGATCCTGGCCCACAGTGGCAGAGACCCCACTATCCCCAATATCAATAGGCAGGAACCAATAGGCAGGTGGGGAAGATGAGCTTGGGCTTGGCCTTTTGCCCAGATTCCTGGGTCCACCAGGGACTGGATCGGTGGGTGACCCCGATTCACAGCATGGCAAAGGGGAGTCTGGTGGGTGGCTGGGGCAGCTGGTATTTCTCACGGCAAACTCCACCCATGTGCAGGACAGATGTGTATGCAGTGCATGTGCTGGATGGATGCATGGATGTGCGGGACAGATGTGTGTGCAATGCATGCGCAGGATGGACGCATGTGCAGGGTGGATGCATGTGCAATGTGTGTGCAGGACGGAGGCGTTTGCAGAACAGTTGTGCGCACGGGTCAGCTGCGTGTGCAGGATGGATGGATGTGTCTGTGTGATGTGTGCTCAGTATGGATGTGTGTACAGGATGGATGCATGTGCAATGTGTGTGCAGGATGGATGCATGTGCGTCTGATGAGGGTGCAGGACGGCTGCGGGTGCAGACTGGATGCTTGTGCAGGACGGATGTGTGTTCAATGCATGGGCAGGACAGATGTGTATGTGGGGTGGATGTGGATGCAGGATGGAAGCGTGTGTGTGGGATGCATGTGCAGGGTGGATGCATGTGCAGGACAGATGCATGTGCGTGTGATACATGTGCAGGATGGCTGAAAGTGCAAGATGGATGCGTGTGCGGGGCAGATGCGGATGCAGGAAGGATGTGCGTGTGTGCAATGCATGTTCAGGACAGATGCATGTGCATGTGATGCGCGTGTGGGATGGATGCGTGTGCGGGGCAGATGCAGCTGCAGGATGGATGTGCACGCGTGCGATGCATGTGCAGGGTGGATGCATGCGTACAATGCATGTGCTGGATGGATGCATGTGCGAGGCGGATGCGTGTGCATGGGATGTGTGTGTGGGACGGCTGGGCTGCGTCACTGCGGCAGCACGCTTCCCCCCTCACTGTTCTCCCCCCACAGTGCTGGAGGTGACGGTGCTGAACACGGAGGGGCAGGTGCAGGAGCTGGTCTTCCCGCAGGAGTACGCCAGCGAGAACTCCATCCAGCTCTCAGCCAAAACCATCAAGCAGAACAGCCGCAATGGTGAGTGGGGGACTGGGCACGGGGGGCAACCCCAGGGAACGACACTAACCGCCCCCTCTCCTCCCCAGGGGTGGTCAAGGTGGTCTTCATCCTCTACAACAACCTGGGCTTCTTCCTCTCCACTGAGAATGCCACGGTCAAGCTGAGTGGGGAGGCGGGCGCTCCCAGCCCCACCCTGGTCGTCAACTCGCAGGTCATTGCCGCCTCCATCAACAAGGAGTCCAGCCGTGTCTTCCTCATGGACCCCGTCATCTTCACCCTCTCCCACCTGGAGGTGAGACACAGCCCAGCCACCAGGGGGCGCTGTGCTGCGGGGTGCTGCCCCCACTGCCCTGGCTGTGCCTTGCCCCCATACACACCTCAGCCTGGCACCAGGGGGTGCTGGGGTGCTGGGATGCTGCCCCCACTGCCCTGGCTATGCCCCATCCCCAAACACACTCCAGCCTGGCACCAGGGGGCACAGTGCTGTGGGGTGCTGCCCCCACTGCCCTGGCTGTGCTCTGCCTCTATACACATCCCAGCCTGGCACCAGGGGGCACTGTGCTGTGGGGTGCTGCCCCCACTGCCCTGGCTGTGCCCTGCCCCTATACACATCCCAGCCTGGCACCAGGGGGCGCTGTGATGCTGGGGTGCTGCCAATGAAAATCTGGACACACACATTCCAGTGTATTCCTCCGTCCTTCTATGCCCCCACCCCGTACCTGGGTGCCCTGTGATGCTCATGCTCCCGTCACCCCTGTTGTCACTGATGCGTTCGCCTCCCCACCCCCGGCTGCTCCCCACAGGCAAAGAACCACTTCAACGCCAACTGCTCCTTCTGGAACTACTCAGAGCGCTCCATGATGGGCTACTGGTCGACGCAGGGCTGCCGCCTGGTGGAGACCAACAAGACGCACACGACCTGCGCCTGCAGCCACCTCACCAACTTCGCCGTGCTCATGGCGCACCGTGAGATCGTAAGGGTCTGGGCTCGAGGGCAGGGCAGGCACTGGGGGCACCTGCTCCCGCAGCCCTCGGCTGGTCTGAGCACAGTGTCCCCCCCAGTGGCTGGTCGGTGCGCACTGTACCCTCCGTCCTCCAGCCGCTCTGTGCATGCTGTCCCCTCCTCTCCCCGAAGAGACTGGTCTGTGCATACTGCCCCCCTCTGGTGGCTGGTCGGAGGATAACAGCCTACTGCTCCTTTAGCTCAAGTTGCAGAACGTCCCAGCTCCAATCCCAGTTGATGGCTCCTGCTGGGGCATGGGGGGAGGGTGTCTGCAAAGAAGCAAAGAGGAAGGAGGAGGAGGGGATGCATTGCTGGAGCAATGGCAGAGGCGGGGGGGATGCATCTTTGAACTGTCTAGGTTAGGAGGGGAGGGAGAGAATCCCCAGGGGGATGGGAGGGGGTGCCAGGAGTGGGGAGGATCCCTGGTGAAATGGAGGAGGGGTGCCTGGAGGAGAGCACCCCAGGGTGCTGGGGAGAGCTCCAGCTTTGGGCAGGGGCTCCCCCGCAGCACAACAGCCCTGGGGGCGCCTGTCCTAACCCCCTTCTCCTGCCACCCCAGTACCAGGGCCACATCAACGAGCTGCTGCTGTCAGTGATCACCTGGGTGGGCATTGTCATCTCGCTGGTGTGTCTGGCCATCTGCATCTCCACCTTCTGCTTTCTGCGCGGGCTGCAGACCGACCGCAACACCATCCACAAGAACCTCTGCATCAGCCTCTTCCTTGCTGAGCTCCTCTTCCTCATCGGCATCGACAAGACGCAGTATGAGGTGGGGCCCAGCAGGGGGCGCCCTGCCACAGCCCTCACTGCTGACCCCAGGGCCCCAGCGTGGCTCTAGGAGGCGCTGTGCTGCAGGAATGGCCGGCAGGGCATTCATTCCGCCTCCCCTAAAATTTCCCTGCAGTTTCATTCTGGTGTCCCTTCTTTCATTACTGTGTTGCTGTAAGGCTCTTAAACAGGCCCCATACTCCACCCCAGAGGCAGCTGCATCTCAGCACCGGGCGAGGGATCCCTGTATAAACAGTCCCCATGTGCCACACCCCAGAAGCGGCTGCATCTCTGCACTGGGCGAGGGATCCCTGTATAAATAACCCCCACATGCCACACCCCAGAAGCAGCTGCATTTCTGCACTGGGCGAGGGATCCCTGTGTGTATCGCTAACCCCCTTGTCCCTCTTTCCCCTCCCCAGATTGCCTGCCCCATCTTTGCGGGGCTGCTGCATTACTTTTTCCTGGCAGCCTTCTCCTGGATGTGCCTGGAGGGCGTGCACCTCTACCTCATGCTAGTGGAGGTCTTCGAGAGCGAGTACTCCCGCAAGAAGTACTACTACCTGGGTGGCTACTGCTTCCCAGCCCTCGTGGTGGGCATCGCCGCCGCCATCGACTACCGCAGCTACGGCACCGACAAGGCGTGAGTGCAGGGGCGGGTCTAAGACACTGATGGGGCAGGAGTGCTGGGGACGGGGCTAAGACACTAATGGGGCAGGAATGCTGGGGGTGGGTCTAAGGCACTGATGGGGTGTGAATGCCGGGGGCGGGGCTAAGGCACTGATGGGGCGGGAGTGCCGGAGGCGGGGCTAACGCACTGATGGGGTGTGAGTGATGGGTTGGGGCGAGACTAAGGCAGCAATGGGGCATGAGTGGTGGAGGGTGGGGCTATGGCACAGAAAAGGCATGAGTGCTAGTGGGCGGGCATGAGTGCCCAGATGGGTGGGGCTATGACACCAATGGGTGTGAGTCCCAGCAGCAGGCTGGATAAAAATTAACATAAAAAAATTTAAAATCTTTTTTAATTCCATTTCTCTATAAAAACAAAGCTATTCAAAATTAAATTTGAAACTGACAAACTGATGTTAAGGCCTAAACTTATTCTGATCTATTACAGTAATTGCAATCAAATTACAAAAACAATAGGCAGCAGTAAACATTTGCTGCCAAACTTTAAAGAAAATCAAAACTCCTGAAGTGGTGGAAGTCACTGGCTCAGCACCTGGAACTGGAGTTTGTTGAAGAACTAAACCAGCTCTTGACAGCAGTAGCCTTATCTGTGTCCTTCTTTGCATTTTATACAACGAGTTCAGCTCAGTTCATTCAAAGTTGAAAACCCAGCTGGGAGCTGAAAATATGAGAGAGTTTGTTTTCCTTTTGCAATCTGTGAATAAAACCAAGTGTGAGAGGATGAGATCTACTAGTTCTAAAATCTCAGCGCACAGGGTGACCAGCAACAATCACTTTGATTCACTAACTGCAGATAATGCTCCCTTCATTTCATAGATCGGTTTGGTTTAAATGCAAACCAGGGTTTGAGAAATTCGCTTTTTTCCCAGCATGTTTAAGGGAGTTTTATTTAACTAAGTCGTGAAAAGCATTTTAAAAATTGTGCCTTTTTAATTGAATTCCAATTTCTAGCCCAAGGCAGCTTGACACAAATCCCAAGTAAAAAATGACTCTGGTGAATAAGAAATGCGTCATTCACCATTTTCTAACATCATACAAAAATGTAAAAAGCAAGAGTCTAAAGAAACGCATGTGAAGCTATAGACTTGCTTCAATAAATTCAGCTAGATCGAGCGAATCGTGCTGCTTAGCAAGCCCAATGGAGTGTAACAGATATGTTTAAATGCAAATCAACATGTTTTAAGGGTTGCTATCCAATGAGTCTTCACCGTCCTTTAGGAAAATACCAAAAAAGTACAAACTCATATGCCCTGGTCAGGGTCAGGGCACTGGCATTGATGTGGCATGGGTGCTGAGGCGTATGGGGGAAATCCAGAGTGGTTCTTGTGCCCCATAGTTTCTCTGCAGTGCCCAGCCTCCTGGGACAGCCCCAGAAGGGGTGAGGGAGATTTGGGTGTCCTCCCCCATACGGCCACCAAGTCAGCTTGCCTGTAGCTAACACTCCCTCCCCCACTTCCCACAGCTGCTGGCTCCGAGTGGACAATTACTTCATCTGGAGCTTCATCGGCCCCGTCTCCTTCATTATCGTGGTGAGTCCAGAGGTGCTCTAGGGGGAGTGCAGAGACGTCTCAACTCCCGCAGTGAGACAGGCTGCTTCCCCCAGCCTCAGGCAACCCCCCAGGAAGGGATCAGCATCATTATCCCCACCGCCAAGACGGGGATAGAACCCAGGAGTCCTGGCTCCCAGCCTTACTTGCTGTAACTACTAGACCTCACTCCCCTCCCAGAGCTAGGGCTAGAACCCAGGAGTCCCAGCCCCGAACCCGTCCCACCAGCTCCAGCCACTGGCCCCTCACACAGCAGGGGGCGCTCTCCCTTAAGTCTAACTCCAACACCCCAGCTCAGAGCTCTCAGGCTCATTGGCTTGGCTCTGATCTGTCCCTGGGTAAAGCCCCTCCCAGAACCCACTAACCCGCACTGGGAAATAAGTGGCCAGTGGAGCCATATGCTGGCTCACAGAAATGGGCCTCGGACAAATAGCAAAAGAAACCCTCCTACAGCCCTTCTCAGAGTAGGGCAGAGTGGTCACTGCACGGGGGGAGGGGTGGAGATACAGCCCCTCCCAGAGGGACCAAAGGGGTCACGGGGGCAGGGGCAAAGACACAGCCCCTCCCAATGTGGGGCAGCTGGGGGAGCGATTGCACGAGTAGTGGGGGGAGAGGAGGCCTCGCAGCCAGCAGGGGCAGGGGTCAGAGAGGCAGGGGGTGGGTCTGTTGCAGAACTGGGGTCTCACAGCTCCCCCGCCCCCAGGTCAACCTGCTCTTCCTCATGATCACGCTGCACAAGATGAGCCACAGCACGGCCGTGCTCAAGCCCGACTCCAGCCGCCTAGACAACATCAAGTGAGTGAGGCCGAGTCGGCAAGTGCTGGGGTCCCCCCACTGACGCCCCCGCCTCCGGGAGGAGCTGGGGACACACTGTACTGGCCACAGCCCCAGCTGGACAGGGCATGGGTGACCCCCGAATTGGCTGCATCTCAGCGCCAGGCGAGGGGTCCCTGTATAAACAGCTGCCATGCCCCACCCCAGAGGTGGCTGCACCTCAGCACCGGGCGAAGTGTGTGGAGGATGCCATGGGTAAATCTCTGTGTCTCTCCCCTGCAGATCCTGGGCGCTGGGTGCCATTGCTCTCCTCTTCCTCTTGGGACTCACCTGGGCCTTTGGCCTCCTCTTCATCAACAAGGAGTCCATCATCATGGCCTATCTCTTCACCACCTTCAACGCCTTCCAGGGCATGTTCATCTTCGTCTTCCACTGTGCCCTGCAGAAGAAGGTCAGGCACTGCCCTCAGCCAGGAGAGGGGCAACGGCAGAGCAGGGGGGAGCCCAGGGCTGGGGTAGCAGGGGCTGCAGGTCGGGAGTGAGGGGCAACAACAGAACTAGGGGGGGATCCCAGGGCTGGGCTAGCAGAGGGTCTCCCAGCCCAGTGCACTAACCCCGGTCATCCCCCACCCTCGCCTCCACAGGTGCACAGGGAGTTCAGTAAATGTCTGCGTCACACGTCCTGCTGCCTGCGCAGCTCCCCAGGTGCCACACTCGGCTCCCTCAAGACTTCAGCCATTCGGAGCAACAACCGCTACTACACAGGCACGCAGGTATGGGGGGCAGAGCCCTGCCTGGGCTGGGTGGGTGGGGGGGTGAACGGAGCCCTCTCTGGGGTGGGGATGGGATCAGAGTGTGAGGGCAAATGGGGACAGACATGCAGAGCCCCGTCCTAGGGCTGGGGACAGATGGACAGAACCTTACCTAGTGCAGGGGGTGTGATGGGGGGCAGGGGACAAAGCCCTCCCCCAGGGCTGCAGATGGACAGACAGAGTACTCCCTAGAGATGGGGGCGGGGTGTGGGGGAGGTGCCAGACTCTCTCTCAGGCAGGGCTGGGGTCTCTGGGGGTGGGACAGGCAGCCAGAGGTGTCAGTGTCTGAGCTCCCCCACCAACAAACACCCCCCGTGTCTCTCACAGAGTCGGATCCGGAGAATGTGGAACGACACCGTCCGGAAACAGACAGAGTCAAGCTTCATGGCGGGGGATATCAACAGCACCCCCACCCTAAACCGAGGTGAGACCCCACCCACCCAACACCCCCTGCTCAGCACCCCCACCCTGAACCAAGGTGAGACCCCCCCACCCAGCACCTCCACCCTGAACCGAGGTGAGCCCCCCCACCCTGAACCAAGGTGAGCCCCCCCACCCAGCACCCCCACTCTGAATCGAGGTGAGACCCTCCTACCCAGCACCCCCACCATGAACCCAGGTGAAGCCCCCCCACCCAGCACCCCCTTCCCAGCACCCCCCCGGGAACCCAGGTGAGACCCCCCCCACCCAGCACCCCCACTCTGAACCGAGGTGAGACCCTCCCACCCAGCACCCCCACTGTGAACCCAGGTGAGACCCCCCCTCCCAACACCCCCTGCCCAGCACCCCCACCCTGAACCCAGGTGAGACCCCCCCAAGGTCCCCCACCCTGCTTTCTGCAGCCCCTGGACTCTCTTCCTCGGTAGCATCAGATCCCTGCACTGCCCCAGCCAGCCCTGCTCAGGGTGGTGTGCTGGGTTGGCTGTTTGCCTGGCAGGGGGATACGTTCCCCATTACCCCTTAGGCTTGGGGGGCCATGGGAGGCCCCGCAGGGGAGCTGACACCTGCCTCTGCTGCCGCTGCAGGGACCATGGGGAACCACCTGCTGACCAACCCGGTGCTGCAGACCCGGGGAGGCACCAGCCCCTACAACACCCTCATCGCCGAGTCCGTGGGCTTCAACCCCTCCTCGCCCCCGGTCTTCAACTCCCCAGGTAAGACCCTCCAGCCCCCTCATCCTCCTCCAGGTGCGAGGACACATCCCGCCGCCCCCTAAAGTCCCCCAGTCTGGGGACATCCCTGGAGGGGACACACTCACTGGGATCCCACTTTCCTTCCTGCCCAGTATTTGGGGGGAGCCCTGCAGGGGTGTGGTGTGCTCCCCTTAAATCTTCTCCCAAGAAGGGAGTTCTTGAGTCTTGCACATTTCTCAGCAGGGGGCGCTGTGGGAGTGGGATGGGAGCACTGGCTGTGGGGTGGGTTCCTGGTTACTCCAGCTCCGTCGTCTCCCAGCAGGAGGTGCCGTATGGAAGCACAGAGAGGTCCATGGATGGGGGGGGGTCAGTGTTTGCTTTGGGGGTGCTGCCCCCTGCCTGCCCTATAACCTTCTTTCTCTTATCTCCCCCTCTCCACTCACTGCCGCAACCTGCAGGGAGCTTCCGAGAGTCCAGTACGTCCCTCCTTTCCAGTTCCATTTCGCAGTAATGTTTCCTTCATTGCTAGTTTGACTGGCAGGCTGGGGGTGGGGCAGAGCCAGGACACGACGGTCCAGGCAGCCAGGAGCTGGCGTGGAGCCTGGCCTCTCCAGCAGGGGACGCTATGGGGAGCAGGGCGGAAATGCTGGCTGTGGCGGGGGTCTCCCAGCTACTCTAGTCCTGGCCTCTCCCAGCAGGGGGCGCTGTGGGCAATTCTATAATGGGGTTCAACTTTTGCATTCACTGCCTTGGACAAAAGAGGGAGACTCTGAACAACTGTCACTGGGACCGTGTCTTAGTGGCCTATGGGAACGCATCTATATTGCCCTCCTGCTGGGCTCGATTGTTCCTGTGGTCCCTATAGTCCCATAACGCCCTCCTGCTGAGGCATATCGGACCCCTAGTCCCTATACGCCTGTACTGCCCACCTGCTGAACCAGATCAGCCCCATGGTCCCTGTAGTCTCATATAACCCTCCTGATGGACCATTTTGGTCAGTACAGTCCAGTATCTGACCAGCAGTCAATACTTGGTGTTTCAGAGCAAGGCAACCTTGTCCCCTGTGATGTGCCTGAGCAGCAGAGGACGGAGGGCTCCCCAGCTCAGGGGGTGGATCCCCCAGATCTCAGCACTACGGGTCCCAATGTTTTGGAGCTGGAGATGGGGGGAAAGGGGCCCACTATCTCAGACCCTCACAGACTTGGTTGCAGGTTGGGGGGTGGCAGGTATGTGTGTTGGGGGAGGCGCACAGGACTGGATTGGGGAATCAGCCCCCCACCCAGCAGGGGAGTGGGGCTCTGTTATGTCTGACCACCTTGTGCCTCGCCCCTAGATCTGGGGGGCTGAGTTCTCAGCTCCCATCAGAAAGCCCAGCCCAAAACAGCACCTGGCTCTGTCTGAAGATGGGGGCTTGTGTGGTTGGGGGGGAACAGCCGTGGCCCATTTCCACCCAAGACTGGGTCTGACCTGGCACCGGGAGCTGATGAGTCTTGGATCAGACACCACATGGAAGCTCTGGAACAATCACACCCGCATGGTGGTGATGGGGGGTGGGGGTACGACCTCCGACCCTGCCACCCAGCCCTCGCTGAGCTCCCTGCTCACGCCTACCACCTGTCCTTTTCCAAAAATTCCCAGGAGCACCCCCTCTGTGCCTCCATCCCGCCCCCCACTAACTCCCCCCCTCTCTCTCTCTCCCCTGCCCCGCCCCTGGCAGAGCACCCCCTGAACAACAGCCGGGACGCCTGCGGCATGGACACCCTACCCCTCAACGGCAACTTCAACAACAGCTACTCCCTCCGGAGTGCTGACTTCCCGGCCGAGGGCGCCAAGATGTCCGACTGCCGGCGCAACCTCAGCGATGCTGCCGCCTTCGAGAAGATGATCATCTCGGAGCTGGTGCACAACAACCTACGTGGGGGCGCCGGTGGCACAGCCAAGGGGGCGCCCCCTACAGGAGGGGCCGGCCTGGCCGAGCCCAGCAACCCCTCTGGCCCGCCCGCCCTCCCCGGCGGCGGCGGGCCTGGTGAGGAGGAGGAGGCAGCGGCGCCCGAGGGCCCGGCCCTGAGCCACGAGGAGAACCTGGAGATCGAACTCATGTACAAGGCCCTGGAGGAGCCGCTGCTGCTGCAACGGGCTCAGTCGATCCTCTACCAGAGCGATCTGGAGGAGTCTGAGAGCTGCACGGCCGACCTGACCGAGGGCGGAGACGGCCAGGCCCCCTCTCCCAACAGGGACTCCTTGTACACCAGTATGACCAACCTGAGAGACTCCCCTTACCCGGACAGCAGCCCCGAGGCGGTGGGGGAAATCCTCCCCCACACCCAAGCCATCAACGAAATCTACTACACCAACCGGCCTGCCCTGGTGCCCCGCAGTCAGCTCCAAGCCTACTACCAGGTCCGGAGACCGAGCACTGATGGCTACTTGGTTCAAGCCGGCTTAGAGGGCCCAGTGCCGGAGGGAGACGGTCAAATGCAGCTGGTGACCAGTCTCTGAAAGCCAGGAGCGGACTGAGGAGCTGTCCCAAGCCGCCGACTCTCCCCCACCCTCATCCCACCTTTGCCAAAAGGAGCCCCTCCTCCCAGGCCGTGGCCTGGCCTTTTTAATTTTTGCCCTGGGATGCTGAGAGAGAGAAGGGTGGGGCGCTGCAGAAGGACACAGGCCAGGGGAAGGAGGAGAGGTGGCGTGAATCTCCTCTGGGAAGGGAGGCTGTCTTGTCTAGCTTCCTCCTGCCCACCTGTTGGAGACAGGAGGGTGGAAATTGGGGGGGGAGAGGCAGTGCAACTTCTGTTTTTGAAGGGAAGGAAAGGAAGGGGGAGGGCGGGAAGGAAGGAATGAAAAAGGCACCGGGCCAGACACAGGATCTCAATGTTTTGTTTTCTAAGGTCATCCCTCTTCCGTTTCTTTACATGGGTTTTGTGGGGAGAGAAGATCAAAAAGAAGTGGAGCAGGGAAACCAATTTTCTTTTTAAGGCGTATTAAGAAACAGATCAGAACCATGGGGGAGGGGCCGGCTGGGCCTGTATCAGAGTCCCAGAACAATCCCCCCACACACACTGGCACCCATGTATAGGCCATCCCTGCTCCCTCACGTATGCACCTTAGCGATGTCAAAGAGGGATCCGATTGGTCCAGAGATGGGATCCGATTGGTCCGGAGAGAGAGGGGCGGATGGAGCATCCTTCTGTGGCCTCCACTGTCTTCTGGCCGAACTTTGCCAAAAACCATAATCTGTATAGATATATAGAGAGTTATAAAGAGAGAGCTATATCGAGAGAGAGAGAGAGAGAGATGGGGGATAGGGATTGTTTGGGGTCTGGATAGAAATTATGTTGAATCCGGTGCTGACCTTCCAGTATTTGTCAGCTGGGGGGAACTGAGGCACGGTGGGGAAGGGACTCTTAAACTCACTCATTGACAGGGTTTTGAGTTCTGTTCTTTTTTAATGCCAAGCCATCAGCAAAGTCCGCAGGAGACCGGGGGAGGGGTGCATTTTTTTTTCTTTCAAAAGCATCCTGGGCACCAGGAAGGGCTGATGCACAACCTTGTTTCCAGCGGAGGAGGAGATGGTGCTGAGGTGGCCATCTTTGATTTGGATTTTTGTTTTCCTTTGCTGTGTGGCGCACACACAACGCACACACACCCTGCCCTTCACAGCTCACAAATCAAACACACACCACCACCCTGCTCCGGGAGCTGGCAGAGGAAACTGGGAGCCGAGGGGTTCTTCCTGGGCCATCGGTGTAATTGTTTAATACGCATTCCCCACTCTCACTCGCCGCTGCCCTGCTGCCGCCACTTTGGTCACGATACACACGTCATTTTCCTATGGCTCCATGGGAAGCACGGAAACTCCTGCAGCTCTCGCCCCTTCTGCGTTTTCCAGCTCTGCTTTTATTTCCTCCTCTGAAGACATGCAGAAGTCAGGTGCCTTCAGGGAGCTGCTTTATGAACCTGGTTGGATCAAGATGAGGGTGGGGAGGATTTTCTGGGGGGGCATTTTGACAATTGAACCATTTTCCCCTCCAAATCAGTCGGATCATCTTCGAGCAAAAGAACAACAGAAACCCAAATGGCACTTTTTTTTTCTTTTCTTTCAAAGGACAAAACAACAAAAAACAAAAATTTCTCCCTTTTCAAGCACAACTCTGAATTCTCTCACCCTCTTCTTCTTGAGAGAGACCATGGGAGCCAATATCACATGAATACATCATTTCGTCGGGGCCGAGGGGGGGGGGGGGCTTAGGGTGGGGTGGAGGGTTAATTCAGGGGAGGCGGGTGGGGATACAGATTGAAATGCTGTAAATATGAAATTTCAGACAAATAACAAAAAGAGGAATTGAGGAATCCCTTGAAAAATGAAACAGGGATTTAAAAAAAAAATACAACCAATCAACCACAGTCCCAGGGAACAGTTTGTGTCCTGGAATTAAAATATATATCTATAAATATATAGATATATACTGAGCTCTGCTCCAGCCCTATTGACTGTTCGGGGGGGGGGCAGGTGAAGGGAACAAGGAGACCTCCTCCCCTTTTGACGAAGACAGGGGAAGGGATCGCAAAGACTAAGAGCAGATTTTTACAATCAAAACAAAAAAAAGAAAAAAAGAACTGTTTTTGGCACAATTTTTATGTAATATATACATATAATGCGTCATTTCTGTGACTTTCTCAACATTCCCTTTTCCTGCTGGATAAGGTCCTTTTTTCATACATCTTGACATAGATCGGTCATTTTCTCACTCACTGCCACTGTGGAATTGTGGGTAAAAAAAAAAAATTACTGTAAGACCCAAAGATGCTGTAACTGTAGATTAGGGAAATTGTTTGGGGTTTATTTTGCTTTTTTTCTGGCCAGGGCTGTTGGTGTCGGGAGTTTTTAAGTCTATGTTTATTTATTTGCATCCCTCTGGGCTGGAAGGCATTTGACGGGGTCGAGTTGAAGGGCCAAGTGGGCGTGTGGTTCAGATTCATTGAGTGTGGAAGGGTTTCGCATTCTGGTTCCTTTTCTCCTAGCCTGTGGAACTACTGGAGAGTGTATGAGAGATCATGGGGGGGGTGGTTAGGATGGTCCTGGGCTTCATTGGCTTGGATGTAGTGACTTAAAGGTTGGATAAAAAAGTGGAGACATAAGGGGCAGGATCCCTAGCTGGTATGAATGGATGTTGCTCCATTGGCATCCACGTAGCTATGCTTATTGACACCCCACTGGAGATGGGGCCCAAGGAGCTTGGGAAACTCAAGCTCCCACTCCCGGTGGCCAGCAAACGCCCTGGGTGAACAGCAGGGGTAGGTGACAAGTGGGTGATATTTATGGTTTTGCCCTGTCCAGTGGTCTCTGGCCAGACACAAGACCAGCAAAGGGCTGGATAGGCCCTGAAAAGCTTTTTCCAGCTCTAGGCCTTGGTGGGAATAGACGAACCACCCACTAATGTCATTCCCCTGCCCCCATGAAGAGCAACCAGCCCTCAACCACCAGGGCCATCACTGAGAGCTGAGTGCCCGTGAAACCCACAGGCAGGATGGCTGGCAGGCTCCCCGCCCAAGCCAAGTGGCCAATAGGACAGCTGAGGCATGCAGGGAAACTGGCCTGCAAAGCCTCCTGGGATACTGAGGGCTGCTTCAGTGGCTCCGTTGGAGCTGTATGCCAGGCCGCAGACCCACCCCAAGTTCACCCCGAACACCGCGGCTTGCGCCAGAGTCAATGCAGCATCCAGGTCTGTTACTCTAGGACAGTGTTTCCCAAACTTGGGATGCCGCTTGTGTAGGGAAAGCCCCTGGCAGGCCGGGCCGGTTTCTTTACCTGCCATGTCCGCAGGTTCAGCCGATGGCAGCTCCCACTGGCTGCGGTTCGCTGCTCCAGAACAGTGGGAGCTGCTGGAAGCGGCGCGGGCCAAGGGACGTGCTGGCCGCTGCTTCCAGCAGCTGCCATTGGCCTGGAGCAGTGAACCGCGGCCAGTGGGAGCTGCGATCGGCCAGACCTGTGGATGCGGCAGGTAAACAAACCAGCCTGGCCCACCAGGGGCTTTCCCTACACAAGCGGCATCCCAAGTTTGGGAAACACTGCTCTAGGATATTTGAGTGTTTTATTCAACAACCGATGACTTACCCCCTCATTCCCCCCCAGCCTCCTCCTTTTGTCCAGGGCCCAGCCTGGGCCCTGGGCTCAGCAGAGCCTGAGCCAAGAGAGTGGAATGGGGGTGTCAGCAGCACAATTCCTTCTGCACCTCTGGGATAACACAGCACAGCTTCTCCTGCCCATCCTGGCCTTGGCATGAGAACAGCTCCAGCTCCCATTGCACTGAGGGGAGCCATTCCCAGCCACCCCCCAATGGGAACTGACCATCAATCCCCTGATGGGAGCTGGGCTAGGGTCTGGTCTCCAACCCTCATCTCCCACTCTGCTTCAGGAGCCTGCATTTCACCCTCCCCATCACAAGTGCAATGAATTCATTAGCTGAGCCGGGTTCAGCCCTGCTGGACGGTGGGTTTTCAGGATGCAGGGGGATGTTTAAGCAGCAGGATTTTTTCTCTTGCTGGGTGTTGCATTTGGAGGCTATTTGAAAGCTGAGTGTGGGGGCGATTGGAGCCGCGAGACTTTTGCGCCAATGAAATCATTGCAGGGCGATAGGGGGTCAGAACGGCTGCCTCGTGACACCTCCTAGGGAGCAGCCGTCCAACCAGGGCTCGCGTCCGTGTTACTGGATTTGGTTGCGTGGGCTGTTGCTCTCCTGGGGCTTAGCGCCCAGATCCGTTTGGAGGGAGAGGTCAATTCTGTAACTCCTGTTCTGGGGGGTTGGAAATTCCTCTGCTCACAACCCGGCAAACAAACCAGCCTTATGCCCTCCCGTCTCGCCTGTGGCTGGTGCCACCTGAATGTTTCTGCATCTGAGGTGCAGCTGTTTGATGGCCTAGCCCCACCCCCACCCCAAAACCAAAGACATATCCGGCAGGGCGAGGGGCTGGCTGCCTTCGGCAAGCCCTGGTGGGAGCCAACGGTGCTCGGGGAGGCTGGCTCCCGGGTTGGCAGGCTATCACGAGGGTGGGTAGAGCCTGGCACGGCCCAAATGAGCCCCCCAGAAGCCCAGCTGGGCTGGGTCCCGTTGGCCTGAGCCCCATGAGCTGTAGCTGGATTAGCGCGTAATCCCACGTCTTCATCGCCTTTCACTTAGTGCAGCCTTTACCCCCTGTGCCCACTGCGAGCATGTGGGAGTGGGATGTGCCCACTGGCACTCGTAGCCACGCCCTGTGCCCTGCGTGGCAGCAGCACTCTGTCTCGCCCCAGCAGAGAGAGGAAAGCTATTGGTGGGTTTCCTCTGCGAGGCAGGAGCCCAGATACCGCAGTGATGGCTCCTAACGTGCTCTGGCCAAAGAGATCCCAGGGCCAAAGTCGCTGTGCTGGGGGTTCCCAGGGCTGGGGTATCACAGGGGGGTGCAGTCTTGTCAGGGGGGGCAGTTCCTGTGGTATTGCAGGGGAGTGCAGTTGTGTCTGGGAGGGGTGGTTGTGTCTCGGTGGGTTACTGGGGTGCAACAGGGGGGTGCAGTTGTGTCTTGGGGGGGTGGTTCCTGTGGTATCAGAGGGGGGTGCAGTTGTGTCTCAGCAGGGCAGGTTCCTGAGGTACAACAGGGGGGTGCAGTCATGTTTTAGGAGGGCAGTTCCTGGGGTATTTCACGGGGGTGCAGTCGTGTATTAGGGGAGCGGTTCCTAGGGTATCGCAGGGGGGCACGGTTGTGTCTCGGGAGTTACTGGGGTGCAACGGGGGGGTGCAGTTGTGTTTTCTACCAGAGTGGCTCTAACGTGGCTTCCTATCCAGGTCCCTGAGCTGATCCGGCATGGGTGCCCCTCCTCCATTTCTTTACATTTTGCTGATGCCTGTGGGACCCTTGTCACTTGGCTGCTCTTGGGGGTTGGCCCCAGCTCCTCATCTCTGGGTGGGAACTTAGCAGGGACCCTCCTGTCAATGCATCTCCCCGGCTCAGTGCATTTGACCGTGTCACCCCCTGGTGGCTGGCAGCAGCTCTAACAGCCTCCTGCTGACCCTCAGCAGCATGTATCTGTTCCTGGGGTTTGTGGGGGGCATGCTCTGGGGTGAAGGGCTCTGGGTCTAATCCCAGTGGTGACAGCAGCATGGTCTGGGCTTGGACCCACTAGCCCCCCCCCACTTCGCTGACTGACAAGCCAGCTCTGACCTGAGGGAGGGCAACTGGGTGTCTGTCAGTGGGGGGTCAGGGGGACCCTGCCTGTGCTCCGATGTATAGAATGTTGCTCACTCTTTTTCTACGTGGCTCTTTTCATTTATCTGGGGGGGGGAATCAGCCGTCCTGAGAGTGGGATCGGGGGTGGGGGTACAGTGTATCAGGGGGGTTGATTTGTGGGGGTGACCTCCCTTTAAACCCCTCCCGCCCATCTCCCCCATTGGCCCCCACGCCCACCAGCCTCTTATTTCATGGGTGGTAGGTCCTGGTAGGACACTCACCGTCAGAGCAATCTCTCGCCCCAGTTCGGAGGGCTCCTCCACTCTTGCTGGTAAACTGGCCTCCAGCCATGGAGAGCCCTGCTCTCCCAACTCACCCTGCCCCCCATCTCTTTGGGACCAGTGTTACACTGAGAGTCTGGGCAAACTCCCAGCTCCAGAGCCTTTAAAGTTGGAGAAGGGGCCCTTCCCTCATCCCCCAACCCATCCTGGCTGTTCCCCTCTGACCCACACCCTAAACCTATTCCCAGGCCCCAGCTGCAATTGAAGCCAGAGAGCCACAAAATCCTGCCCCCCGGGCCATCCATGATCCCCACGCCAGTCAGTCCACCCCCCTCAAACGCCTTTATGTATTGGGAAGGCGGAGCTTCAAGCTCTCCAATCAGCTTCCAACTCCAGCTCCGCCCACCAATGTGAAGCCTGTGCCTCCCCCTTCCCATGAGAGATTTCCTCTGTGATTGGCTAGCTGTTAGCCAATGGCTAGGAAGATGTGCTTATTTGGTGACTCCATTTCCTATGCGGTCATGGGCCAAGTTGGGATGGAGCAGCTGCAGCCCCACAGAGTCCACAGCCCCATGAGGGGGATTAGAACCCATGACTTGCTGAGCCTAAATCCACTTGTGCAAATTCTGGACCCAGCCAGAAGGGGGCAGTGGTGCAGGCACCATCGCATTGCAGCAGGGAATGGGGGAGATGCTGCTGCCCCTCTCCTGCCCACTGCCCATGGACAAGGTGTCTCTGAGCCCTTCCCTCACCAGGAGATGGCACAAGGTGGGGAACCCCATAGCCACACCACATGGCCAGCCACCCATGAGGACCCTCCTGGGGCCTTTCAGTCACCCAACCCTCCCCCCCTCCTTGAGCTGAGGGTGCAGTTCTCCCAGCTGGGAGCTAATAGAAGGTTGTTGTCCTCATTAGCGGGTTCTTTCTCTGCCAGACCCTATGGGTTTAGCTCCCCGCTTTTCCCATCACACTTCTTGTTGGCCCAATGCCACCACGTGTTACCAGGGCTGCCCAGTGGGTGCCTGCAGAATAGCGCCGCCCTCCTGCCTGCTGGGTCTTGGGACGGGGCTTCCATGGCAGCCAGGGCTGGGAAGGAACCTGTCCAGATTTTCTAGTACCTTCAGCACTACCTGTGGTGACTAGAGAAACTCAAATACCAAATAACGAGCATCAGATCTACAGGAACCCAACTAAGATCGGGGTCCTCATTGTGCCGGGTGCTGCACAGACCTACAAGACCCCCCTCCACACGCACACACACCTCAAAGACCTGACTCTCCAGATAGCCAAGAGTTGGGGAAGGGAAACTGAGGCACAGAGCAGGGTGGTAACTTGCCCACGGTCACCCAGTCAGGCAAAGCTGGAAACAGAATCCAGCCTAGTGCCTCATCCAAACTGCCCAGCCCCGGTTCCCATCACCAACCCACTTGGAGCCGCAGTGCATCCTGGCTGGCTGAAAAAGCCAGAAGAGTCCCTGTGCCTTTAGATGTGACCTCGCCTCCCGCACCCTGCGTCACCCCAAACCATGGGCCAGTGAGATCCTCAGGGCTGCACACGATGGGCAACTATTTCCTGTGGGGAACTCCGCTTCCTTTGTGCGCTGGGGCCTGTACTAACCTCGCTGCGCGTCGGTGGTTCCGATCTGTCTCCTCCCCTGTCTGTGCTTTTCGTTCCTTCTTTTCTTTGGTTCTTTCCTGCTCTCTCTGTCTCTCACTTGGAATTCTGTTGCTCCTTCCTTCCTCTGTTCAATATGCCAAACCAATTTTGGGTCGAGTGCATTAAACAGAACAAAAGACAAAAGAATTATAACAATAACGACGATGCAGATCATTTAAAAAAAAGAACAAAAAAAATAAAAAAATGGCAACTATTCTTGAGTTACAAATGAGAAATTCAAACAATAAAGGAAACAAGAGTTCTTGGAACCAAGGGACTGAGAGCTGGGTGGTTTTTGTTCCAGTGGGCGCGGCAGGCAGGGCGGAGGGGTCGAATGCACAGCAGGCAGGGCAATGAAAGCCTGGGGGCAGCGATGGTGCCAGGGGAAGGTGCCAGGGAGTGGGGGGGGTGATGCCAGGGGCTGGGGAGGGGATGCTTGAGGGGGTGGGGTGATGCCAGGGGGCTCAGGGGTGCGTGATCAGCTGTTTAGGGCTATTTCTTCCCTACCCCATTCTCTGTTCATTAGCCCCTTCTGTGTCAGCCCAGCATCTAGGGAGCCTCCTAGTGGTGGCCCCAGGACGTTGCTGAGCCAGAGAACAGCTAGGTTGGGTCAGGGTCCATCAGCCCCAAGGCAGAATCCGCCTTTATGGTCACCACCGGGAGGCCTGGCTATTTCCACCACCAGGGGGCGCTGTGCATGCTCACACCTCAATCACACCTACCCAGACAGACAGCTGTGGGGGGATGGGGGGCTCGGGGCACAGGGTGGCCCGATCACTGTGGATGCGAACGAACGTGGTCCCCAGGGGTCAGTGCCCGGCATCACCTCAGCCTGGTTCTGGTTTTCAGAGCCCCATTGGGAGCTGGCAGCCTGGCAGCCCCTCAGCTCCCTCCCACCCCCACATTCTGGGAGCCCCGTCTCTGTGGCCCTGACTGCCCTGGTGCCCCTCTGCACAGACCATGAGGGCAGCTGCCACCTCCACACACCCTGGAGCTGAGACCTCCTCAAACTCGTTTCATACCAGGCCCAGGCCCCATTCCCTGTCCTGGGTCAGTATCAGAGCCAGCACCCCGAGAGTGGCAGGGCCCTGTGCCCTATTCCCACCCCTGAGTCAGGCTGAATTTGATAACAGTGATTAGATTGGGGATGCGGGGGGAGGTTGGGAGTCAGGACTCCTGGGTTCTATCCCAAGCTCCAGGGAGGGGGAGATGAGACTGCACCAGCCCGCTGCAGACAGCAGCTCACTTGCACCAGAATCAGGCCTGGCTTGGAACTGGGAGACTCCCAGGGAATTTGGGGGAGAGGGGGCATAGAGATTGCTGGGGGGGACGGGTCTGTGTGAAAGGCCTTGAGGGTCTCCATTCTGCCTTTCCTCTGCCGGCCAGGAGATGGCAGCAAACCCTGGCGAGCAGGACCGGCCCTGCCAGGGTGAGCCAGGAAGGGAGGGATGGATCAGATACACCCCCAGGCCTGGGCACGGCCAAGATAGCAGCCCCCCCACGCTGCTCCCGTCTCCCCCTCCCCTGAGGCACCCGTGGGGGCAGCTGGCAGGAGCCAGGGTCCAGGGTGGGGAACTGGCCTGGCAGGACGAATGGGGAGAGGATGGCAGGTCTGTCTGTGCCACGTCCTTCTGTCCTTTGGGGGGGAATCTAGCCCCACTCTAACCACTAGACCTCCCTCCCCCCAGCCTCCCTTCCATCCAGTGGGTCCCTGCCCCCCCCCCAGTGTGGGAATCAGCCCCCTGCTCGACTTGGCTGCTGCATGGCTGCCTTGGGGGCAGAGATTATACCCATGCTAACTTGGCTCCAACTGGGGTGGGGTGACGAAGTCAAACCATGGGCTGGGACTCAGGAGCTCTGGGGTCAGTTCTTGCCTCTGCCACTGACTTCCCTGAGTGACCTGGGTCAGTCCCTCTGCACTGCAGGTTATCGTCCCTGGGTCAATGGGGAGCTCTTTGGGCAGGGACTGTGTGTCTGTGCAGAACCTGGCACAGCGGGGACCCTGATCTCTGCCGGGGTCTGCACAGCACCCAGCGCAATGGGGCCCTAATCTCAGTTCTCATCTGCCCCCTGTCTGGAGAGACACAGCAGGGTTCTGGGTCTGTGTGATCAATTCTATTGCCCTCCAGTGACCAGGACTGCTGTGTGGTTAAGAGACCTACTGCTGCAAGCTGCTGAGGGAGCGCTCCCTGAGCTCAGCTGGGTTGGAACCTATCTCAATCCCCCTTTGTGGTCTCTGATTGGAGCTGTTATTTGTTTTCTTCATTTCCACACTGCTCTGTGTTGTTGCTCCATGGCTGTTCAGCAGCTCTTGTCCTCTGCCCCGGAGGTGGCTGCATCTCAGCGCCGGGTGAGGGATCCCTGCCTTAACAGCCCCCGCATCCCACCCCAGAGGTGGCTGCATCTCAGCGCTGGACAAGGTATCCCTGTATAAACAGACCCCGCACCCCATC
Organism: Gopherus evgoodei; assembly: GCF_007399415.2. Lineage (NCBI taxonomy): Eukaryota > Metazoa > Chordata > Testudines > Testudinidae > Gopherus > Gopherus evgoodei. Next base: position 3,726,014 of record NW_022060049.1, read on the forward strand.
CCAGAGGTGGCTGCATCTCAGTGCCGGGCGAGGGATCCCTGTATAAAGCCCCTGCCCCCCTTCCCCAGTGGTGGCTGCATCTCAGTGCTGGACAAGGGATCCCTGTACAAACAGCCCCCGTGTCACACCCCAGAGGTGGCTGCATCTCAGTGAGCTGAGAACTCACCCCTCTATAAACAGCCAGAAGTGTTCCTAGGTGCCGCGGCAGCGCCGGAGAATTCTGAATCTCCCAGCGAAGAGCTGACCCCAGGACAGCCCAGCTGGGAGCAGCAGCTGGGGCCCATCACCTGTCGCAGCCCCACAGCCTGTGACAGGCCAGCGCTTCCGGTCCATGGGCCAGGCCCCTGGCTGGGGTAACTCCAGGCCCCCAGCTGGGGTAACTCCGTGTCACACCCCTGCAGCTCACAGCGCTCTGTCCAGAACCCCACTAGGGCCCTGCTGCTTGGCCCCTGATGCAGAGACAGCTGATTTCCACCAGTGCGGGCCCTGGCCCCATCGACACCAGTTTCTTCCAGCAGGGGCCCTGGCCTGCTTTCTGCTCCCATCCCCAAAGCCCGAGCACTGAACTTCGCTCCAAGATTGGCCACAATAAAAATAGCTGGATCCTTAGATGGAAAAACGATCTCTCTCCCCCCCTCCCCCACAGCCCATGGTCCCTGCATCTCTACAACGAATTGCACAATATTTATGGGGGGGAGGGGCGGGGCCAGCTAGCCGTGGGGGAGCAGCAGAGCGTCCCTGAGGGCTGTATGCCTGCTGTACTCCACCCCCTGAGCTACAGGAGTAGCTTGAGTTGGCTGTTATCCTCCATAGGGTGCAGGCACTGTGAACCCCCGTATTCCCTCAGCACTGTCACCCCCGTTGGTCTCCAGCCATTGTGGTGCAGAGGAATCCCCAGCAGTTGTAGCTCTCAGGGATCCCCCCACCCCAATCTGGACCCTGTTCCCCAGATCAGGGCACAGGTCTCCACCCACCTTCCAGGAATCACCCCACTGCTCGCTCGGGGGGCAGCCCCCCAATTTCCCAGCAGGGAGTGTGGCCGGGATCAGGTCCAGAGCGGAGGATGCTGAGGAATGCCCTCTGGCCAGACACAGAATGGGAACAGTTGGGGAAAGCCCCATCCCAGAGCCCATGCCAGTTCGTCAGTCTGCAGCCTGCCCCATGTGGACCCCCGCCTGCCTCCATGAGCCGCGCCTCCATGGCCTCCACTTCCCTACTGGGGCTGCTGCATGGGGCCCCCATTGTCAGCCACAAAAGAAGCAGCATTGCAAGGTCAGACGCCTCCATACCAACAGCCCTGATCCTCTGGGCTACAGGGAACTCACTGTGAGCTGGATAGGGCATATGGCACATAGGCGGCATTCTGACTCTGTCCAGAAGGGGGCAGACTCGTGCTATAGCTCACACCCACAGGGTGTCACAGCAGCTCGCTGAGAGCCAGACCAGAAAATTCCCCCCTGAGCTAAACACCTTCCAGCACCCTTCTAAATTAAGAACCGCACTCACATGTGCCAGCCAGCCCGGGGGCAGGGTAGGAGTCAGGACGCCTGGGTCCTTTCTGCCACTTTCTGAGTGCCCTACCCCCCACCAGTGTCTTTTTCATGTTTCCATCCAGGCAGGCGAAATTGCCAACTCAGCAAAAGAAAAAAAATAAACACAGCAAAAGAAAAAAAATAAAAGAGCAGAAAAAGCTCTTGTGTGGGTGAAGCTGGTGTGAGGCAGAAAGGGAGGGAGCTGGGGAGGGAGGGGGCTGAGGAAAGGTGGCAGTGCCAGGCTGCCCTCTGGACATGTTTGTGTCTCTCCTTCGACAGGCACATGCACCTTCCCCTGTCACTGCAAAAGGGTTCTGGGGCCAGATCCCCAGTCAATGTCAATGCGCATCGCTGCACTGCTGTCAATGGGCATCATTCCATTGGAGTCGATGGTCCAGGCCAGATCCCCAACTGCTGTCAGTGGGCACCTCTGCACTGCAGGGTGGGCTCTGGGCAGGGCCGGTGCTTCCATTTAGGTGACCTAGGCGGTCGCCTAGTGCTCCAGGATTTGGGAAGGCGGCAGGCTGCTCCGGTGGACCTCCTGCAGGTGTGCCTGCGGAGAGTTCGCTGGTCCCACGGCTCTGATGGACCATCCGTAGGCACACCTGCGGGAGGTCCACTGGAGCTGTGGGACCGGCGAGTAGCAGAGCACCCCCCGTGGCATGCCGCCATGCTTGGGGCGGCGAAATGGCTAGAGCGGGCCCTGCGCCTAGGACGCCAAAAACCCTGGCGTCGCTCCTGGCTCTGGGGCACTTCGAGGGACGCCGCAGGTGTTGCTGGAAAGGCTGTTGGGGAGGAGATTGGGGGGGGACTCATAGACTCATAGACTCGTAGGTCAGAAGGGACCAATCTGATCATCTAGTCTGACCTCCTGCACAAGGCAGGCCACAGAACCCTACCCATCCACTTTTATAACAGCCCCTAACCCAGGACTGAGTTATTGAAATCCTCAAAATTGGTTTGAAGACCTCAAGCTGCAGAGAATCCACCAGCAAGCGACCCATGCCCCACGCTGCAGAGGAAGGCGAAAAACCTCCAGGGCCCCTGCCAATCCGCCCTGGAGGAAAATTCCTTCCCGACCCCAAATATGGCGATCAGCTAAACCCTGAGCATGTGGGCAAGACTCACCAGCCAGCACCCATGGACTCGTCTTGCTGAGTCTTGCTGAGTCCATGTTAAACCTGATTCCCCAGCAGTGCTGGGGGCGCTGTGCTGCGGGGAGCAGGGCAGGGACTCGGTGGGAGGGGGGCTGCCTCCTCGCAGTCAGTGCTGGTGCCAATGCCCCACCATGACACTAGGGGGCGCTGTGCTGCAGGGAGCAGGGCGGGGTGAATGTCTCCTCATTAATCCTTCATTAATCCACATGTGCTGCGTCAATCCTGCTGTTTCTCTTGACAGCTATTTTCAGGGGTGCCTGCCTGGCTTTGCGCTGCCAGCCAGTTCCATTCAACCTGGACTGCAAGTCGACAAGGGATTCTGCTTCACTCCCTGTCTTACTATGTTGTACTGTGTAGCTGTTAAACAGCCCTTGCACCCCACCCCCGAGGCAGCTGCATCTCAGCTCTGGGTGAGGGAGCCCTTTATAAACAGTCCTTGCATCCCACCCCAGAGCCGGCTGCATCTCAGCACCAGGTGGGCGAGCCCTGTGTTTATAGGACTTTGGTTTAATGGACTTTGTGATTCTCCCTGGCCATCCCCCTTCTGGCAGTGAGTTGCACAGTCTTCAGCTCATAAGTTCACCACCCAGCCCCCAGCGCATCTGTCCCCAGAACTCCCTCCCGCCTCCCCCAAGTGCCCCAGCCAGCAGCTGCAGGTTGGCTGCCGATGCCAGCTGAGCCTGTGACCTGAGCGGTGTCAGAGCTCCCTGGGTCGCTCTGGCTCTGGGCAGGCGGGCACCTGGGCGCAGGAGGCGGAGGGTGCAGGGCGAAGCCGGTAGTTGCTAGGTACAAGAGCTGGGATATCCTGTCCTAACCAAGTAGGGGAAAGCAGCAGGATGTGGGTTCTTGGGTCTGCGCGCTGCATTGGGGAGCGGGTACAAACTGCCAGTTCAGCAAACAGCCACTGGAGCTCCAGAGCTCAGAGTAGGGCTCCAGGCCCCAGATCCCCCCCCCCACTAGGGTTGAAATAGGGGCTTTGCACCCCAGACCACCCCCCCCACTAGGGCTGAATTCAGGGCTCCGGGCCTCAGACCCCCCCACCAGAGCTGAATTCAGAGCTGCAGGTCCCAGATCCCCCCACAGTAGAGCTGAATTCAGGACTCTGGCTCCAGATCCCCACAATCAGAGATGATTTTAGGGCTGCAGGCCCCAGAATCTCCCCCTCACCCACGCACCAGAGCTGAATTCAGGCTCTGGGCCCCAGATCCGTCCCTCCTCCCAGACCTGACTTTAGGGTTCTGGGTCCAAGCCGCCACCTCCTCCCATGTGCCCAGGTCCTGCCACACAGATAGTTCCCTGCACTGAGGGCACCCTGCCCCCTGCTACTCCAGCCTGTGCTGCTGCCAAGCAGGCAAAGCAGAGTAGGATGAGTGAAGGTCTCCCTGGTGGCGCAGGAGAGTCCTGCAGTGAGGCGGGGGGGGGGGGGGTCAGAGGGCTGCGAGTGAGCAGGGCTTTCTGAACTGCCTGGGCCACAACTTCCCCACAGCATGACCACACCAGATGCCTGTAGGCTGCAGCACCTGGAGGAAAGAGACAAGAGCACCAGGGCCTCTGGCCTTCTGTGCAGCAGGGGGACGAGCTGTGCAGCCAGAGACGAGGGGAAGTGTCATGGGGAGGGCACCTGGCATTAGCATCCCGGGGAAGCCGGCAAAGCCCAGGTCAGGGCTTGGATGAGAGACCTTGGAGTGCAACAGGGATCAGGGTGGGGGTCCGTAGGGAGCGCACCCCCCTCATAGTCAGTGCTGGCACAACGCTTTAGTGTGGTGCTAGGGGCATGGGTGACTCCATAGAGGGCATTGGGCTCAGCGCTGTGCTGTGGGATACACCATCTCCCCAGGGAACTGCCATCTCCTTGTTCTCGTGCTATGAGACAGAGACAACAGAATGTCCTGATCCCTCTTTTCTAGAGCAGTCAGGAGTTCGTAGATTTTTATTGTGCCCTCTCTTCATAGAATCATAGACTATCAGGGCTGGAAGGGACTTAAGGAGGTCATCTAGTCCAAGCCCCTGCTCAAAGCAGGACCAATCCCCAGACAGATTTTTACCCCAGTTCCCTAAGTGGCCCCCTCAAGGACTGAGCTCATAACCCTGGGTTTAGCAGCCAATGCTCAAACCACTGAGCTACCCCTCCCCCCTCTTATCTGTCTCCTTTCGAAGGTAAACTGCTATGAAGAGCTACGGTGCCCCCACCAGAGATGCAGCAGCATCTCCGTGCCTGGCAAGGGCCCCCTGTATAAACACCCCCTATGCCCCACCCCAGAGGTAGCTGCACCTCAGCACCAGTTGATGCAATCCCAGTGTGACTTATAAACTAGCCCAGTGGTCCTCAAACTTTTTACCTTGTGCCTCCCCTTACTCTTGTCTGCACCCGCCTTCTGAGCCAGGAGCAGGGCCACAGCTCCGGGAGGTGAGGACACGGACAGAGGTAAGGGGGCCGAGGCTGGGGCCACAGCTTGGGGCACGGGTGGAAGTGGATCCTGGGCACAGAACTGAGAGCAGAGCCCTGGGCACAGGGCAGGAGTGAAGCTGAGTGGTGTTCCCTTCCCACCCCTCTTAGGGGCTTGCCCAGGACCCAGCTGTGCCTCCACAAACGTTCCTCCATGCCCCCCTAGGAGGGTGTGCCCCAATGATTGGGGACCTGTGAACTTTCCCCTTCTCTTTGAGCTGTGGGTGCTCAGCACCGTTGAAAATTGAGCTGGGGTTGTCAAGCCGTACACCCCAAAAATGAAGGACCTAGTTCTGAAAGCATCACCCTCTCTCCTGTGCCTCGGTTTCCCCTGCTATACCACAGCGAAGAGCCCTGCCCCTGACTGGCTTTGTGTAGCTCCTTGGGCGGGAAGGGCTGAGAAGGCAGCTCACCATTAGCGATTGCACTGCAATGATCAAACAGCAGCTGTGAATCACTAACAGTTAGTGCAGTATCCCCAGCTCTCACCAGTCACATGACTTCAGCCAGGCTGGAGCCTCTGTTCACCAGTCAGCCCTGCAACTCTGATTGGCTGCCCTTCTCCACTTGCCTCACCTCCTGGGGAAGGGCAGCCAATCAGGGCTGTTGCAGGTTGCAGGCTGAGATCTCTCCCTCCCTTCAAGGGCCACGAGGAGTTTTGGGGTGGGGGAGAGGAAGCAGGGGACAATATTCTCATTGGGCAGGAGGGAGCGGGAAGAGCCCAGCCACTCAGGGCAGCTCCATTCCCCACTTCCCCTCCCATGAACAATGGATCAGTCCACTCTCCACTATTTACCCCCTCCCCTCCTGTGAAGAATGTGAGTCAGTCCACTCTCTCCCCTCCTGTGAACAATGGGTCAGTCTACTGTCTGCTCCACCCCCACCTTCTCTATCCTTGAAGACCCTGGCAGGGGAAGGGGCTGTAGAAGGGGCCCCTGGAGCTGCAGATGTGGGCCCGGCTGGCCCAGAATTAATTGATGACAATGCTGGAGATTGAGACAAAGCTGGAAACCTCTGCAGCATCAGCAGCCAATGAGCTCCTGCAGTGGTGCAGAATCACCAGTGTTACTGCCCCATCTACACAGCCTGGGGGGCAGATAGAGTTCACACCCTGTAACTGGCCCCACACATGCCTGGTGGGGACAGAGGGAGTTCAAAATAACAACAGACAACCCCCCAAACCACAATCTCATCTTTTTTTTTACTAAAATCTCCTGATTTGGGGGCCGATCTCCTGATTTTGGGGTTTGTCTCACTTGATCTCCTGGTGCTGTTAATGATCAGCTCCCACCCAGAGCAGAGAGAGCCTGACCCACCTGGCCTTTAGGGGGAGCTGTTTGCTTGGTGACATTTAATATCTGATTAGTATCAAGCCTTGGTGATTATTTCCCATTAGCCCTGGCTGTTGCAGGCCCCACAGAGGGCTCAGGCTGATGGTGTCAGGCTTTCGCTCACTCGCTCTCTCTGTGTTGTTCTCTCACTCTGGGTGTAACTTCCTCAGTCTGTGCCTGCCTTATAAATGCTGCTATTTCCAGCCTGCCCCGCTTGTGCCCCGCCTTCCCCCACCGTGGCACCCATTGGCTCTATAAGAAAGAGGAACTGGCCTAGGCCACTGCGGGGGTACATAGGTTTGAGGGAACAGGTAGTACTTCTAGGTTAAGTACAATTGTATGAACACACAGTGCCACAAATGCAATTGTGTGACTGCAACCGTGCAAGCTGCTGTAGCTACAGCTGTGCAAACACAATCTGCTGCAAGTACAACTGGACTACTGTCAAGGTCTAGTGCAACCTTGCAGGCACAATCGGCCGCGAGGGTCGAAAGAGCAACTAGAACCAGGGAAGTACGCTACACCACAACTACAACTGGGTAACGCCCACAAGGCAAGCACACAACGCAGCAAATACAATGGTGCAACTGTACAAATGCTACACTATAGTATCAGAGGGGTAGCCGTGTTAGTCTGGATCTGTAAAAGCAGCAAAGAATCCTGTGGCACCTTATAGACTAACAGACGTTTTGGAGCATGAGCTTTCGTGGGTGAATACCCACTTCCTCAGACGCGCATGTGACAGAGGCCATGTCTACATCTAAAATTTTGCAGCGCTGGTTGTTACAGCTGTATTAGTACAGCTGTATAGGGCCAGCGCTGCAGAGTGGCCACACTTACAGCAACCAGCGCTGCAAGTGGTGTTAGATGTGGCCACACTGCAGCGCTGTTGGGCGGCTTCAAGGGGGGTTCCGGGAACGCGAGAGCAAACCGGGAAAGGAGACCAGCTTCGCCGCGGTTTGCTCTCGCGTTCCCCGAACCACCTTGCAAACCGCAGGGAAGGAGACCTGCTTACTCGGGGTTCCGGGAACGAGAGAGCAAACCGGGAAAGGAGACCCGCTTCGCCGCGGTTTGCTCTCGCGTTCCCCGAACCACCCTGCAAACCGCAGGGAAGGAGACCTGCTTGCTCGGGGTTCCGGGAACGAGAGAGCAAACCGGGAAAGGAGACCCGCTTCGCCGCGGTTTGCTCTCGCGTTCCCGGAGCCACCCAGCAAACCGCAGGGAAGGAGACCTGCTTGCTCGGGGTTCCGGGAACGAGAGAGCAAACCGGGAAAGGAGACCAGCTTCGCCGCGGTTTGCTCTCGCGTTCCCGGAGCCACCCAGCAAACCGCAGGGAAGGAGACCTGCTTGCTCGGGGTTCCGGGAACGAGAGAGCAAACCGGGAAAGGAGACCAGCTTGATTACCAGAGGCTTCCTCCTTCCACGGAGGTCAAGAAAAGCGCTGGTAAGTGTCTACATTGGATTACCAGCGCTGGATCACCAGCGCTGGATCCTCTACACCCGAGACAAAACGGGAGTACGGCCAGCGCTGCAAACAGGGAGTTGCAGCGCTGGTGATGCCCTGCAGATGTGTACACCTTCAAAGTTGCAGCGCTGTAACTCCCTCACCAGCGCTGCAACTTTCTGATGTAGACAAGCCCAAAGTCAATGCTCCAATGCCACAGGATTCTTTGCTGCTGCTACACTATAGGTGCAACAGCTCCACTACAGCTGAACAAAAAAGCACAATGCTGCAAGTGCAATGGGACAATTGTGCAGCTAAAACCGCACAAGCACACAATGCTCCCAGTGTAACTGTGCAACTATTACCGTGCAACATGACACTGCAAGGAAAATTGCACAGCTGTGCAAGTGCACTATACTACAAGTGCAACCATGTGAGCACCATATGTTGTACAGACAAACCCACACAGGATCGTTTTAGGAGTCAAGACAAAAGATGCCACATTTATTATTGATCTATAACTACTAGCAAATACCTCAATGCTTATACACATACACTCACACAGACACTCACACCCCAAATGTTCTGCAGCTGCTGGATAGTTCCCAGTCCCGATTGCAGCTTGAGTTCTTGGCTTGAGTTCGCAGCTTGGGATCGTAGCTCGTGGCAGTTAACTGGCCAGGAAAGCTGAGCACGAGAAGGAGCCGGGTCTCTGTCGGGCGCGCACCGATGCTCCTTGATGTTGATAGCAGAACGTTACTCAAAGTCTCTCATCTCACCCTTCCTTTTTATAGGCTTTTAGTTTGGATTCAAAGTCTATAGGTCTTGCTGTGTCACGTTGCTTCTGGGTTTGGTGCTGGATCACCCAATTGCAGGCCTAACTTTCAGCCTCGGACCTGGCTTTGATTTTCCTTTTGTTGTTTCTTTTGTCCCTTTTCTTTTGAGGGTGGATGCTTCTTGCTTTGCTTTGCTTAGGGCTGTTGTCTAGGTCTTCAGCCATTGGTATCTGAACTTTATCTCATCAGGACGGGCTGGCACTGGAGGTTGATTCTATCACCAATACATACCTCATTCACACATTTAAACTAGACTAATAATATTACAGCATGGCTTGCAAAAATGGGGGCTGCAGCACAAGCCTTCCACAAAATGGAGTAAGTATTTTAAAATGGGTTTTGAATTACAATAGTGCACAGAAGTTATAATGTAGGCAAAATGGCAATTGTAATGAAATGGTGAACAGAAGTTACATTGTAAGAAAAATGGCAATTGTAATGAAATGGTGAACAGAAGTTACAATGATACAGTGAATAACTAAAAACAATTTCATTCACATCAGTTCTACACATATGCTGCAAATGCAACGGTGCAACTGCAAGCATGCAAGCACCTTTATGCTGAAAGTGCAGTTGTACAACAACCTGACAAGCTCACAAGTATAATGACAGCAGTGCAAGCACACCACACTGAAAGTGCAAGTGTCAAACACAATATGCTACCAGTGCAACCACACTAGGCTCCAAGGGCACTGTGCAACTATAGATGTGCAAGCACAATACACTGCAACTGTGTAAGCTCATTGCTCTGCAGTAGACACATTCAAGTCCAGTCCTTGTGCCCTGCCTACTGTGACTCTCTCAGCTGACCTACTAACAACATGCAGGCTGGTGTCCACACAACATCCTTTTCCACCTGCCTCGTCCTGGCTGCTGGAGTTTGCCCCAGTGCATTCTGGGAAACTCTGGGCTGCAAATGAGAATTACTTGCTAGCTCAGGTCCAGTCCCCCTCTTCTAATGCGGATTTAAGTATTTCTACAGAGCAGAATGGCTCCAAGAGGAGAGGGTGAGAACACCTCAGCTCTGAATATCCCATAAGGTGCTTGCTTGGGAGCCCTCTGCTGCATCAGCAGAGTGGAGATTTGAACCTGGTTCTCCCACATCCTGGAAGAGGCTCTGACCAGTGGGATAAGTTGGGGCACCCCCCATGATGCTTTGTGCAGGACCCATTTTGGGCTGGAAACTGACTGGGAGGCAGATGCAAATGAACACAGCCCAGTGGTTCTAATTTTAGAAGATCACCTGGTTTTCAAGCTGCACTGGTGATTCTCTGAGGGGCTGAGGTGTGATGACCACATGCAGCACCGAGGAGACACAAACCTCCACCTCCCTTTCATCTACAGCCGATGGGCGGCTGGATTTCTGGGTGTGGGTTTGTACAGCACATAGCACCGTTTGTACGTTCTAAAGCCAGATAGGGCCAGTGTGACCATCCCATCCGACTGCCTGCATATCGCAGGCCCTAGGATGTCCCCGGCTTAATTCCTGTAGGAACTGGAGCAAATCTGCTAGAGAAACATCCAGCCTTGATTTAATAATAGCCAGCGAGGGAGAATCCACCATGGCCCTTGGTAAGTTGTTCTAAGGTTTCGTTCCCCACACTGAAAAACGTGCCCTTATTTCCAGTCTGAGTGTGTCTAACTTCAACTTCCAGCTTTGCTAGACTGACGAGCACATGGTCAATATTTTGTTCCTCATGGAGGCACTGTGATTGGGTTTTCCCTTTACCTCTTTGTGGGGCTCAGGGAAGGAAGCAGGGTCCAGTGGTTAGACCAGGAGGGACCTGGGAATCAGGACTCCTGGGTTCCATTCCCAGTGCTGGGAGGAAGTGGGGTCTAGTGGTTAGAGCAGGAGGGGGCTGTGAGGCAGAACGACTAGACCCCACTCCTCTCCCAGAGCTGGTCCATGACTGGCATTTCTACATGTACAGTATTAAAGAGAAATAAACCGTGAAGTTACCTGGATCTGAACTGGCCCCATTTCAGTCTGTCAGGGATTAACTCTGGTCCCCTGTATGTTGAAACTGTCACAGCTGCCTGTAGTGATAAGGACTCAAACAACAGAGAAATCATGACTAACCCCCAGCCCATGTAGCACAGATCTTCCCCCAGATAAGCAAACGCTAAATGTGCAGCACTGGCTAGCTTGGGCCTCTCAGCCTGGGCTGTCCCGTGCAGTGTTGTTGTTCACACACTATGGAAGTGCGGGGTGGGGACTGGGCGACCAGTTTATTTAATAAAACAAACTCTTCCCTTCCATCCACACCAAGGAGCAGACCGGGCTGGAGCCATCCCTGCATCTCGCTGAGGGATAAGAGGGCAGGGCAATGGGCTGATCAGGGGTGGTGTCTAGAGGTTAGAGCAGAGGGGCTAGGAGTCAGAACTCCTGGGTTCTATTATGACCCCATTCTCCTTCCAGAGCTGGGAATAGAACCCAGGAGTCCTGACACCCAGCACACCCGCCCCCACCCTTCTAACCCAGCAGACCCCCTACTTCATTTGCACCAGAAATGTCGAAGATGCTGGACAAAATGAGACCCTGCTCTGCACGGGTCGATAGATCCAATTTGTGGCTCTGATTTCCCAAGACTGCGTCCCCCTGGCCTGTTAGTGGGATGTCCTGTTCCCCCCACCTCCCCTGGCTCCTGGGCAGGAGCTGCCAATGTGGCATAGCAGGGCCGACTCCAGGCACCAGCTCAGCAAGCAGGTGCTTGGGGCAGCCAAGGGGAGGCGGCGGCACGCTGGTTTTTTCACAGCTTTTTTGGTTTTTTTGTTCCACTACTTGAGGCAGCAAAAACCCTGGAGCCGGCCCTGTGCCATGGACATGGGCTGAGCACGGCTACCAGTGGAAGGAGCCGGCCCACACTCTAGCACCATAGTGGTGTGGCCCAGAGCCAGCGCCAGGGTATCCGAGTGCCTGCACTGCAGCCGGCCCAGGGCAGCCACTTTCCCAGAACAACAGCAGGAACCCACGAGTGTGGAGGGGTCCTGGTTTGTCGGCACTTTCACTTCTCCTGCTCCTGATTTTCCTGCCCATTGTTCAGTTCAGGAGCCGTCGCCGACACTTCCTTATGGCAACACAGCTGATATCCCACGAGAGCCAGGGCACATGTCCAGTTGCATCCCCAGCCTGGTGCCAATGCCCTGGCTATGCCCTGTCCCCATACACACTCCAGCCTGGCACCAGGGGGCGCTGTGCTGCTGGACGTGCTGCTCCCAATGCCCTGGCTGTGCCCCGTCCCCACACACACTCCAGCCTGGCACCAGGGGGCGCTGTGCTGCTGGGGTGCTGCCCCCAATGCCCTGGATGTGCCCTGTCCCCATACACACCCCAGCCTGGCACCAGGGGGCGCTGTGCTGCTGGGGTGCTGCCCCCAATGCCCTGACTGTGCCCTGTCCCCATACACACCCCAGCCTGGCACCAGGGGGTGCTGTGCTGCTGGGTGCTGCCCCCACTGCCCGGGTCATGTCCTCTCTCCTCCATAGTCATTGGGGGGCCCATCTCAGCATCGGGCCCGTGGGCCTAGCCACAGCGTTTGACGCTCGTCTCTCATTGCTCTCGGCCTCTCTCGCTCCAGTGAAGCATGAATCCCTGGGGCCAGGCTGGTTTGTGGTTCAATTGCCTGGTTCCGGAGCAGCAGGGTCAGCGCCAAGTCCCACCCCCCGGAATCCAGGCCAGCCGGGGAAACTGATCCCCTTGGCATGAAACTGCCCATGGAAAAACCCCGGGGCCGACTGGGGCAGGAGGGGGTTGAGGAACTCCACAGAATGACAATCGCAATCAGGAAAACAGCCCCCAACTGGATGGGGCCCCAGGCACCCGGCCTCTAACCTCACACTGGGGAGAGCCCTGCTGCTGGGGCCTGACCATGGGGAGAGGGCTGGGGGGGCACAGGAGATGGGGTGTATTTGAGCTGTTGTGGAGGGTCAGAGTACACTTTGGGGGTACAAGGGATTGGAGTCTATTGATAGGGGGTCTATTCCAGCCCTGTCCCCCAACTTTGCTGATGCCCCTCAGTCCTGACTCACAGGCCCCTGCTATCCCAGCCCGGCACCCCACAGCTGGACATTCCCCCCACTCCCATCCCCCTAGCTGATCTCACCTGCCAGTTCCTGTTTCTGCTGGGGCAATGTTTCCATGAAGTCTCTGGTGCCTGCCCAAGAGGTGACCAGGATATCCTCATAGTGACACAATCCCCTGGGCTCCAGCCACAAGGCCTCAGCAATCTGACCTGAACAACCCCCACCCCGCATCCCAAAGGGCATGACCCTGTCAAGCAGGAGGCAGCCTGAGGGGTGAGAGCAGGCTGGAGGTCAGGACTCCTGGGTTCTAGTTGCAGTTTGAGGAAGGAAGTGGGGTCTAGTGGTTAAAGCAGGGGGACCTTGGCATCAGGACTCGTGGGTTCTATTCCCTTCTTAACCATCTCTCGCTCCTCATTACTAGCATCACACTGGACAGCCACATTGCCCCTGTATCAATATCGCAGCCCAATATCTGAACCCTGGCATGCTCTTCTCTTCCCCACTGTCTTGTGGCAGGGAGTTCCCTGGGTTAACAACACAAGGCTGAAGGGATTTACAGATAATGGTGGGGGTGAGTGCAGGATGTGAGCTCCCAGCCAAGCACAGATCTGCCCCAGGACTTGGATCTTCAGCTGTTGGGCTCCAAGGGGAAAAGCAACCCCGGCTGCCCGGCCCTGCTAATCTGGGCTCCACACCGTGCTGGGGCTGCGTTCCAGGAGGCACGAGGGGTGACAAGCGGTGTATGGGGAGGGGGCACAGACAGGAGCAGTGGCAGCATGGGGTGGAGATAAGGTTGAGGCCAGGGGCCAGGCTGGTACAGGCCCTGCTGGGTCATTCCCGGGGCCATCTCAGGGGGAAGCGTCTGGGGGTAAGGTGTCTGTGGTCCAGAGAAGGAGGCCTGGGCCTGGGGAGTTTAGAGCAGTGTCTGTGGTGTGTCAGAGTGGATGGGAGCCCAGCACGTTGGTCTCCAACGCAGATATCCCCATAAACACCGGACCCCTCCCTCCTAGCCAACCTCCTTCAATCCGCCACTCACCCACTCCACCCTGCCTTCCCCACCTCCCTCCAGCCCCACATCCTCTCCCCCCTCCATCAATCTATCCAGCCCCCCCCATCTAACCCCCTGCGCCATCCCATCCTCAGGTGTTCCCCAGGCACGTCTCCCCCATTGCTAACTCCAGGAAGGAGGGCTCCTTCTGCCCCCCACTCTGCACCTCGGGACTGGGGCAGACACCCGCTGTAGCAGCCCCCGCGGCTCCCCGATTGCCTCATGTGGCTGCCTGGTCGGGAGCAGCTGTGTAAACGGGAACCGAATCCATGCCCCGCCCCCGCGAGCGCACCCTGGGATGGGGGCTCAGCCTACACCGGGGTCTCTCATTTAGTGGGAGCCCCTGGTTAAAATATTGCCCTTCCCCGCCTGTCAGCTGGGCCCTTTTCTTACACCCCCACGGCTCCCCCGAGCTCTCCCCGTCCCATCAACCCACACATGGCCCTCCCCTCCCCTTCACCGATCTCACTCTCCTCCCCCACCCCGGTGCCACCCTTCTGGGCGGGGCCCCCCGCCCCCCATGGATCCGGCCCTGGCTCGGGGGCGCTGCCCTGTAGATGCAGCTCGGTGTGCTCCGCTCGCTGGACTCCCTCGCCCCGCAGCATGGACCCGGCTCGCCGCCTGCTGCCCCTCGGTGAGCCCCCGGCCCCGCCGCCCGGCCCCACCACGTGCTCGGCCTGGGCTGCTGCTTCCCGCGCGCGTTGCTGAGCTCGGTTCCCCGGGAGTGACTCCGGAGTCGCTCCGCCGTGGCTGCTGGTGGGCTCCGGCCCCCGGTAGAGCTGGGATCCCTGCGGGCTGCGCTCCGAGTCCAGGGGCAGGAGCGGAGCTGGGGCCCATGGGGGATGAGCCTGATTCTGACGCCACTTACTGTGGTGTGAATCCCCGGGGCGGGGGTCCCCGTTGGTGTGTTTTGCTGCGTGGACTCCCAGGGAGTGACGCTCATTTACACCCGCTGCCTTTACAGTGTCGAGACCGAGTGAGGGCAGGATCGGGCCCAGTCAATGCCAGCAGGGGCTGATTCCCCCCCCCCCTCCGTAGAAATCTGGAGCAACAGGGCCCGATTCTGTTCCCACAAGTTTCCTCTTGTGTGACTCCAGTGGAGTGACTTCTGGATCGCGTGCTGGTGTGAATGGGACCAGGACACTTGTCTCTGGCAGGGCAGGGGTCTGCTGGGCTGTCCTGGGCACTAGAGGATTGTGCTATATGTCCGGCTGGGCTGGGGTCTTCTCTGACACCCTGGAGAGCAGCGTATTACTGGGGGGGTCACAGATTGTCCCATCCTGGCTTGTACTCCAGAGAGAGATGATCCTTCTTTGACAGAGAGGCCAGGTGGTTTCCCCAGGCTCCTGTCAAGATGGTTCTAGGGTATCCAGATGTCCCGATTTTATAGGGACAGTGCCAATTCTGGGGTCTTTTTCTTATATAGGCTCCTATTACTCTCCACCCTCATCCCAATTTTTCATACTTCCTGTCTGGTCACTCTAAATGGTTCTGGTGCGAGGAAGTGAACCCAGAAGTCCTGGCTTCCAACCCCCCTGCTTTAACCCACCAGACCAGACCAGACCACACTCCCCTCTCCCTGCTGGGAATAGAACCCAGGTGTCCTGACAACAAGCCCCCCCAGCTCTAACTACTAGACCCTGTTCCCTCAGGCTACAGAAGCAGGGTTTGTAAATTGATTTCCTGTGCTGTCTGGGGTATATCAGCTGGACTTTACACCAGGGATGGAGAGGCACAGGGATCAGGTTTGAAAGCCTTTTGGGGACCCAGAAGACTGGATGCAATTGCCTGCATGTGTCCTGGCTCTACCCCGCTCTGGGTCTGGGCCTGTCCCCACTAGAGACAAGGCCACGTCGACCCCTTGCCTGCAGTGTCAGCGCGTCCCAGGTGGAGATGCCCCAAATACCACCCCCCTTACCAACTATTCTGGTCACTGGTCATCCTGGGTCCAGTCAGCTCCCCTTCCAAGCTTCATCCAGACTTGATCTGATCTTTGGGGGCAGGAGAAGTTCCATGGTCACCTTCCCCACCCCCACCAGCCACTGATACATTCACAGTCGCATCCCCTTTGGGCTGTGGGTGGTGCTGGAGGATAGGATCCACTTCGGAGCTGGGAGCTGCAGCATCAGGGGCTGGGTGTCTGGTGTCCTGGGCTTCAGAGGAGGCTGGATGGGGAGGGGGTGGGTTGGAATGTGGGTCGGGGTCCTTTGCGTTGGGGTCTTCGAAGTCTTCATCTTCTGTATGAGAAGTAATTAATAAGACTGGGACTTTTCAGCTTGGAAAAGAGACGGCTAAGGGGAGATATGAGTGAGGTCTATAAAATCATGACTGGTGTAGAGAAAATAGATAAGGACGTGTTGTTTACTACTTCTCATAACACAAGAACTAAATGAAATGAATAGGCAGCAGGTTGAAAACAAACAACAGGAAGTATTTCTTCACGCAACGCACAGTCAACCTGTGGAACTCCTTGCAAGAGGATCTTGTGAAGGCCAAGACCATAACAAGGTTCAAAAGAGAACTAGATGAATTCATATGGGATAGGTCCATCAATGGCTATTAGCCAGGATGGGCAGAGATGATGTCTCTGGCCTCTGCTTGCCAGAAGCTGGGAATGGGCGACAGGGGATGGATCACTTGGTGATAACCTGTCTATTCATTCCCTCTGGGGCACCTGACATTGTCACTGTCGGCAGACAGGATACTGGGCTAGATCGTCCTTTGGTCTGACCCAGTAGGGCCATTCTTATGTTCTTATGTCTTTCACTTAAAGGAGCATTTGTCTGGTTTTAGATGCCTTGAGGGCTCATAGCAAACCTAGGACTCCTGGGTTCTATCCTGGCAGTGGGAGGGGAGTGGGGTCTAGTGGCTAGAGCAGGGGAGGCTGGGGGCCCAGACTTCTGGGTTCTATCCCCACAGCTGGGGGAGGGGTGTTTTTTGTGAGTTCTTGTCTAAGTGGCTGGCTGTACAAAGGGCTGGATCCTGTTGGGTGCTCAGTGCCCCACCCCTCTGTTCATCCTATGTCCCGGGGGGGCGGGGGTGATGCCAGCAGAGAAGCCTTGTTTTCAGAAATATTGCTGTCCATATGGTGCTAACTGATTAATAAAATGGAGCGTTCCTTGCCCAGCCGCCCTCTGGGGAAGGAGAGAGGGAGAGGGAGACGTTAGTGCTGCCCTGGGTCTGTGCCCACCCACCTTCCCAGAGCTTTAGGGGCTCTGATTTTCAATCCAGACTTAGGCTCCTGAAATGAGAAGCCTGACTTACAAAGGGGCTGTGATTTGTAGACAGGCAGCGCCATCTAGTCGACAGAGTGTCGGCGTGGGAGTCAGAACACCTGGGTTCTTACAACTGATTTGGCAAGTCGCTTTCCTGCTCTGTGCCTCAGTTTCCCCACTTGCCTTTTGTCAGTTGAGACTGGGAGCCTTTGGGGTAGGGGCCATCTCTCACTGTGGGTCAATGCCACACCTGTTGCAATGGAGACCCCAATCTTGGCTGGGGTCTATGCAGCCCCTGGCAGAATAGGGCCTCAATTTTGGTCAGGGCTGATACTGTAATTCACTTAATAACAAGCATTCCCAGATCCTGCAGAATCTGGGCATAACCAGCCAGCCAGGCCGGCTATTTTAGGAGCCTTGATGTGGATTTAGGTGCCAGATTTTAGGTGCCCAAGTTTGGCAGATGAGTCCCCAGCTGGGGGCTGGATCCTGCACTGCATGTTCCAACTCAGCTCCCATTGGAGGCAGGTGCTGTCCTGCTGGTGTGCTGGGCTCAGAATTGGATCCAGGGGTAGTTTGAGCTCCTGTAGCTTCTGTTATCTCTGATGCCTCCTGAGATCTGTGTGGCACACCCCAGCAGGCAGCAGCTCTGTGGCACAGGTGCCTGAGTGATTCAGGGGCTATGCTAGCACAGGGAAAATCCAGGTTCAATTCTCAGCTTTGGTACTGAATCACTCTGTACCTCAATTTCCACAGCAGTAAAATTGGGCAAATGGTCCTTCGCTTGCCTTATCCATTTGGGCCATTGGCTCTCAATGCCAAGGCTTGTAGGTGTCAAGCTTGGTACAATGGGGCCTTGGTGCCAGAGCAGTATGGCTAAGAAATACCAGCTGTGGCTTATGTGTGTGCCAGTAGGATTTGTGCCAGCCATTTGTTTGATCAATGGCTTTGTTTTTTACATTTGATTTCCTGGCTTCATAAAGCAGGTGGCGGGGAGGGGGATAATATGGAGCAAAGAGCCAGTGGGTCTGGGAAACAGGACTCCTGGGTTCTCTTCCTGGCTCTGGAAGGGGAGTGGTGTCTAGTGGTTAGAGAAGGGAGCTGGGAGCCAGGACTCCTGGGTTCTTTTCCCAGCTGCCATTTGCTCTGAGACATTGGGTGTGTTGTCTCTCAATACCTCAGTTTCCCCACCTGCAAAATGGGCCTGGTTGCAGCTCTTTCTCAGCAGGTGGGGCTGTGCGGGCTGTGAATGGCCATGAGGCGCTTTAGGGCTGGATGGGGCCGAAGTGCTGCCAATGCGTCATCAGGGAGCGGCCGGCAGCGCTCATGTCTGGGTGTCGGCCTTGGCCTGGCAGCATCTCTCCCCATCACCCCTTGGCTGGCAGGGCTGTAATGAGAGAAGTGACGTAGCGAACGTGTCTAGTTTCACCAATGTCCTGAGCTACGGGCCTGGGTGGGAACTGAACTACCGGGATCTGTCAGCAGATTCCTCCTTGGCCTGTCTCCTCTTTGCCAGGGGCCATCTTACTGGTACAGTGGGGACCTGTCCCAGGCTAAAGCGCTACCATAATACACGTAATACTAATTCCAGCCTTGCTGCCCAAGCCTTGAAGCATTGAGACAGGCCCTCAAAAATCCTGAGTGGCTTGAAGAAGATAGTGAAATCTCAATGTTGGGTTCCTTGTGGTCTCGTAGCCCTGTGGGGGGTGTCACATTTCTGAGCTCCACTCTGCCATCCGGAGGGTTAGAAACTGCTTTTAATTTGAGCCCAGATCTTCACAATCCCAGGAGTCCAGAAGCTGGGGCTTTAAGAAAAGCAACAGTTGTCACGAGACCGGTGGTAAAATCACAAGTGTCAGCAGCACCGTGACGCCCTTTGTCTCCTGTATCAGGACTCGGAGCTTTGGGAGAAATGGCTGGCTGGGGGTTGGGGTGGGGACTGGTTGTATCTCCAGGGATTGGGGGGGGGCTGTGAGTTAGGGGAGGGGTGCCTCATATCTTGGGGGGGTGGGGAATTGGCAGCTGAGTTAAACCTGGCGGGGGGGAAGTGGGCTCTGTTTTGCCGGGTGAGGCGTTGCACAGCTGATTTCGAAATCAAGAGCAGAACCGAAAGGCGGGTGCTGAGTTGTGGGAAATGGTGAGAGGTCTGGGGAAATGCCAGGTCCCATAACCTCTCCTCCCCCCCAAAAAACCCCCTTTGTCTTGTGCCAGGGCTGGCACCTGGGCAGAGTGAGCATGGGCCAGCGTGGCGGGGGGAGTAAATTCTCCCATGTCACCATGGCAGCAGCGCAGGCACCGCCACCCCACTTGGTGCTGGTGGAATTGATGACACAAGGGGCAGATCAGTGGTGGATCGGGCCCACCTGGGGGATCGGGCCCTCATTGTGAGATGCGGGGGCTGGGCAGAAAGGCAGATACAGTATCATAACGGTGGGGGGGGGAGGTCTCCGGATGCCCGCAGGGTTACTCAGTAGCAGCGAGATGCTGAGGTGACAGCGATTCCTGGAAAGGACCCAGGACAGAGGAAAGCGCGAGGGGGCCAGAGCCCAGCTGGTGTGAATCAGCCTCCTTCCATTGAGCTCACTAGGGCTGGGCTGGTTTACACCCACTGGGGCCTTGCCTAGAACGTCAGGGGTTGATTCCAAGAAAGGGATGGAAGTGTCCACTTTGAGAGGCAACTGGTGTTCAGTGGAGGAGAGCCAGGACTCCTGGGTTCTAGCCCCAGGTCTGGGAGGGCAGTGCGGTGTAGTGGTTAGAGCAGGGCTCCCAGCACAGGGCTGTGGTTTGAAGCAGCAGCAGCAAGACTGGGCTCCTGAGGGGTGCAGAGGCGGGGAAAAGTGCAGTGAGTTTCATGCCTCTTTAAAGAGGCAGGGACTTTCCAGGGGCAGCCACTAGGGGGGAGGGGGCACTGCATCAGCTGCTGCCACCCCTGCCTATGCCGGGTGCATGGAGAGGGCCCTCAGCATCTGCTTGGCTGGGAGCACCGGGCCGGGAGAGTCGCTGCTTGGTGAATGGCTGGGAATGTGGTGCTGGGGGAAGCTGTTGTCTCCCACGGGCCAGCACTCCCGGGAGGGAGGGCCAGGGGACTGCCCTTGGGGTGTTCCCTGGGCAGGATGACACCTGGCTTTCACTCTGCGTCACCCGCCCAGCTCAGGGTTTCCCACCCTGACCCTCCTGAGAGTGGTGGGGCTGCTCCAGAGCTCCCGCATCCCGGGCAAACAGCACTTCGCTGGGCACTTTGCCAGCCTGTGATCTGCACGTGTGTGGGCTGGTGGGTGGAGGAGTAGGGGCTGGGGGCTGACTCCTGGCTCCTGTCCCCAGATTGGGGAGGGGATTGGGGGTGAAAGTGCTGCCCAATCCATCTTGGGTAAATGGCTGCCCTGGGGGAGGAAGTTACACCAGGGCCAGGTTCTGACTGAGCGAGCAAATGAAAGACGTTTCTCCCTTACACAGATGTCACTCCAGTGAGACCAGATCTCAGCTGGTGTAAACTGGCCATTGCTCCTTGGGAGTCAGTGGGGCCTGACCCTGTAGCTCCCATCAACGTCAATGCACTTACCCCGATTCCAGCAGCTGAGGCTCTAACCCAGAGCCCGATCTGTCCCGTGTGCTCTAACCCTGCTCTCAGCGGCTGTGGCTGTGCCCTCCTGGCCTTCCCGGTGTCTCCGCTTGGCCCCATTCCCTTGGAGCCCTGGCTCCCTGCCCCCCACGCCTCTCTCCTCTGCCCCAGCCGGGAATATTTCCTGCCTCCAGCTACCTTCTTTATTTTAGGGGCCTGAGTATTAATAGGAGACCGCGGAGGATTTTGTCAGCCGACATCTAGCTTTGCCCACGTGTCCAGCGCCCGGCATTCTGCTCGGTGGGAAGGAAAGCGAGGGCGGGGGAGGTCTCAGTTGTTATCGGTGGGAGCCCCTGGCCCGATCCTCTTCTTATTGCCCCTCTACATAAATCCAGAGTCACTCCAGTTATGCCAGGGGATTCACACTGTTCTACTAACCGGTGTCTGGTTTGGATATCACATTCTTAGTACTTAGATTACAGAAACTCAGAGACCCCACCCAAGATCAGAGGCCCCTATTGTCATGGGTGCTCCACAGACCCTGCCCAAGTTTGAGGAACCCAAATGTGGTGGGTGCTGCACAGACACCTAAGAGAGACAGCCCCTGCCTTGAAGAGCTCACAATCTACACTGATAATGTGTGGGAGGGGAAACTGAGGCACAGAGGGGGGAAGTGACTTACCCAAGGTCACCCAACAAGCCAGTGGCAGAGGTGAGACTAGAACCTAGGTGTCCTGACCCCTAGGCTTGTGGCCAAGCTGCTAGGCGGTGCTGCTTCCAGCCAGCATTACGCCCTGATGTTACTAGTAAAGTGGAATGGCTCCTCCTTATGTTCCCAGGGTTAAAAATGAGACAATGGGGTCAGGTCCCCAGCAGATGTAAAGTGACCCCACTGACTCCAATGGAGCCATGCTGATTCACTCCACCTGGGAACCTGGCCCGTTGACCCCAGCTGGGCTCTGGACTGGTGCTGCAGGGACGCAGATCTTAACCTTTCCCGGGGACACCTGCCGTCTAGTGGAATTCAGAGGCTGCCTTTCAGCTCCCCCTCCCCCGCTCCCCACCCCCAGCCAAAAGTCGTGGTTTTACAACCACAATGTCCCAGTTCACATGTGTTTGTTCCTCTCCGCTGTTGCTGAGTGAGAGATCCACACAAACACTGAGAAGACTGACAGCCGAGCTGGGTTTCTGACACAACCTCAGAATAAGGAACAGGCTGGGGCCGGAGGGCCATGAAATGGGCAGGATGCAAAGTGACGGCAAAGGCACCAAGAGGCAGATTTGTAAAAGATCTCGGAGCCAAATTCCCCAGTGGCCCAGACACCTCCGCCACGCTTCGATCTCACTGGACAATCCAGCTCTAAGAGCCTGTCTTCCCTAGTGAGTTAACAGGAGACACTGCTCCCCCTAACTCAACCCTGGCCACACACTATCACCTAGTGGTTAGAGCAGAGGGGGCTGGGAGGCAGGACTCCTAGGCTCTGTCCTCAGCTCTGGAGGGGAGCGGGGTCTAGCAGGTTAGTGCAGGGTGGGGCCAGAAGTCTGGACTCCTGTGCAACGCCAGCTCTGACACTCCCACTCAGTGGCCTGCCTGCTCATCTGGGCCTCAGTTTCCCCACGTGTGAAATGGGGATAATGATTTTGTTGCTCCTTAAGTGGAGTGCCCTTGAAAAGGGACTAAGAGAGCATTGAAAGCACCGGGCAAGGCTCCCTGGAGAATGGCTGGAGACCTGGAAATGTCTGGCAGGGGCACCTAGGATTGGAGGGATGGGGGAGATCTCCAGCTCTACCTACTGGGAAACCAGGCTGCCTGCTTGGCTCACCTGTCTGTCTCGCAGCTCTGGTCCATCCATCTGTCTGTCTAACCTCTATTGTGTAGGGGCCAGACCAGCGGTTCTCAAATGTGGCTGCCATGGCCGGATGCTGCCACTAGTGGATTTTTTTATGACCATGGCAGCCTCCAAAGAGAAGACTGGGGGGCAAAGCAGCAGCCCCTCCCTGCAGCGCCCAGCTGAGCAGCTGTTACCGAGGGCAGCGAGATGCTCCGAGCAGCACCTCTGGAGACACATGGGGCTGGCATGCACGGCGCTGGAGGCAGTTCTCCTCAGTGGAGGCAGCAGCTGCGTCCGGTCGCCAACATGCTCCCTTGGGCAGCTCCCCCCACCCAACTGGGACTCTGTAGGTGGCTGGTGAGTTCCCGACTCACCTTCCCTGGGGCGGGGACAGAGATGGGCTTGTCAGAGCAGCCACCAGCAAGAGTTGGTGGCCGCACTCTGAGATGAGAATCCCTGGGCTAGAGGCCCCACCCAGTATAGGGCCCCCCAACTCCGTTAGGTCGGGCACTGCACAGACCTGGCAGGGCACTGCACAGTCCCCCATTGTGCTGGGCTCTGTGCAGACAAGCAGTGGGCTCTGAGTCCCTTTAAAAATATGCCTGCCCTAAGGAACTTGCAGTCTAATTAGACATGGGGTGGGGGAGGGAAACTGAGGCACAGAGCAGGGCCCTGGTGTCCCGACTTCCCGCCCTGCACCCTAGCCAACCCTGCCCTGCCCTGCTAGCGCCGTTCTTCCCAGTTCTCTGTTGGGCGAGGCCCCCCAGTGTAGAGCAACAAAGGGAATTGCCTGGCCTAGCCCAGCTCGGAAAGTGATTGCTCACAAAGACAACGGTGATGGCTCCGGAGAGCCCAGTCCTCCTCCCCCAGCTCCAGGTGACACAGAGGCCAAAGTGCAGGGCGAAGAGAGGAATTAATGCCAGTTATAGGCCTGCAGCCGGCTCTAGAAAGGCCCCAGCTGTCCAGGGTGGGAGCGGGGGATGTGAGCGAGTGGGGCTCTGGCTGAACCATGTCAAAGCGGAACCAAGTCATGGCTGGACCCAGATCCAGTCACTCACTGGAGCCCTGGGCAAAGTCTGAACCAGTCTGACCCCTTGCCTGGCCCCGGGGTGTCCTTGCATACCCAGGCACTAGCACTGGGTCCCTCATAACAGCTGCCGCAGGGCCAGGCTCCCTAGTGGAACAGGCTCTGTGCTCAGCACTTGGAGCTGGGATGAGCTCAGCGAGCCTTGTTAGCAACCGGCTCCACTGCCGCCCCTAACGGCTCAGGACTTTCGACACCGCTTGAGTCCTGCCCTTCAGAGAAGTAGGGGGGAAGTAGCCAGGAGATAAGTGACCTCGTGAAAGGGAACTGATAAAACCCCTAGTTACCACCCGGATGTTTTCACAACAGAGCCGGCCTTGGTGCTTCCCCCAGATCCCACGGTCTCGCTCCGTGGGAGCCCGTGGGTCAGCCCCCCAGCTGGGGTGACAGCCTGACTCCATTGCCCTAGCAAACTACTGCCCCCTGCCTTCTGCCCCCATCCCCGCTCCCCTGCCCCTCTGCTTTAGCCCTGGGTATTGGGTCTCTAGGTGCATCCCATCTTTGGCCTTTCTACTGAGACTGGGTCAGGTCACTTCCTCTCTTGCATTCAGTGTATTATGGTCATAGCTATAGACCCCGACTGAGCTGCGGGGTTGTTCCATGATTCACGGCTTCCCAGCGCAGTGGGAGGGGACGGTGCTCCCTGGTGTTTGAGCAGCAGGAAGGGTCCTGGGGGCTCCTTGTCCCTGCATCTGATGCTGCAGCAGGCTGCCGGTATGTGTGAACGTACGTGTCTGTACCTCTGTGCCTGTGCATAGACTCATAGACTTTAAGGTCAGAAGGGACCATTATGATCATCTAGTCTGACCTGCGTTGTGCAGGAGGTCACAGAATCTCACCCACCCACTCCTGTAACAAACCTCTAACCTATGTCTGAGTTACTGAAGTCCTCAAATTGTGGTTTGAAGACCTCAAGCTGCAGAGAATCCTCCAGCAAGTGACCTGTGCGGCAAACGTGTGTTCCCGTGCGTGGGTGTGGGTGCACCGGTATGTACATCTGTGCTTGTTCACAGATGTGAGCATGCCGGAGTGTGTGTGCACGTGAACACTAGTGTGTGCGGTGCATGTGCCTGGCGTGTGGGTAATTATCCTGCTCAGGCTCTATGGGGCCTCGGGGGACAGTTGAGGGACCAGACCCAGCCCTGCGACGCTGGAGCTGGGGCCTTGGTGTGGGGCTGTGGCGCCCCCTAGTGGCGGAGGCTGTGCAGTGCCGCTCTGTGAACACAAAGGTTCAATGGGGGCGGGGGAAGGTGTTGGGCTGAAGTGGCCTTGGGGATCAGGTCCCCTGTGCTCCAGTGTAGCCAATGATGGTGAAGACTAAAAATTGCTGACAGGCATCGTATGAAATGAGTTTGGCCCTGCTTCCAGGCTGGGCATCAGGACTCCTGGGTGCTATCTCCAGCTCAGAGGGGAGGGGAGTGGGGTCTAGTGGTTAGAGCAGGGGTTGGTGTTGGGCCAAAAGTCCAGTTCCAAAGCGGAATCAGGTAAAAATATGACCAGGGATCCCAGCTGGGGCTGATTTCCCAGAGCACCAGGTTTCTGCATTTTTAATTCCACCATTGGCAGGGCCCTGACTGGCCATTGGCCCGGGATTGGCAGGACTGGGGCGGCTGGGGTTGTGAGCAGCTGAGTGGCGGTTACCATCTGCCCATGGTGCCTTACCCTGTCTCTGCCTTCCAGGGCTCTGCATCGCCCTGTGCCTGTGGGGCACCATGGCCCAGAATCATGGCGTACAAGGTAAGGCCGACTCCTCCTGTCTAACCTTCCCCAGCGCTCCCGGCTTCCCTGGGTCTCCGGCCTCCGCCCCCTCCAACCCCTTTCCCTTGTGGGAGAAGAGCGGAGTCAGGGGTCTGGTGAGCTGGGAGCAGCTCGTTGGCATAGGCGTCTTGGGGTGGGTTTATTGAGCACAGTGGGTGTGTGCAGAGGAGAGGAGAAGGCCCCTGTGTAGCCCTCCCCTTCCCTTCCCAGCCCCGTGGCCAGCAGAGACTAGACCCTGGGGCCCAGGGCTCTACACTGGGGGCTGGAGTCAGGGGCAGATCCCCTTTGTAGCCAAGGGCCGTATTACTGACCAGTCCGAATCAACCCCCTGATGGCGCAGATGTTAGAAGTGGCATTTGTAGGTGCCCCCCTCCCGAAAATCGGGCTGAACTGAAACCTGGGACCCACATGCCCAGCTGTGGGGTGTTTGGGATCAGCACTCTGAGCCCCGAGCCCAGTTCTGCTGCGAATCCCAAGATAGGATTTGGGCAAATTCCTATTGACCCACTGGGGTCCCCCAGTGCTGCACCCACCCTGCTGCATCTGCTGCCATCCCAAGCCCTGCAGCTGGCTAAGCTGTGCTGGGATCCTTCCCCTCACGCTGGTCAGAGAGTCGGATCCCAGCAGAGCCCCAAATACCAGATCACAATCTGGGTCATGGGAAATGTGACGAAGTGGGGGATTTTCTGTGGTTTTCCAATGGTTTGCATGCAGAGGAGGCCAGAGGACAGAAGCGAGGGTAGGAGGTCCCACGACCTGGTTATAACCCTGTTTACTTGGAGAGAAGACAGTGGACAGAAGCGGGACTTGGGGCTGGTGGTATCAGATGCCCAGCTTGGAAGCAGGGGGGCTCTGGGCTGGAGAGGGAGAGCAGGCAGAGCCCCCCTGGATGCAGGGGAGACTTGGATGTGCTGGGCTGAGGAGGCCAAGCCTGAGGCCCAGAGAGTTTCCTATGCTGTGTTCTACTCTCAATAAACCCTCCTGTTTTACACTGGCTGAGAGTCACTCCAGTCTTGAGAACAGGGTTGCGTCAACCCCTTCGGGGGTGGAGGCCCTGGGGATCCAGGGCGAGAGACAGATGTGCTAAGGCTCATAGAGGTGCGGCTCCAGGAGGTGGAGGGGCCTGACCCCAGAGAGCTTGGACCCCCGAGAAGGGCTGTTGTACTGAAAGAGGATCCCTCCAGGGACTGCACAGTACCAAGAGTGGGCACGATCTGTGAGTCCGTGACAGGAGGCAGCTCAGGATCCAAACTAGCCTCATGCCCGATTCCGCTCTCAGTGACTCCAGAGCAATTCCCGTTTCCCGGTTCAGTTTGAAGTTGATGCTAATGAGAGTAATGACAGCAACAAAAAGGAGAAAAATTGGGCGAGATCGAAAACATTTCACTTGAAGCGAAGCCCGGCTCCGGCGGCTCTGCCTGTCTATGCCTGGGCACCCCGTGGAGCCAAGGGCAGCTTGTTGCCAGGCAGTGGATGGCATCGGAGCTGTTTGCCAGGCGCCCAGGGACGAAATTCAGCAAATGGGGCATGTGAAAGGAGTCAATCCCACTGTGGGGGGGGGGAGAAGAGCTGCTCTGCACTGGCTGACCCTGCCCAGCTGTTCCACCCCTGCAGGTACCACTGAGGACTGTAACATCCATATGCTGTGCCCAGCAAACGCCACGTGTGTGAACAACACACACTGCACCTGCCTGGATGGATACCAGCCACATGGGAATCGCTTCTTCACCGACCCAACGGAGACCTGTGACGGTAAAGGGGCCCAACGTTGTCCTGGCGGGAGCTGGGACAGAGCAGGGCAGTAAGGGACGGAGCAGCCACCTCCCCTGACTCCAGGGCCTGTTAGGGGTGCTCAGCCCAGCTGGGGAATGAGAGGGGGGCAGCAGCTCTGGTGAGGGCCGCCCTCCTGGGGATCGAACCGGGGCCTCCAGAGTGAGCAGGAGGAGCCAGGAGTGTTGGGCTCTATGAATTGGGCACAGGGTGGGGGGCACAGCCCATCACACTGACCTGTCTGAATCCCAGCCTGGGCCCTAATCAGCTGCTGGGTGTCCAGGGGAACAGGGACCTACGGGAGCAGAATGGGGCAGCCCTGGCTATACTTCCCCACACACACCATGCGGGGATCCAAGGAGGGAGGGGGCAGAGGAGAGGCAGCTTGTCATCCCCCCCTCAATGCAGAGGGAAGCCTGGAGCCCCAGGGGGAGTCTCCGCACCCTCTCCTCACAAGGGGGATCTGGGTCTTTGTGGGGCCGACCCCCCCGTACCTGGGACAGGAGGCTCGGGGGGGCTGTTTCCAACATTCCAGCAGCAGAAATGGGTAACTGAGAATCAGGCCTTTAATCACTAACCGCTCAGGGCCCCGGTCTCCTGGGTCCCGTCACCCAGCTCAGTGTGGGGGGACTGGGGGGTGATACGGGGAACATCTCCCTGCCAGGACTGTACAGAGCGTCCCCTCTTGTGCTGCAGATATTAACGAGTGTCTGGAGTCAAGCCCGCCAGACTGCGGACGCAACGGAAACTGCAACAATGTGCCTGGGAGTTACTACTGCACCTGCATCGATGGCTACGAGCCCAACTCTGGGAAAGCCAACTTCACGCACGCGAGTGAGAACAGCTGCCAGGGTGAGCTCTCCCTGGCCCCCACCGCACCCTGATCAGGCCTCCAATTTGCCCCCTCCCTCAGGGCTGGGAGCAGAGCCTTTTCCAGCTCCACACTGACAGGGAGCCCCTTGGGTGGGAGCGTGTTTCCCAAGGGGGCCATTATGCCCCCTTAGGCAGCCAGGGCGACCTGACCTGAGAAGAGGCCGGGGCGTTCCAGGCCCTTGTTTGTGACATTCAGCTGGTAGTTAGAGCTTGTATCAAGTCCCAGCCGGCCGTTCCCATGGAAACTGCCCTTTACACCACTGTTTTGGGGGCGCAGAGCACCGGGCCCGTAGCACTGGGAGAACTCAGGAGCCCATTAGTTCAAACGCCAACCCGGCGGAGACCTCGCCCAGCCATTCCTGCGCCAGCCCCAGGCCGCGTGGGATAACCCCAGCCAGTGTCCTGGGGCGGATCTAGGCACAAGAAGAAATCAGCGCCGCAGGTATCTCAGCCAGCATCCCGGGGATTGTGCGGGGATAGCTGGTATTGGGAGCTGTGTGGAGAATCCCTAGGGCTTGCCCCCAGGGGGAATTGATCGCGATCACTGTTCTCTTTGGAAGCGCAGTGATTATTCCAAACCAGAGTGTCCGGACGGGGAGCGATTCCACAGGAGCTGTTACCATCAATTTCCTCGTGTACTTAAGCCCCTAGAGACACCAATCTCAGAGCTCCCTGCAACTCGGAGTGAATTTGGAAGCCACAAGACACCCGTGTGCCCGAGAGAGGGGAGAGCTCTGGCACCACCACCGAGAACCCAGCGCATGGTGCCCCTTCTCCAGCAGACAGAGTGTCAGAGCTGGGGGAAGCACTTTAGAGCAGTGGCTGTGCTGTGGCTGGTTGTGTGTACAGCGCCTGGCACCACGGGGCCCCGGCTGCGGCGCTACCCATTGTAAACATCCCAATGGAACCAGGATGGGATGGATAAGGATGCTGGAAGCTCCGTTCCCATTGTGCATGGACTCTGGGAAGCCTTCGGGGCAGAACCCGATTGTACGTCGTTTCCGGAATAAGCAGGTTCTGGAAACACGGAGCCGCCTTGGTGCTGTCAGGAGAACCCACAAGTGTCGCAGGGTCGAGGGGCGGAGGAGGCAGCACTTGGCAGGAAGCAGCTGGTAGGTTCTGACAGGTTCAGTCTGCCCCGGGAGCAGCTCAGCCTCTGAAAAGACAAAACCGTGGCACCAGCCAGGTTGAGACACAAGTAACGTGGCACCTGCACAGTACAGACGGGCTCAGAGCTGAGGCCCATCTAGCCTGGTATCCCGGCTCCAACGGGCCAAAGCCAGATGCTGCAGAGGATTGTAGAAGAGCCCTGCAGTGGCAGCCGGAGGATCATCTGCCCTCACTTCCTGGTCTCTAATACTCAGCTGGGCTGAAGCCCCACAGCAGGAGGTTTTCTCTCTTCCCAAACGTTTGTGCCCATTAACTATGATCCCTCTGGCTGTTCTCATCATCCGTAGGAATGTCCAGTTGCTCCTGGAATCTTGCTAAATTCTTGGCCTCAGGGACTCCTGTGGTGGGGAGTTCCACCGGCTAATCGCACATTGCACGAAACAGCCTTTCCTTGACTCAGTTTCAAATTTCCCCTCTTCTCACTTCCGTGACTGGCCCTTGCTCTCGTGTTATGAGGTGGGGAGAACAGAAGCTCCCCATCTCCCTTCTGTATCCCTGTCAGTCATTTAGACTCTTTACACGTCCCCTCTTGCGTTCACTCTAAGGTGACAGTCCCAGTCTTTTCAGTCTCTCTCCGCGGAGGGTTTTTCCAGGTCACTGATCATTCTCATTGCCTGTCTCTGAACCCCTCTGGTTCTGCACTGTCCTGTGTGCAAGGGGGAGCCCAGGGCAGCTTGTGGGTTGCAGAGGACGTCATCCCATTGGCTGATATCCGGACATTAGACCAGCCTTCATGTTATTTTCTGTCCTCTTCCTCCAAAGCAGCTCCCCATTTGTCCCCTCCAGGGGCGGACTGCTCATTCAGGCATTTCTGTCTGCACTGATATTGCGGCACTGGGCATCGTCAGATCCACTTGGTGGCTTTAGCAAGCAGCAGGCACGTGTCCCAGCAGGGCTGCTTTTCCTTTCCCAGCTGGAGCGGCTCATTCTGGACAATAGCCAACTTGCTCCCGTTCGCTGATCCAGTCACTGAACTCCTGGCTCTAACCAGCCCCGTCTCCCCAGAGCACGGTGCATTTCGGATGCCTGGATTATCCCCCAGCAGCGTCCCCTAGTGCCCAAGGTCCATCTCCTAGTTCAGCCTGACCTAGCGCTTTCTCTCTCCTTGCAGACGTTGACGAGTGCCAGCGAAACGCCACAATCTGTGAGCCCCACGGGAACTGCATCAATATGCCAGGGGGTTACATGTGTAAATGCAGTTGGGGATTTGGGAAGAGTCAAAAGGATATGTCTAAGATCTGCACAGGTACAATGGGAACTGGAAACAGTTGTGGCAAAGGCATGATGTTTCTGGCTTGTCTGCAGTGTTGCTAACGTGTGGCGTTGCCTTAAAGACCCACCTCCAGGAGTCACGTGATTCTGCTTTTGGCTAAAATCAAAATTAGGGCCTGGCCCAAGTGGCAGAGGAAAAACTGCCAAATCTTACGTTGGGGTGACTGACAGCTCCCAAACCAGAGTCAGACAAAACGAAGCCAAAATGGATTTTTAAACCAATCGTGTGATTTTTTTTTTGCTGCCTGGCTCATGGTTTGGGGCTTTTATTCATTGCTTGGTGTTGGTGATGCTGTTAATGCACCGTCATTGAGCTTACCTGGGATCTCTGACACTAACCCGCATTCCTGGATGGGGAAACTAACCAGGTTGCCCTGAGATCTCGCTCTTTCTCTGTGCCACACCCAAGCAAAGTGTCTGTTCTGACTCCCAACCTGTCTTACAAATTGGAAACTGAGCCCAAGGAGTGAAGGTTGCCATGCCTCTTGCCAGGCTGCTTAACTCCACCGAGGCAGGAGCGTAGGGCAGCTGGGGATGTCATTAGGAGCTGCAACATCCCTCCAAGCCTGCAGCTGCAATCAGAGCCCAAGATGCTCTTTCATAGTAGAGCTTTGAGGTGGGGAAAGGTCAGGTCTTTGCAGAGCAAACTAGGCTGAGACAGAGCCAAGGACTCTGTGTTGGATCAGCCTTTAACACAGGTTGGGCTCGAAAAGCCCCTTAGTTTCTGGAACCCCATTAACTGAACCCTCAGTAGCTGGTATCACAAAGGAACCAGCTTGGGTCATTAGCAGGAATCCAACCCAGGACCTGTCTGCTGAAAGCACACAGCTCAACTGCAGGAGCTAAGGGAGTAACTCCATTAGCTCGTCATTGTAGCAGGCTATTATCTACTTATGGGAACCAGCCACTAGACCAGGACAAACTTTCTCTCTCCTTGGTCAGTGGCTCAGCAGCCTTTGCTAGAGCCTGGCACATACAAGCCCCTCACAGGCATGGCGTAGGCCCGTTGCCTTCTAACAGATTTAACAATGGAGCAAAAGTTGAGTTTCCTGCCAAAAGAACAAGGGATTTTTTTCCAGCCCTGATGCACTACCAGCTGTGAGCCAGGGGACACAAAGCTCCTGTCAGTGAGGGGAGCAGAGGGTAGAATCTGCATGGTGACGCAGGGGAGACACATTCTTGACCTTCTATGACGGAAGCAAGTTGAAAGAGACAGACCTAGCAGGTAGGGTGTGAGACTCTGAAGACTTGGGTTCTGGTCCCAGCTCTGTTACTGCTGGGGGTCCTTGGGTAATTCCCTGCCTCAGTTTTCCCTCCCACCTCTTGTCTATTTAGACTAGAAGCTCTTTATGGCAGTATGTGTGCAGCGCTCTGGGTGCTGCCTCTATGCAAATAACGACCAAGGGGAAGAGGTGTAGTGGGAAATAGTAAAACACTGTCACGGGAAAGAGAGAGAGAAGAGGAGGCTGAGAAAGAGCTGCTGGGACATGGCCCAAGGGAAGGATCCGTGAGCGCTCTTGACTCTCCCTGCTGATTGACTTGTTTGCTGAAGTCCAGGTGAAGGGGATTTTAGCCAGAAGGATTTCTGTGAGAAGCAGAAGCATTATTGATAAATATCGGGGAGAGCTTAGCTTTCTTCTGTGGCTCTGCCCCTACTTCCTCAGGAAGGGTCGCCACCCATCTGTCCCCAGGGATGGTGACTGATAGGCCACTGCTGATCTGAACACCACAGGGAGTCAGCAGAACAGCTCTGCATGCTGATCCAAGCCTGCAAAACGGCTGACCCTTCAATTGTTTGGGTGGATAAATGGCTGTGATTTTATTGGCAAACTGTTTGCTCTGAGAAGTTGTCACTGATGTACAATTGGCTGCCTGAGTCCCACGGTCTTTCTTTGCTTCCTGATTGGCCGGCTGAAATGTTGGGTTAATAAGCAAGTGAATGTCTAATTCCAGCCCTTGTTCCTGGCTGGGATTTCCGGGAGAATCGGTCATGACCATTTCTGCAGTGACTCAACCGCTTCCCCCAACCCATGGGAATGACGGATGATGCGCCCATCCCCCATACGTCACCACCAACTCAGTGCTGCTGTATGTGAAATGGTCACAGAGCGGGGGCCAGAGCCCCAGTGGTGTAAATTGGTGCAGCACCACTGACTTCAAGGGGGTTTTGTCCCAGCTCTGCTTCTCCATCTCTCATTGCCCCAGACAGGACTGCAGGCTCCTCAGGGGCTGGCTGGCCGGAATGAGTGCGTCTCTGCATGTACAAGCTGAGTCCCTAAATACAAAACCCCACTCCCTGCACGGGGTGAGTGACCCTGCTGCACCATGGAGCCCCAACATCCCCCGCGTATCCCCCTCTGCCCAGCAGCTGGCGCTACCCACGTTGGCAAGCTTGGCGGGGGCACGGCCCTTCAGCGTTTGGCTAGATCACAGCAGGGCTCTCTGTGCCCAGGCAGGGCGGGGCCCGTCTGTCAGATCAGACTCTCCACAGTAGTGAAAGGCCCCAGGAGCCAGCGAGGGCAGTAAAGTCCCCTCCCTTTGGGGCCAGATTGGTGACCCGCTGGGTGGCGACTCCGGCTGGGGCTATGCTGGGGGTCAGGCTGGGCAGGTCTCTTCTGGCCTCGGCTTCCACAGGCCGGATCAGTGAGTGTCGAGCTGGCATCATCCGTCCGAGGGCTCAGTGGATTCACCCCACAGGACCCTGGGCCTGGGGGTCACACCAGGGTCTGGGAATGGACGTTGGGCTGCTGCTCACTGCGCAGTGTTAGGAATAGGGGGATCCCCTGGATCCAGCTCGCTTCCAAACAACCCGTTTACCAGCTGTGCAGGGCCTGGCTGCATGTGGGGATCTGCAGGCTTCTGCCATAGACCCCTGTGAGCACCACCAGAGAGCAAAGAAACTAGATTAAAGGGACAGCACCCAATTCCCCTGTACTCTCCTGGCTGCAGCCCACCCACCCTTCTCCTAGTGCTCCATGGGAGGGGCGGGGCTGGGTGTATCCCGAACGGGGAGGGGACCCATCGGGCTGGGGTCTGTAATGCTTAGCGTGGCGCCCCCTTCTGGCAACTAGCTCCAGTTCAGCGCCCCCTTTTTCTCTTCCACCATTGCAGCTCATGGAGTCGTGGCTGCCCCGTGTCTCGGCTGTCCAGCCAGGTCACGCTGTGATCCCCGTTCTGGGGGAGCCTTTCAAAATCAGACCCCTCTCTCCTATGCCTGGTAGTGAAACCCTTCCTCTGGGGCTCCTAGCCCCCCCTCAGGACTTCCTAGCCCCCCTCGCCTCAGGCCCCCACCACTGGGCCCAGCCCTCGGGCTGTAGAGAAGCCCCACCTGTCCCCTCCCAGGCGAGCTTCCTTCTAGCTAGCGCCCTGCACGCAGCCTAAGTCACTTCCCCTTTGCAGCTTAACTGGCTGATCGAGCCCCCCCTTAACTCCGCTCTGTCAGGGCTGGTGCAGGGGGGAGATCGCAGGGTCCTG
Source organism: Gopherus evgoodei (assembly GCF_007399415.2). Taxonomy (NCBI): domain Eukaryota; kingdom Metazoa; phylum Chordata; order Testudines; family Testudinidae; genus Gopherus; species Gopherus evgoodei. Next base: position 3,759,838 of record NW_022060049.1, read on the forward strand.
GTCTGGAAAAGGTTGAGCCCCTAATCTAAGCAGTGGGGGAGGGGTTGCGCCGCAGGGATTGGAGCCCTGCAAATAGCAGGGAAGAAAGGAGAACTGCACGGAGGCGGGGAGGGGGTAGATGGAGCAGAGAGACTGACTGACAGACCACGCCCTCTGCAATGGGTGGGAGGTGCCTCCATGGGCATTTGCCCCCCATGAGTCCCCAGCTGTGCTGTGTGTGACACCCCCCACACATACTTTTCCCTCTCAGACATTGACGAGTGCAAGAAGACCCCAGATATCTGCGGCCCCAAGGCCACGTGTATCAACTCCTACGGAAGCTACCTGTGTGAGTGCCAGGCCGGCTACGTCCCCTCCAACGGGAACACGACCCTGTGCCAAGGTGGGTCCTGCTGCATGGGGCATGGAGGGGACACCTGGGGGGCTGGGCAGAGTCTGGGGTTACATAAGCAGAGGGCTTGCCCGAGGGGGCAGTGAGCTGGGAACTGGTCTGGGACAGTGTGCCAGCCCCCTGCCCCCCATGGACAGGGTCCCTCTGGGTCTCAACCCTGGCCGGGGAGAGCTCAGCCTCCAGGCCCTCACTTCCCCCCCAGCCCAGACGTCCACTGGGGTGTTTCCGGTTGTCTCATAGACTCATAGACTTAAGGTCAGAAGGGACCATTATGATCATGTAGTCTGACCTCCTGCACAATGCAGGCCACAGAATCTCACTCATCCACTTCTATAACAAACCCCTAACCTATGTCTGAGTTACTGAAGTCCTCAAATTGTGATTTGAAGACCCCAAGCTGCAGAGAATCCTCCAGCAAGTGACCCATGCCCCATGCTGCAGAGGAAGGCGAAAAACCTCCAGGGCCTCTGCCAATCTGCCCTGAAGGAAAATTCCTTCCCGACCCCAAATATGGTGATCAGCTAAACCCTGAGCATGTGGACAAGACTCACCAGCCAGCACCCAGGAAAGAATTCTCTGTAGTAGCTCAGATCCCACCCCATCTAACAACCCATCACAGACCACTGGGCATACTTACCTGCTAATAATCAAAGATCAGTTGCCAAATTAATTGCCAAAATTAGGCTACCCCCTCATACCACCCCCTCCATAAACTTATCAATCTTAGTCTTAAAGCCAGAGATGTCTTTTGCCCCTTTTTGTCTTAGCACCACAGCCACCAGTGTGCCCAGGTCTGGCTCTGGGAGCGGAGCAGGGGCCAGGCTGGGGAGGGGTGAGCAGGGCAGCCAGGGGCCAGGCATCTCCCCCCACCAGCAGTGCCTGTATTCCTGCTGCACGGCTGGATTCTCTGATTCTCTGCCCTGGGAAGAGGTAGCAGGGGACGCAGTCTGTGCCTAGGGGCCACTGTGGGGCCAGCCCGGGGCTCCCTGCTGGATTCACCCTCCTCCACCCCCAATACACACCAGAACCACCTGCAGCTGAGGGAGGGGGTTGAGGGGAGATACGGCTGGGATGATTCCACAGCCCCTACCCCACCTCACTGCGCCTCAGTTCCCCTAGGATGGGGAGAGGGACGGATCCTTTCACAGAGATTGGCTGGTGGGCAGAGGATGGAGAGAAGGGGTTGGGCACATGTGTAGGGCTGAATTCAGGGCTGCCCAGAGGGGGGGCAAGTGGGGTAATTTGCCCCGGGCCCAGCAGGGGCCCCCACGAGAATTTTTCAGGGGCCCTGGAGCAGGGTCCTTCACTTGCTACGAGGGCCCCGGAAAACTGCCGAAGTGCCCCAAAGACCCGCGGTGGGGGGTCCTTCCACCCCTGGACCCACTGCCGAAGTGCCAGGTCTTCGACACCAATTCCCCCTGCCACCAAAGACCGAAGGCTCCCTGAATCCTCTGGGCGGACCTGGCTGAATGGGGGCGGGGGGAGAGTGGTCACTGCTCCCCCTGCTGGAGGGAATGAGTCCTGCTCTCTGTGCCTGGCTCTGGTGCATGCACCTACCCAGCCAGACTCCACATTCCCCCCCTCATCTCTCACTCCTCCTCCCTTTCCATCCCCAGAGCTCACCTGCCCCCCGCTGCTGGGTGATGACAACTCTGCCAGAGCCAAGGTGAGGGGGGCACAGACCCCGGGGGGGAGGGGGGATAGACCCCGATTCCCCTTTATGTGCCACGTTGCTTTTCACTGATCTTGCCCCACAAGGATTCTGGGGCCAAACTCGCCCCTGGACAAAGAGCCAGTGGCCAGTCCCTGGAGCCCCTGCAGTCCAGCGGCCTAGGCCTTTGCCCCAGGGTGATTCTCACCCTCCAGGATCAGCAGCATCAGGCTGCTGCAACACGCTTCAGCTTGCAACCGCCTTCCCCCACCATCCCTTGCAAACGCCATGCATCCCCTAGGGGTCACACGGAGCATTGCCTGCGCTCCCTCTGGTGCCTGGCTTCTGAGCCAAGAGATCCTCTCTAGGGATTGGGGGACGTGGGCTGCGATTCTGTGATCTCATTTCCTGAGCCAGGCCTGGGCCTTGTTTTGCAGAACCTCCTGGGCAGCTTTTCGGCACAGGTGGGAAGTCTCTGCCAGGTGACGCTGGAGGAGCTGAAGCAGATGAACTCTCAGAACGCTGAGGGGAAGCTGCAGGTGCCAAGCCAAAGTTCAGGGCCTTGCTGGGTTTGTTCTAGTTAGGGGGAAGAATCGCTGCTCCTACTCAGATCTAGTTCCAGGACGATCTATAGAGATGCAGCGCCTGGAACAGGAGATAAATAAACAGTGGCACTGCCCAGAAATTCCCATGCCTGCCTCTCCAGTGGGCTCTGTGCCCAAGAAGCTGGCTCTCCTAGGTTCCTAGGCTAGACGGAACCATTGTGATCATCTAATATGACCTCCCAGGCAGTGATGTCAATTGCAGGAGAACTTGTTTTTTCTTTCAGGAGGGTTGTGGGAAGGCAGTGGAGGACTAGCAATCTGGGAATGGGGGGCGCGGCAGGGGCTCAGGCACTGAGACACCAACACCTCCCACGTTTGCTTGGCCAGGGCTTCTTGGACATTCTGGAGAAGCAGATAAATCTGGTCGGGCAGCAGAGTGAGACCGTGGAGTGGAGACACCGGATCGCAACGGAGCTGATGGCCACAGTGGAGAAGCTGCTGAGAACGCTGGCCCTGACCATGCGTGACCGCATGATCAGCATCACATCCTCCAATGGCACAGGTCAGCACCTGGCCACATGGCCTCAGTAGGGCTTTCATCATCCGCAGTCTACACTCCCACCTCACTCCCCACAGCGCCCCCTGCTGGGAGACCGGAGCTCCCCCCCCACAGCCTGTGCTCCCGTCCTGTTCCCCACAGCACCCCCTGCTGGGAGAAGGGAGCCCCCCCCCGACAGCCATTGGTCCCGCCTCACTCCCCACAGGGCCCCCTGCTGGGAGAAGGGAGCTCCCCCACACAGCCAGTGCTCCCGCCTCACTCCCCACAGCGCCCCCTGCTGGGAGATGGGAGCTCCCCCACACAGCCAGTGCTCCCGCCCTGCTCCCCACAGCGCCCCCTGCTGGGAGAAGGGAGCTCCCCCACACAGCCAGTGCTCCCGCCTCACTCCCCACAGTGCCCCCTGCTGGGAGATGGGAGCTCCCCCACACAGCCAGTGCTCCCGCCCTGCTCCCCACAGTGCCCCCTGCTGGGAGATGGGAGCTCCCCCACACAGCCAGTGCTCCCGCCCTGCTCCCCACAGCGCCCCCTGCTGGGAGATGGGAGCTCCCCCACACAGCCAGTGCTCCCACCCTGCTCCCCACAGTGCCCCCTGCTGGGAGAGTCCGGGACTGGAGTAGCTAGGAGCTCCCCCGACAGCCAGGAAAGCACCTTCCCTAGCTACAGGCGTCCTCTCCGTGTTCTCTGTTGTGAGCCCTGGCTGGCATTGTGGTTGCAGAGCTGGGGCTGGCGGTCAGGCAGGCTGGGAACCAGAGCCAGGAGACCGTGACGCTGCAGCAGAGCAAGACGCAGATGGAATTAAAATGGGCCGGAGCCCCAGGGCAGAAAAATGAAGGTATGTGGTCATCCCCTGTGCTGGGGTTTGTATAGCGATGGGCACTGCCAGGGCATTGGGAGCAGCAGCACAGCGCCCCCTGGTGCCAGGCTGGGGTGTGTAGCGGGACGGGGCACGGCCAGGACATGGGGAGTAGCACCCCCAGCAGCACAACACCCCTGGCACCAGTCTGCCCCAGGGTGCCTCCTGCCCCCCATGTCATCCCTCTCCTCTGTCTCTCATAGGCTTCACACTGGCCGGGCTGCTGACATACCAGGGGATGAGCCCCATCCTGGACGGTGCTGGGCGGGTGGAGGCGCCTGCGTGGGATGAGATCGGCCGGACGGGGAAGTGGACCCGGGAGCCGGGGCGGCCTAGCTACCGTGTGCTGTCTCCAGTCGTGTCGGCCTTCATCAGTGACCCGAACCCCCAGGCACTTGACCTCTCCGCCAGCATCTGCTTCAGCCACCCGGTGCCGGTGAGCCCCTGGGCTGGGCATGTGGGGAGGAGAGCCTGGGGTGCTGGGGGTCAGAGCTGGGCCGATCTCTAGAAACAGCCCCCACCCTGGGCTGCAGGCGAATCTGCCTCCCACCCAGGGACAAACTAGTGCTCTGTGCCCCCAGCCCAGCCCCTCGTAACCCCCCGACCTGCCGTCTCGTGGCCTGGGGAGACCGGCTCCAACCAGCCCCCCACCCCGCTCCTGCCTCCCATGTACTAAGCGTCTCTGTCCCCAGGAGAAGAAGACTGACCTACGCCTCCTCTGCGCCTACTGGGAGCCTGGCAGCAGGCGCTGGGCCACCGACGGCTGCACCCTGCAGAAGTTGAACGCCACCACCACCCGCTGCCAGTGCAACCACCTGACCAGCTTCGCCGTGCTCATGGCCTTCTACGAGCTGGAGGTAGGAGCGGCCCTCGCTGGGGCCTCAGACCTAGTCTGGTTCTGCTCTTCCCCTCAGTCCTCCCCAGCGGAGCAGGAGTCACTCCAGATCCCGCTGAGTAAACCCATTCCCCACCGGCAGGCGGGGCCCTGGATCTGATCAGGAGCACAAGCAGCCCCCCTCTCCCGCCAGGGGACAGGCAGACTCCCCAGGTAGCAAAAAGAACAAGAGGACTTGTGGCACCTTAGAGACTAACAAATTTATTTGAGCATAAGCTTTCGTGGGCTACAGCGACCAACATGTCTGGTTGGGAAGCTGTGGGGCAGCAGGGGCAGGGGGCTCACCCCATTGCATTGCAGGGCAGGGAGCAGTCCCCATCCCCATCCCCATCCCCATCACACAGAGGCAGGGAGGGGTTAAATGTCTCACTCTTGGAGACATGGGGAGGTTGCATCAGAGCTGGGATTTGAAGCCAGGAGTCCTGCCCCCCAGCCCTCCTGCTCTGACCCCTAGACCCTGCTCCCCTCCCAGAGCTGGTAGAACCCAGGAGTCCTGAGCTGCAGCACTGTAGCCACAAGCGCATCCATCTGGTCTAAAAGCAGCTCCCTCCCGGGCAGAGGCTTCCTCCCACCAGGCAGGGGCGCTCTGCTCTCTGCTACAGGGGAACAGCCCCAGCCCCTCGCACTGTCTGGGGCCCCCGTCCTGCAGGGATCGGTGCCAGGGACATCCCCTTGGTTGGTGGTGACCCTAGAGCCCCCTCGGCTTCCCATGGCCTTGGAGGGCGGTGGGGGGCAGGCTGGGCAGCATCGAATCCATCTGGGCGGCTGGACCCAGCCAGACACTGGTTCCCGCAGGCTGCCCGGTGTCACCACTAGGGGGCTCTCCCAGCCGCTGTGCAGAGCGAGGCCGACAGGCTAGTCCAGCTGTACCCTAAAGCCCGGCCTGGCTGCTGCCTTGGGGAGGGGAGGGGAGGGGGACCCTGACTAACCCCCTCACCCCACCCCACCCCCGGCACAGGACTGGACCCTGGACGTCATCACCAAGGTGGGGCTGGTGATCTCACTGCTGTGCCTGCTGCTGGCCATCATCACCTTCCTCTTCTGCCGCACCCTCAAGGGCCCCCGCACCACCATCCACCTGCACCTCTGCCTGGCGCTCTTCATTGCCTACAGCGTCTTCCTCACCGGCACCTCCAGCACCGGCAACAGGGTACCCGGCTCTCCCCCCCCGCCAGCCTCGGGCCCTTAGCCCCGCAACAACCCCCCAGCCAGCCTTGGGCCCTGCTCCCTGCAGTGCCCCCCTCTGGGAGCTCCCCACCAGCTAGTGCTCCTGCCCCACTCCCCACTGCGCCCCCTGCTGCCCGGGGCTGGGGCTGGAGGAGCCGGGAGCCCGGCCCTGACGTCCCACGTCCCGTTGGCTGCAGGTGGTGTGCGGTGTGGTGGCCGGGCTCCTGCACTATTTCTTCCTGGCCGCCTTCTGCTGGATGTGCCTGGAGGGCGCCGAGCTCTACCTGTTGGTGGTTCAGGTCTTCACCCCCCACGGCCTCAGGCGCCGCTACATGTTCCTGCTGGGCTATGGAGTGCCGGCCCTCATCGTGGGCATCTCAGCCACCACCTACAGCCAGGGCTACGGCACGGCGCGCCAGTGAGTCACCGGCCCGGGGGGGGCAGGCCCAGTGCTCGTGGCCAGGGGCTCGAGGGGAACAGGGCCCCATGCCCAGGCAGCACACGGGGACAGGAGCAGCTCAGCAGGGCGGCCGCTGCCATCGGGCCCACCAGGGGAGGGGAGGGGTGGGACCCCTTGGGGTGGGTGAGGTCCCTTTGGGGGGGCATCCTCCTGCCACTTGGGCCAAGGGCACCTTCTGCTCAGGGCCCCAGCCCAGGACACTTGTACAACACAAGGAAGCTCCTGGCCATGAAGGGGGAGCGGGGGGGGGGGGGGCCTGGGCTGGCAAGTTTCCATTCCTCACTCTGCCAGTAGGGGGGGGCAGACCCCACCCTGCAGTGCCACCTACTGGAAGGTGAGTGACTGACCCGTGTCTGTCCCTCCCCCCACAGCTGCTGGCTCTCGCTGGAGAAGCAATTCATTTGGAGCTTCCTGGCGCCTGTCTGCATCATCATCGCGGTAACTCCCTCCCCCAACCCAGCCCCATGTCAGGTGCCTGGCCCCCTGGCCGGCCCCTGAGGGCTTGGCTGTCAGCTGCCCTCGCTTCTTTCCCCTGACACCCAGCCCCCGCTCCGGGGCAGCTGGGCCCCTCGCTGCCCCCCACCAAGTCTCCAGCCTCCAGGGGTAGAGCAGTGTCACTATGGGGAATGGGGCGCCCCTAGCCCAGGCAAGGGGTTGCCCTAGGGGCTGCACAGCTGGCAGATCCCATAGCCCCCACCCCCGGGACACAGTTGCCCCTCTCCCAACCCGCCTCTCCCCTGCCCCCGGCAGGTCAATGCCGTGATCTTTGTGGTCACCGTCTGGAAGCTGTCGCTGAAATTCGCTGACATCAACCCCGACATGAGCCAGCTGAAGAAGCTCAGGTACCAGGCGCTGCCCCCGGGGCAGCAGAGACCCTGGCACTGCCCTGCTGCCCCCCGTCAGGGGAGGGGGAGCTGGGGGGGCATATGAGTAGCGAGATGTCATCCCCCCATGTGTGGGCGGAGGGGAGACTGGGGGGAGGGAGCCACATATGAGTGACATTTTCCCCCACTGCCGACTGGCTGGGGGGCAGAGTCTGGGGAGGTGGGGCTGTGTGCAGGAGATGTCAGTCACATGCAGGGGGGGTTAAGACTCGAGGGGCGGGGCCCTAGGAGAGAGGGGAGGTGGGGCAACCCCTCAAGGGGTGGGGCCCTGAGGAGAGAGGGGAGGTGGGCTGTGACTGAGGGGTGGGACCCCAGGGGGACAGGAACTATGACTGTGGGGCGGGGCCCCAAGGGGGGAGGGGAGTTGTGGCTCAGGGGCGGGGCCCCAAGGCAGGAGGGGAGGTGGGCCGTGGTTGAGGGGTGGGGCCATGTGACTGGTTCCCCTCCCCCGCAGGGTGCTCACCATCACGGCCATCGCCCAGCTCTGCGTCCTGGGCACCACCTGGATCTTCGGCATGTTCCAGTTCAACCAGCGCAGCCTGGTCGCCTCCTACATCTTCACCATCCTCAACAGCCTGCAGGGGCTCTTCATCTTCCTGCTGCACTGTCTGCTCAAGAAACAGGCCAGTCCCCCCCGAGGCGGCGCTCAACCCCTGCCCCACAGCCCCCCCCAGCGCCCTCCTGGCCAGTGCTCAACCCCCACCCGACAGCATCCCGCCCCCAGCCAGCGCTCAACCCCTGCCCCACAGCCCGCCCCCCCGGTGCTCCCACAGCCAACGCTCCACCCCCACCCCAGAGCGCCCCCACAGCTGGTGCTCAATGCCACCCCACAGCGCCCCCCCGAGCACCCTCACTGCCAGCGCTCAACCCCCTGCCCCACAGTGCCTCCCACTGGGCCCCTCCACAGCCAGTGCTCACCCCTGCTCCACAGCATCTCCCCTTCCCTGGGCACACCCCCACCGCTGGTGCTCAACCCCCACCCCATAGCACCCCCAGGCACCCCTACAGCCAGCGCTCACCCCCTGCTCCACAGCACCATCCCCAAGCCACACACCCCAGGCTTCCCCCAGCCAGCGCTCAGCTCCCACCCCACAGCGGCTGCCCCCCCGGCACCGCTACAGCCAGCGCTCAGCCCCCACCCCTCAGTGCCCCCCACCCCCGGCAGCCCCAGAGCCAGCACTTACCTCTGCTTCACATAGGCCCCCCTGAAGCTCCTTCCACAGCCGGCACTCACCCCCTGCCCCACAGCCCTGCCACTGGGGGCTGCCCCCAGTGCCCTCTGCTGGGAGGGGCTGGGACTGGCATAGCTGAGAGCTCCCCCCTGCGCGGCCAGTTCTGGGCCCTTGTCTCCCTACAGCTGAGGCCCCATCCCTGCAAGCTCCCCTGCGCCATGGGGTGACCAGCCCTCTCCTCTCTCCTGCCAGGTGAGGGACGAGTACCGCAGGTGGCTGAGCTGTGGCGGCATCAAGAGAGCGGCCAAATCCTCTGAGTTCTCCAGCTCAATCACCATCACACGGGTAAGGGGGAACCGGGCTCCACAACAGTGCAGGAGCCTTCTGCCCTGCAGCCCTTCCCCGCTCCCCCTTTCCCACCTGCTCCAGCCCCCACAGCCAAACCCCACCCAGCAAGTGTTGGGGGGGTGGGGGGGTTAGAAATGAGGCAGAGCTGGGCTGAAAAGGAATTAGAAGCCAGACAGAGGGACTGGGACCCCTGGGGTCTGTCCCCAGCTCTGAGAGGGGCTGAGAGCCAGGATCCCATGTGTCATTTTGACTCACCATGTGGCCTTAGGGCCACTAGTGACCAGCCTGGGGGGAGGGGACAGTGGGGGGTCGACTCCTGCTCTAACCCCCCCCCTCCTTTTCCAGCAGGGGCTCCAGCGGTCACAGGAGTCAGGGTGGTAGCACTCTTGCACTCAGCCCATTTCTGGACACCGCAGCTTTGCACATGAGAAAACCCGGCCCCCTGCCAGATGCTTCAACGGTTGCCCATTGGAACCATTATGCTGCCCAGCTGCCCCCACCTGCTGGGCTCTCACCAGCCCCAGGCCTGCGCGCTGCCAGCATCACCAGCAATAGCAACGGCCAGCAGGGCAGCCGCTCGGCTCCGACGCCACGTACTCTGGTCACAGGGGGCACCTTTCCCTTCGGTACGAACGGGTCCCTGGCCCCAGCTGTGGTGCAATGCTGGGCCAGCCTGAGTGCGGGCAGTGGAGATGAATCCAGCCAGCAGTGATGAACCCGCCCCCCCGAGGACCCCTCCCCTCCCCCCAGGCACTGCAGCATCAGCCACTGCCCTTGGCTTCCATGACGGTACGACGCGGCCTGAGCTGAAGGAGGCAAGCGGCCCCAGCCTGCGACGGCCCCCAGGGCTCGGCTGTCTGTGTCTCACTGGTGGCGCTTTTTTTTTTAAATGATCTTTTTAAAGTTATTAAAATATTAAGTTTTGTGACAAAAACAGCTGCTTTGAGGAGCCACATGTGTGGTGGCTGGAGAGAACCCAGGAGTCCTGACTCCCAGCCCCCGCTGCTCTACCCCTCCAGATGACACATTCTAAGGGCACATGGGCCCACGGTGATCCTCTGAGTCCAGCCAGCTGCAGAGCAGGCCCCCGCCCTCTCTCCCTCTCCATTGAGAGCAGAACTTCCCGACTCCATTTGGAAAGGGCCAGGGCTGAGAATTCACCACGCCCCCGGGAAGCTGTTCCTCTGGTTAATTTACCCTCCCTGCCAATTTCCAGTGTGACGGTCTTGAAGAGCTCATGATCAAAGTCCCTATAGACTGACCAAGTCACCCCTTCCCTGTCTCTCTGCTAATCCACTTGAGCTCCTTGAGTCTGTCACTAGAGGGCAGGTTTGCGAATCCTCACGGGTCTTCTGGCCTCTCTCCAATTTATCAGCATCTGTCTGGAAGTGGGGACACCAGAACTGGGCACTAGTTAAGCGGCATTCAGACCAGTGACAGATACAGAGTAAAATAACCTCCCTGTTCCTGCCTGAGGTTCCCCTCCATGCATCCACTGAAAGTTATTTCATTAATAATAGTATTAGTTATTATTACTGATCATTAGTACACAAGGAGACTTCAAACATTAGAGTTAAGCACCTGCTTTACCAGGGTGCCGATTCAAAATTCTTTCCCACACCCCAAGCAGGCGCTCCTAAACCTCTTGGGTTCTTTTAGTAAAAGCTCCGTTTAAAGTGCCCACTTTCATTTTCTTTGACTTTGTCTCATTCCTCCCGGCTTATCTTCTCTGTTAACCCCTGGAGTGCTCTGCTAACGAGACAATGCACAATTAAAAAACACAACCGTGATTTGTTTATATATATATTTCTGTCTACAGCAGAGGTCGGCAACCTTTCAGAAGTGGTGTGCCAAGTCTTCATTTATTCACTCTGATTTAAGGTTTTGCATGCCAGTGATACATTTTAGCGTTCTTAGAAGGTCTCTTTCTATAAGTCTGTAATATATAACTAAACCATTGTTGTATGTAAAGTAAATTAAGGTTTTTAAAATGTTTAAGAAGCTTCATTTAAAATTAAATTAAAATGCAGATTTCCCCAGACCAGTGCCAGGACCCGGGCAGTATGAGTGCCACTGAAAATCAGCTTGTGTGCTGCCTTCGGCACACGTGTCATAGGTTGCCTACCCCTGGTCTACACACGCACATATAAACCAGCTTTTTAATACTAGCAATAGTAATCTGTTGGATACGTTTGTTTGGTTTTAGTTTATTTTTACTAACCACTTTAATATGAATTTTATGTTATTTCTTTTTATTCTTTTTTCGTTCCTTTATTTCTGTTCTTCCGATAAATCCTGGGTTTGTGATTCTTATTTTTTTCCTGCCTGTTAAACGAAATTAAATTAAGGAAAAGCTGCACTCATGGTCTTTAACTCGATCTGTTATTGCCAGAAGGGGTGGGGATGCAATTGATTTTTTATAGATATATATATATATAATTTGACAATCTCGGCCTTTGTGGAGGTTTCTAGTTTAACATAAGTACCAGGAACGGCAGGGAGAAAACGAGATTTTTCTAATGAGCATTGGGGCTGTCAGAGAAAGCAGTAGGAAGCCAGTAAATTAACAAATGGATAATTGCTCAAGAGATAACAGCAAAAAAAAAAAATAAAGGGCCAGGCTTGATTCTTTCCAATCCACGTTTTTCTCTCTTTCTCTCAGCTTATTTTGTATTTCCAAGTGCACTGGGGGGTGGGGCGGGGGCAGGGGCAGATCTATATTTATTTTTGCTGGGGGGCTAAACATGCTTTTTTCCCACAGATCCAACAAGGATCCCATGGTTCTCGGGTGTTAAAAACTTTCCTGATGTGGCTTTTTTTTGTTTGTTTTAAGTTGATTGCTTCCTTGTCCATTTCGGCCCCGGCTGCCTCAAACTGTGGACAGCCCACTCCCATCCCCTGTGCACCCAGGAGGGATAGAAACCAGCTAACCCCCCTCACCCCATCTTTAACAATGTGTTTCTCCTCCTCCTCCTCCCACCAGGAGCCCTCCATCCAACCCATCTCACCACCCCCAGCCTGGGCCGTGGGGCCAGCCCGACTGAACCTGTTAAGTCTCAGAGAGGAGTCTGTGATCACCCAGAGTGGGACAGGAACAGGGTCAGATCACACAGCTGGGGCTAGAGCCCCCAACCTTGAGTAGCAGCATGGCCCAACTGCCCCCAGCACCCATGCTAAAGAGCAACTCTGCTGGTTTGCACCAGCTGTCGATCCTTTATCCGTCCGGGGCCTGTGCCACAAGAGGGCAATGCACACAACTGCACACGCATAGAATCATAGACTATTAGGGTTAGAAGGGACCTCAGGAGGTCATCTAGTCCAACCCCCTGCTCCAAGCAGGACCATCCCCAGATTTTTACCCCAGTTCCCTTAATGGCCCCCTCAGGGATTGAACTCACAACCCTGGGTTTAGTAGGCCAATGCTCAAACCGCATACTCAGATGTGCATGCGCAGAACACAGGAGACCCTGCACACGTATGTAAACATGCATGAATGGAACATGCACACACACACCAACAGGGGAACACAGATGCACCCACCGGAACACATACCCCTATGCATGCCCATGCACACACATCAGAACATGCATACACGGGAGCACATATATGTAACCATGCACACACACTCTGATTGCTTCACCCAGTGCAGCTCTCCCTCGACTCTCAGAGCATTGGCCTGGATTTACCCCTAGCTCTGGACCTGGGTTTACCCCAGGCCCTGGGAAGCTGGGCAGCAAAGATAGACTGAGGGTGGCACCAGGTGGTTGAGATGGGAGTGGGCGTGGGACGAATTTCAGAGCAGGTGCAAACACTCTGGAACCACCCCTCTACCCCTGGCTCAGAGGAACCAGCGCTGGCTGGCTGCCATCAGGGACAGGCCATCCCCAGCACTGGCCTCGGGGCAGGTAGGGGATGGCAAAGGCAGAAACATCTCTCCTCTTCCCCCAGGCATGAATCCCTGTCTCTCTGCTGCCCCTGGCTGGCAGGAACTGCGCAGTGCACTAGGCAGGTTGGATGGGAGCCCCTCTGGGGCAGCGCAGGGGGCAGGTGGGGCTGAGAGCCGGGAAAGGTCTAGGACTGCCAAGGGCATGAGGATGAGCCCAGAGCAGGGATAGGCAACCTATGGTACATGTGCCGAAGGCGGCACGCGAGCTCATTTTCAGTGGCATTTACATAGCCCAGGTCCTGGCCACCGGTCCGGGGTGGGCTCTACATTTTAATTTTAAATGAAGCTTTTTAAACATTTTAAAAACCTTATTTACTTTACATACAACAATAGTTTAGTTATATATTCTAGACTTATAGAAAGAGACCTTCTAAAGAGGTTAAAATGTATTACCGGCGCGCGGAACCTTAAATTAGAATGAATAAATGAAGACTCGGCACAGCACTTCTGATAGCTTGCCGACCCCTGGCCCAGAGGGTCCCCGCAGCTGGAGCTCACAGGTTCAGGCAGAAAGGTCCCGCGTCCTGCTGCAGCTCGTCCTACCAGGCTCCCCCCGGCTCGATAACAACCTTCTGTGCTGGCAGAAGAACCCCGGCTCGGATCCTGGCTGGAGACGTGTGTGTGTGTGTGTATATATATATATATAAAACACACATCGGGGTTCAACGGACACACTGGCCATGCTAATGCAGAAGGGATGTGGGCGGGTGCTGGGAGAGACACCCACAGCGTGGGGCCTGGACCTGCCTCCCCCCAGCTCCCCCAGCTGTAATGATTCTTCTTTGAGATGTATTGCTCATATCAATTCCAGTTAGGTGTGTGTGCGTGCTGCGTGCATGGATATCAGAAACTTTTTTCCTAGCAGCTACTCGTTGGACCAGCTGGGGAGGCACCTGGAGTGGCGCCAAAATGGCGATCTATATAAGACCCTGCCAGCCCGACCCCACTTCAGTTCCTTCTTACCACCAGTGATTGTTGTTGGAACACTGGTCTCTTGCTTATCAAGTGCTCCACTAATCCCTAGCTTTCTTATATCTTGGTAGTTACCTTTGTTAGTTAATCGTTGATAGTTATCTTAGTGTTAAGTGTAGTTTAGTAGCTGGGGGCAGTTCTGCCCTTCAACGACTGCCCTTGGGGCATGCTGTCCCAGGGTTTCAAACCCTGCAGTTCTTGTAACAAGCCCATGCTCATGGGCGACCCCCACGATTCCTGACTTAGGTGTCTGGGGGAGGCCCATCGGGCTGACAAGTGTAAGATCTGCAAAGCGTTCAAGCCCCGAACAAGGAAAGAGAGGGAAATCCACCTCAAGCAGCTCCTCATGGAGTCCACACTGCATCTTGGACGCAGGACCGAGCGCCTTGGTACACAGTGCTCCCCCAATGGTACCGGCCATGGCACTGCAAAAGTTCCCGTGCCCCCCTCGGGACCGACGATCTCCCGGGACCCAAAGACGTCCACCCCGGCAGCACTCCCATTCCCCACTCGCTTGAAAAAAGCCTTGGGAGAACCCTCCATTAGGCCTGAAGCGGTCACGGCCCCAACTGAGCAAACTTCAGACCCGGCTTCTAAACCTGACAAAGCCGCTAGGCCCCGGTCTGCTCATGCCAGTCTGTCAAGACACGCACACGTCATTTTCCTATGGCTCCGTGGGAAGTGTGGAAACTCCTGCAGCTCTCGCCCCTTCTGCGTTTTCCAGCTCTGCTTTTATTTTCTCCTCTGAAGACATGCAGAAGTCAGGTGCCTTGTGGGAGCTGCTTTCTGAACCCAGTTGTCAAGACGAGGGTGGGGACGATTTTTTGGGGGGAGCAATTTGACAATTGAACCATCCCCCTCGCCCCCCAAAAATCAGTTGGATCATCTTTGAGCAAAAGAACAACAGAAACCCAAATGGCACTTTTTTTCTTTCTTTCAAAGGACAAAACAATAAAAAACAAAAATTTCTCCCTTTTCAAGCACAACTCTGAATTCTCTCGCCCTCTTCTTCTTGAGAGAGACCATGGGAGTCAATATCACACGAATATGTCATTTCGTCGGGGCTGGGGGGGGCTTAGGGTGGGGTGGAGGGTTAATTCGGGGGAGGCGGGCAGGGATACAGATTGAAATGCTGTAAATATGAAATTTCAGACAAACAACAAAAAGGGGAATTGAGGAATCCCTTGAAAAATGAAACAGGGGTTAAAAAAAAAATACAACCAATCAACCACAGTCCCAGGGAACAGTTTATGTCCTGGAATTAAAATATATATCTATAGATATATAGATATATACTGAGCTCTGCTCCAGCCCCATTGACTGTTGCGGGGGGCAGGTGAAGGGAACAAGGAGACCCCCCCTCCCCTTTTGATGAAGACAGGGGAAGGGAACGCAAAGACTAAGAGCAGATTTTTACAATCAACATGAAAAAAAGAACTGTTTGGGGCACAATTTTTAGGTAATATATACATATAATGCATTATTTCTGTGACTTTCTCAACATTCCCTTTTCCTGCTGGA
The DNA here is from genome assembly GCF_007399415.2 of Gopherus evgoodei. Taxonomy (NCBI): domain Eukaryota; kingdom Metazoa; phylum Chordata; order Testudines; family Testudinidae; genus Gopherus; species Gopherus evgoodei. The sequence goes on from NW_022060049.1 coordinate 3,775,202, forward strand.
TAAGGTCCTTTTTTCATACATGGATGACATGGATCGGTCATTTTCTCACTCACTGCCACTGTGGAATTGTGGGTAAAAAAAATTTACTGTAAGACCCAAAGATGCTGTAACTGTAGGTTAGGAACATTGGGGTTTATTTTGCTTTTTTTCTGGCCAAGGCTGTTGCGTGTCGGGAGTTTTTAAGTCTATGGTTATTTACTTGCATCCCTCTGGGCTGGAAGGCATTTGACGGGGTCGAGTTGAAGGGCCAGGTGGGCGTGTGGTTCAGATTCATGGAGTGTGGAAGGGTTTCGCTTTCTGGTTCCTTTTCTCCTAGCCTGTGGAACTACTGGAGAGTGTATGAGAGATCATGGGAGGGTTCAAAACAGTCCTGGGCTTCTTTGGATTGGATGTAGTGACTTAAACATTGGATAAAAGGGTGGATACATAAGAGGCAGGATCCCTAGCTGATATAAATGGATGTTGCTCTGCTGGTGTCCATGTAGCTATGTTTATTGACAACCCACTGTGGATGGAACCCAAGGAGCTTGGGAAACTCAAGCTCCCATTCCCAGTGACCAGCAAAGGCCCTGGGTGAACAGTAGGGTGTAGGTGACAAGTGGGTGATATTTACAGTGTTGCCCTGGCCTGTGGTCTCTGGCCAGACACAAGACCAGCAAAGGGCTGGATAGGCCCCTGAAAAGCTTTATCCAGCTCTAGCCCTTGGTGGGGGTAGAAGGACCACCCACTAGTGTCATTCCCCTGCCCCATGCAGAGCAACCAGCCCTTGACCACCAGGGTCATCGCTGAGAGCTGAGTGCCCGTGAAACTCAGGGGTTTCAGTGCAGCCACCATCTCACCTCGCCGGAGCAAAACCCACAGGCAGGATGGCTGGCAGCTCCCCGCCAAGCCAAGTGCCCAGTAGGACAGCTGAGGCATGCAGGGAAACTGGCCTGCAAAGCCTTCTGGGATACTGAGGGCTGCTTCAGTGGCTCCATTGGAGCTGTATGCCAGGCCACAGACCCCACCCCCAAGTTCCCCCTGAACACTGCACCAGAGTCAATGCAGCATCCAGGTCTGTTACTCTAGCATATTGGAATGTTTTATTCAACAGCCAATGACTTACCCCCTCATTCCCCCCTCAGCCTCCTCCTTTTCTCCAATGCCCAGCCCGGGCCCTGAGCTCAGCAGAGCCTGAGCCAAGAGAGTAGAATGGGGGTGTCAGCTGCACAATTCCTTTTGCACCTCTGGGATAACACAGCACAGCTTCTCCTGCCTGTTCTAGCCTTGGCATGGGAATAGCTCCAGCTCCCATCGCACTGAGGGGAGCCATTCCCAGCCACCCCCCAATAGGAACTGCCCATCAATCCCCTGATGGGAGCTGGGCTAGGGTCTGGTCTCCAATCCTCATCTCCCACTCTGCTCCAGGAGCCTGCATTTCACCCTCCCTGTCACAAGTGCAATGAGTTTGTTAGCTGAGCCGGGCTCAGCCCTGCTGGACGGTGGGTTTTTCAGGATGCTGGGAGACATTTAAGCAGCAGGTTTGTTCTCTTGCTGGGTGTTGCATTTGGAGGCTATTTAAAAGCTGAGTGTGGGGGCAATTGGAGCTGCATGACTTTTGCGCCTATGAAATCTTTGCAGGGCAATTGGTGGTTGAGATAGCTGCCTCGCGACACCTCCCCGGGAGCAGCTGTCCAACCAGGGCTCGCGTCCATGTCACAGATGGATTTGGTTGCATGGGCTGTTACTCACATGGGGCTTAGCACCCAGATCCGTTTGGAGAGAGAGGTCAATTCTGCACCTCCTGTTCTGGGGGATTTGGAAATTCCTCTGCTCACAACCCGGCAAACAAACCAGCCTTATGCCCTCCCGTCTCGCCTGTGGCTGGTGCCACCTGAACGTTTCTGCATCTGAGGTGCAGCCGTTCGATGGCCTAGCCCCACCCCCACCCCAAAACCAAAGACATACCCGGCAGAGCGAGGGGCTGGCTGCCTCCGGCAAGCCCTGGTGGGAGCCAACGGTGCTCGGGGAGGGTGGCTCCCGGGTTGGCAGGCTATCACGAGGGTGGGTAGAGCCTGGCACGGCCCAAACGAGCCCCCCAGAAGCCCAGCTGGGCTGGGTCCCATTGGCCTGAGCCCCATGAGCTGTAGCTGGATTAGCGCGTAATCCCGCGTCTTCATCGCCTTTCACTTAGTGCAGCCTTTACCCCCTGTGCCCACTGCGAGCATGTGGGAGCGGGCTGTGCCCACTGGCACTCGTAGCCACGCCCTGCGCCCTGCGTGGCAGCAGCGCTCTGTCTCGCCCCAGCAGAGAGCGGAAAGCTACTGGTGGGTTTCCTCTGCGAGGCAGGAGCCCAGATACCGCAGTGATGGCTCCTAACGTGCTCTGGCCAAAGAGACCCCAGGGCCAAAGTCGCTGTGCTGAGGGGTCCCAGGGTTGGGGTATCGCAGGGGGGTGCAGTCGTGTCTCGGGGGGGCAAGTTCCTGGGGTACAACAGGGAGGTGCAGTCGTGTCTCATGAGGGCGGTTCCTGGCGTATTTCGGGGGGGTGCAGTCATGTATTGGGGGGGTGGTTCCTGAGGTATCGCAGGGAGGTGCAGTTGTGTGTTGGGGGGTTAATGGAGTGCAACAGGGGGGTGAAGTTGTGTTTTCTCCCAGAGTGGCTCTAATGTGGCTTCCTATCCAGGCCCTTGAGCTGATCTGGCACCAGTGCCCCTCCTCCATTTCTTTACATTTTGCTGACGTCTGCGGGACCCTTGTCACTTTGCTGCACCTGGGGGTTGGCCCCAGCTCCCCATCTCTGAGCAGGGACCCTCCTGTCAATACATCTCCCCGGCTCAGTGCATTTGACCGTGTCACCCCCTGGTGGCTGGCAGCGGCTCTAACAGCCTCCTGCTGACCCTCAGCAGCATGTATCTGTTCCTGGGATTTGGGGGGCAGGTTTTGGGGTGAAGGTCTCTGGGTTTAATTGCAATGGTGATGGCAGCATGGTCTGGGCTTGGACCCAACAGCCCCCCACCACCACCACCTCGCTGACTGACGAGCCAGCTCTGATCTGAGGGAGGGCAATGGGGTGTCTGTCAGTGGGGGGTCAGGGGGACCCTGCCTGTGGTCAGATGTATTGAATGTTGCTCACTCTCTTTGTACATGGCTCTTTTCATTTATCTGGGGCGGGGGGAATTAGCCATTCTGAGAGTGGGATCGAGGGTGAGGGTACAGTGTATCAGAGGCTTGATTTCTGGGGGTGACCTCCCTTTAAGCCCTTCTGCCCATCTCCCCCATTGGCCCCCATGCCCGCCAGCCTCTTATTTCATGGGTGGTAGGTCCTGGTAGGACACTCACTGTCAGGGTAATCTCTTGCCCCAATTCGGAGGGCTCCTCCACTCTTGCTCCCCATCTCTTGCTGGTAAACTGGTCCCCAGCCATGGAGAGCCCTGCTCTCCCAGCTCAGCCTGCCCCCCTCTCTTTGGGACCAGTGTCATGCTGAGGGCCTCAGAAAACTCCCAGCTCCAGAGCCTTTAAAGGGGAAAGGGCCCTTCCCTCATCCCCCAACCCATCCTGGCTGCCCCCCTCTGACCCATACGCCAAACCCATTCCCAGCCCCCAGCTGCAACTGAAGCCAGAGAGCTGCAAAATCCTGCTGCCATCCGCACCACTGAATGAGCCCTCCCCCGCCCCAAGGCAGCCATGATCCCCACCCGTCAGTCCACCCCCTCAAACGCCTTTATGCATTGGGAAGACGGAGCTTCAAGCTCTCCAATCAACTTCCAGCTCCAGCTCCGGCCACCAATGAAAAGCCTGTGCCTCCCCCTTTCCACGAGAGATCTCCTCTGTGATTGGCTAGCTGTTAGCCAATGGCTAGGAAGATGTGCTAATTTGGTGACTCCATTTCCCATGGGGTCATGGGCCAAGTTGGGATGGAGCAGCTGCAGCCCCACAGAGTCCACAGCCTCGTGAGGGGGATTAGAACCCACAATCCAAAGCCACCTGTGCAAATTCTGCACCCAGCCAGTAAGAGGTGGTGGTGCAGGCACCACTGCATAGCGGCAGAGGATGAGGGAGATGCTGTTGCCCCTCTGCTGCCCATTGCCCGTGGACAAGGTGTCTCTGAGCCCTTCCCTCACCAGAAGATGGCACAAGTGGGGATAGGGGGACCCCTTAGTCACACCACATGGCCAGCCACCCATCGGGACCACCTGGGGCCCTTCAGGCACCCAACCCGCCCCCACTCCTTGAGCTGAGCGTGCAGCTCTCCCAGTTGGGAACTAGTAGAAGGTTGTTGTCCTCATTAGCAGGTGCTTCCTCTGCCAGGCCCTATGGGTTTAGCTCCCCCCCTTTTCCCATCACACCCCTTGTTGGCCCAATGCCACCACATGTTACCAGGGCTGCCCAGTGGGTGCCTGCAGAATAGCGCTGCCCTCCTGCCTGCTGGGTCTTGGGACAGGCCTTCCATGGCCTGTCTCTCACTTGGAATTCCGTTGCTCCTTCCTTCCTCTGTTCAATATGCCAAACCAATTTTGGGTCAAGTGCATTAAACAGAACAAAAGACAAAAAGAATTATAACAATAACGACGATGCAGATCATGTAAAAAAATGGCAACTATTGTTGAGTTACAAACGAGAAATTCAAACAATAAAGGAAACAAGAGTTCTTGGAACCAAGGGGCCGAGAGCTGGGTGGTTTTGTTCCGGTGGGCGCGGCAGGCAGGGCGGGTGGGTCGAATGGCACAGCAGGCAGGGCAATGAAAGCCTGGGGGCAGCGATGGTGCCAGGGGAAGGTGCCAGGGAGTGGGGGGTGATGCCAGGGGCTGGGGAGGGGATGCTTGAGGGGGTGGGGTGATGCCAGGAGGCTCAGGGGTGCGTGATCAGCTGTTTAGGGCAATTTCTTCCCTACCCCATTCTCTGTTCATTAGCCTCTTCTGTATCTGCCCAACCTCTAGGGAGCCCCCTAGTGGTGGCCCCAGGACGCTGCTGAGCCAGAGAACAGCTAGCTTGGGTCAGGGTCCATCAGCCCCAAGACAGAATCCACCTTTATGGTCTCCACCGGGGAGGCCTGGCTATTTCCAGCACCAGGGGGCACTGTGCACACCCACACCTCAGTTGCACCCACCCAGACAGACAGCTGTGGGGGGATGGGGGACTCAGGGCACAGGGTGGCCCCATCACTGTAGATGTGAACGAACGTGGTCCCCAGGGGTCAGTGCCCGGCATCGCCTCAGCCTGGTTCTGGTTTTCAGAGCCCCATTGGGAGCTGGCAGCCTGGCAGCACCTCAGCTCCCCCCACCTCCATGTTCTGGGAGCCCCATCTCTGTGGCCCTGGCAGCCCTGGTGCCCCACTGTGCAGACCATGAGGGCAGCTGCCACCTCCACACACCCTGGAGCTGAGACCCCCTCAAACTCATTTCATAGTCAGGACCAGGCCCCATTCCCTGTCCTGGGTCAGTATCAGAGCCAGCACCCCGAGAGTGGCAGGGCCCTGTGCCCTATTCCCACCCCTGAGTCAGGCTGAATTTGATAACAGTGATTAGATTGGGTATGTGGGGGGAGGTTGGGAGTCAGGACTCCTGGGTTCTATCCCCAGCTCCAGGGAGGGGGAGATGAGACTGCACCAGCCCTCTGCAGACAGCAGCTCACTTGCACCAGAATCAGGCCTGGCTTGGAACTGGGAGACTCCCAGGGAATTTGGGGGGTAGGGGGAATAGAGATTGCTGAGGGGGAGGGGGGCTGTGTGAAAGACCTTGGGGTCTCCATCCCGCCTTTCCTCTGCCGGCCAGGAGATGGCAGCAAACCCTGGCGAGCAGGACCGGCCCTGCCAGGGTGAGCCAGGAAGAGAGGGATGGATCAGATACACCCCCAGGCCTGGGCACGGCCAAGATAGCAGCCCCCCCACGCTGCTCCCGTCTCCCCCTCCCCTGAGGCACCCGTGGGGGCAGCTGGCAGGAGCCAGGGTCCAGGGTGGGGAACTGGCCTGGCAGGACGAATGGGGAGAGGATGGCAGGTCTGTCTGTGCCACGTCCTTCTGTCCTTTGGGGGGGGGGGTGTCTAGCCCCACTCTAACCACTAGACCTCCCTCCCCCCAGCCTCCCTTCCATCCAGTGGGTCCCTGCTCCCTCTCCCAGTGTGGGACTCAGCCCCCCGCTCGGCTTGGCTGCTGCATGGCTGCCTTGAGGGCAGAGATTATACCCATGCTAACTTGGCTCCAACTGGGGTGGGGTGACGAATTCAAACCATGGGCTGGGACTCAGGAGCTCTGGGGTCAGTTCTTGCCTCTGCCACTGACTTCCCTGAGTGACCTGGGTCAGTCCCTCTGCACTGCAGGTTATCGTCCCTGGGTCAATGGGGAGCTCTTTGGGCAGGGACTGTGTGTCTGTGCAGAACCTGGCACAGCGGGGACCCTGATCTCTGCCGGGGTCTGCGCAGCCCCCAGTGCAATGGGGCCCTAATCTCAGTTCTCATCTGCCCCGTCTGGAGAGACACAGCAGGGTTCTGGCTCTGTGTGATCAATTCTATTGCCCTCCAGTGACCAGGACTGCTGTGTGGTTAAGAGACCTACTGCTGCAAGCTGCTGAGGGAGCGCTTCCTGAGCTCAGCTGGGTTGGGACCCGTCTCAATCTCCCCATGTGGTCTCCGACTAGAGCTGTTTTTTGTTTTCTTCAGTTCCACACTGCTCTGTGTTGTTGCTCCATGGCTGTTCAGTAGCCCCTGCCCCCCAGCCCAGAGGTGGCTGCATATCAGCTCCAGGCAAGGGATCCCTGTATAAACAGCCCCCGTAACCCCCCCCCCCAGAGGTGGCTGCATCTCAGTGCCAGGTGAGGGATCCCTGTGTAAACAGCCCCTGCGCCCCACCCCAGAGGTGGCTGCATCTCAGTGCCAGGCAAGGGATCCCTGTATAAACAGCCCCCGCGCCCCACCCCAGAGGTGGTTGCATCTCAGTCAGCTGAGAACTCATCCCTCTATAAACAGCCAGAAGTGTCCCTAAGTGCCACAGCAGCCCCGGAGAGTTCTGAATGTCCCAGCCAAGAGCTGACCCCAGGACAGCCCAGCTGGGAGCAGCAGCTGGGCCCATTGCCTGTCGCAGCCCCACAGCCTGTGACAGGCCAGTGCCTCCGGTCCATGGGCCAGGCCCCTGGCTTGAGTAACTCCATGTTACCCCCCTGCAGCTCACAGCGCTCTGTCCAGAACCCCGCTGGGGCCCTGCTGCATGGCCCCTGATGGAGAGACAGCTCATTTCCACCAGCGGGGG